>NC_025687.1:4197535-4226643 GCF_000633955.1 Camelina sativa
ATACGATGGTGATTTCTTCTCCAGTCGCAGTCTCCATCTTCAATTTTTTCCAAAAAAAAAAAAAAAAAGGGAACTTTAAATTTCACAGATGGGAAAGGGTAACGAAATCAATCACGGATCTTTTTAACCTCGTTTTCTCGGGATTTTTTCTTTTGAGCCGATGATATCTTATTATAAGAAAAAGAGAGAGAGAGAGAGAGAGAGAGAGACTCAAATTGTTTAAATAACTTGATGAATTAAAATAAGTAAATAATGAGATGAATATATGGTTGAACCAAATTAAAGAGGAATATGACATTTTTCTTTTTCTTTGGCTTCAACCCAAACCACAGACACTTTATTAATATGTCTTCGTCCCACGCCACGCTCCTATACTCTCTCATTTGTAGTCCACGCGGCAGATTCCAATTCCCTTTAATCTCAAATTATTTAAGGTTTTATATTTATACACTAATTGTAGGTATTATTAGTACAACAGATAAATCAATCAACTTTTGAACACCCTAAACTAGTTGTTTAATCAGAGAGTCTGTTTTTGTTAATATGTACTATTTCTTAAAAATCCAACCGAAAAAATCAACAGATTTCAAGTCTAAAAACAAATGGTACAAATATCTCCAAAAAAAAAAAATCTGAAAACCAAAAAACTAATTAAAGAAAACCTTAGAAAACAGGACAACCTTCAACTTGAATCCCAGGAGCAGTAGGACAAGCAGCAAGAGGACAGTTCTCACCTTTAGCACCCCACCAGTGATCGATCGATATACCATTCATCGTCAAACTAAAGTACAACAGCACTCCCATGAACGCCAAACCCGCGTCCAATGCTGCCGATAGCACGTAGTTATACCTCTGCCACCACCCTTTGTAGTACTTGAACACAAAGTAGTTGAATATCACACCTACAATGATCCAGCAGTTGAAGTTCACGCTTGTCGCTGGCGGCATTGCAGCTGTTGCTCCTAACAGAACCGGCAGATTGATCTGGGATATCCACGTTCTTGTCGGGAAAGCTTTTTGGAGAAGCCATACCAAGACTGGTCCTATTAGTCCACCTAAGAAGAACCAGTTTAGTGCAGGGTAGTTTCCTAGCCGACCAAATATTCTCTTGGGTCCTACTAATCCCCAAATCACTGATGCGTCAAAGAAAACTCTGTCACTTGGACATGTCCATGGACTGTTCGGAGGTAGCAACTCTTTCTGGCAGATGTTCTCTACTGATGTAAGCAAGTACCATGCCACTGATACATTCACTGTTCCTGCTATCACCGTTCCTATGAGCTGGACTAAGAACATCGATCTTGGCGGTATCTTCATGTAATGGCCTAGCTTGAAGTCGTTGAGGAATGAAATAGCTTGTGACATACTTATGTACCCATAAGTTTTGAAACATACGTTAGCTATTGGTCTCCCTGGTAACAACACACCCATGAGATACTCTGTGATAATGTTCAGACCTGGAGTCTGTCGCAACATGAGTTTCAAAGTGAGAAAACAGAAAAGATTCCAAATCATGTTTCAAGGATTAAAAAAGTTGTGGTACCTGATTAGTTGTAGCAGTGATAATGCTGACTGGTACAGTAAAGGTTACAGCCATGAAAGATGCTAGAAGGAGTCCCCACCAAGGCATTTGGATCTGGTCTTTCATGAATATGCAGAGAACAAGAGATAGTACTATTGAGATAGCGAGCAGGCCATAAAACCACCAGCCTGGTATGTCTTTGTACTTCTTCATCAGCCTTGTGTGTATGTCCACTTTAGTCTTGGTTGAAGCTCGTACTTGTTGCCAAATTCCCCTAAGTTAAAAACAAGAGTAGTAATATTCATCAGCCACAAGTTAGTAGTCCTTAAGCTTAATATTGATATATATGCCAAGCTTACTTTCCATTGAAGAGCGCAACATGAGTCAGTGTGGAAACGATTGCTGCGAAACCAATCCCGTAACTGATAGCAAAGAACGTGCTGAGATAAACTCGACCTTCTTGTTGATAACTCCCCATGTCCAGTTCAAACTTATCATTGACAATGGTGGAGATATTGTAAAGCTGCCCTTGCTTATCAAACAAATCAGATGAGAAAATCGGGAACTTGTTTGCTTCATACATATTCATGCCGTAGTATGATATTGGGATAACCATATACATGACCAGAATGTAACCAACGAAGACATTGACGATTGCGAAGAAAGGAGTCACAAGAGGGCTTCCAAGGTAAGAAGCTATGACAGACCAATCAAGAGCAAATGCACCAATCCCAAGCCCTGACATCCCTGAGCCTAACTGCTGAGCTGTGATAGACTTAGGGAATGCCCAACAAACCCAAGATATTGATGATAAGGTCAAGAACAAGTAGGCTGGGAATATGTACCACGCGAAGCTACAAACAAACGCAATCACAAAGAACTTTCCTCTAGACATTCTCGCATTGTCCTTCTCATGAAGAGCACTAGATAAAGATCAAAACACAGTGTCAAGCCACATTTTAATAAGCATCTTTACCAAACAAGTGTTATGCACTAAAATGCATCAAATCAACATACCGAAACAGAGAGACCTGAAGAACACTCGTTGGCCACCACATCTGTGCAGGATCAACCACCAACTTTCTCATGATACCAGCCCAACCATACCCAAGAATCTGAATCAACAACAACAGGGTAATCATCAACTTATTAATCACCAAAAACTTTATAAAAGAAGAAAAACAGAAAAAACATTGGAAGTGAAAGGGACCTGAGTAGTGATAACAAGAATCCAACTAGCCAAGAAACTAATCTTCCTTTTGTAAAATGCCATGATGATATCAACAATTCCAACAGCATAAGCAGTACCAGATCCAAACCCAGCACCAGCATTAGCAAACATAGAGATCAACACATGTTCCTTGACGTTAAAGGGACCCGGATTCAACGAAAACTCCCAAGAACCAATCTTATACTTAGTCTCAGGCAAAACCCGAGCCATAAGCTTCCCTAGAGGCAACGTAACCACTTGAACAGAGATCATAGTGATCATCAGAGGCTGAGTCCTGTACCCAAAGAAAGTGTTGAGAAATGAGAGGAGAACACAAGAGAGAAGCCCTAGAAACCACATCCGAAACGTCCACACGGGTAAAGAAGGATCGTCGTGGTTCGATACAGTGAGACGAACCTCCTCCACCGGAGATTCGTCTTCGTCGTCATCGGCGATGATCTCTGGTTTGCGTGATTCATCAATCGCAGCCATTGTTTGCCGCGAGTGTGTGAGTGTGGCGGGTGCTAGCTAGGGTTATGAATTTGGTGAAGGAGACGTCAGAGAATATTGGAAGAATCTTTTATAAAGAGATTCATGAATATATGAGAATCTTTAGTAATTATGATTTATATATTTTCGGAGATTTTTGATGATCTAATAGAAATAAATATTAAGGGAGAGTATCTACTAAATTGAGATTTTTAATATCATAGTATTGTGTTACTGAAGAGTGTCCCCCGGAGAAATGGAAGTTTGTTGCAAACAAACATGTTGTATTAATCGCCTCTTTAAGCGGGAAACTATCCTATTTGGTACTACTTCACTTTATAAATTAAAAAAAAAATTGGAAAAAATACTAATTATAGTAACAAAAAAATATTATCCCGATGTTTTGCTGGTTTTATCTTTCTTTAGAGGAAAATTAATATTTATCGACTTTATTCAACTATTATATCGATGAAGTTAAATGGAGACATTTTACATTAAAAAAAAAGAAAAAGAAAAAAAAAAGGAAAAAAAAATTAACTAGGATATAAAAGCAGTTCATTCATCGCCAGTTGTGGTTTAAATTGGAAATCTATAAAACGTAACAATGCATTAATGGACTTTAGTGGTAGCTTCGATCTTCCCTGAACGCAGCCATGTGTTACCTCTTCTCTATCCGAATGGTCCGGAGTTCACAATTGGCAAACCTAAACAAACCAATAGATCATTATTATTTGAAATCAATATTTATGAATAGTAGCTTGCAACCCGATGAGTTTCTTTACTTATCCGCAAAAATGGGTCGGTGAAGTCGCTTATCTAAATTGAAAACTAGCTTACAGCTGACGTTCTAATGATTAAAGAGCAGAAGAGTGATTAGAGTTGAGAGAAGCATAATCACCTTGTTAGGTGACTATCTTCAATAGGTATGCCAAGCTTTTCACGCAGCACACGAAGTGTTTGTTGCAAGAAAATCCCGTGGCTTACAATTGCTATTTCTTTTTCTGGTCTCTCTAATAACCTACATATACGTATTTTTAGGCATATATAAAAATATTCGAACAATTACGTAAAATGGACATATTTCTAACTTGGAGATATTTTTAAAGATATTTGGACCACCATTTAATTAATATAATGAAAAATGTGAAAGGTACAAAATAAGAAAGTTACTGGTCACCATGTATAAAAGCGAAGACCTCTAGTAGCAACATCTTCTAGTTTTTCCCTTTCCTTGTCATGCCATTGAGCATCTTCATCACTCTCTATCTATATAACCATATTGTAAATTAACAATTTAACAAAATTAATTCATAAATGGAAAAAGATCAATTTGAGCTTCTAAAGGTATAGTGAGATTATCTACCATTGTAAAGTCAATGTCAGGAAAACAAGTGCGGCGGGTACTTATACTTGCTCTACGATCACACGGATAAAGTCCCTGAATTGAACAATTAGAGTGCATCTTAATTCATCATTATATTGGAACACATAGTAAGCGCTTTACCATGGAATGAATTAGATACCACCTTCCAACTGTATTCTTAATAAAATTTATAACTATTTTTTTTAGGTAATGAAAATTTGATATTATACCATGCGTTCTCTACAAGTCTCAAGTGCTAGAATTGGAGGAAGGTTGTTAGCTTTTGTAAAGTCGTCGGATATATTGACATCTTCTACTTCTTGTCCCCTAAATATTCCTATTGAAGTTTCCATTGCTCTGAAATTTAACGGAACAGTGTTACACTGTTACTATTTAACTATCAAATGTATAACAACAATTCTAATTAATGTCTTCACTTTACATAAAAAAAAAATTATGAACAATGATCAACGACTTATTGGATGGATATTTGGGAACCATTCCAGCAAAGAACAGAACCTTCAAAATTTAATTCGAATTATAGAATATATCAAATAATTCATCATTTTTGAATATATGAACGTTAGATATATATGCCTAGCCTAGCCTAGCTATAATTAGGTCTATAATTTTTTTCATTGATATTTATAATTAAGGTTTACCAACTATTTAACCTCAAATCTAATTTTCTAAGGTACGTAATTCTACCAGACAATTCCACACAAAAGATTAAATTGGTAGCTAGTTGTAGTAGTAGTACCGGCGCAGCGGTGAGGTAATCACCAACTCGATAGTGTTTAGTAATCCTGATTCATGGATTTTCTTGCGCCTTTCAGAAATCTGCNAAAAAAAAAAAAAAAAAAAAATCATATATTACAAGAGTACTGTAGTGCATCTCAAGTTCTCAACGTACTATACCAAACCCTATAAGCATATTTTGATAATAGATGTTATGCTCTCTCACCTGTTGCAACCCCTTTGGAGAGAGATGGGCATCAAAAAGCTTTTCTGATTCAGGTTTCTCTCTGTGCTCTTCTAATTCTACATTGTGGATGCCTTGTGCATGCCTCACCTTTATTCAAAGCCGGTCCAACACAAATTAGAATTAGCATGACCCTATTACGTACCTTTTACGTAAATGTAAACTCAAACACAAAAGTGCGTTTGAAACAATTAATACCTACCTATATCTTTTACTTTTAACGTATTTTTGTTGTAACAACTAATCAGAAAATATAAAGCTCTTCAGACAATCAGACCGTAGATAAAATGTATAAATAATTTTTTTGTTTTTAATTTGAAAGGTCTCGAAAAATAAGCTAACCCTAAAGAAAACCAGTTGCGAGAAATTTCCTATACGATATTGGAGTTATAAATAAATGGAAAACTAACCAGATGAAGGATTTTGAGATTAGGCGAGGAGAGCCGCAGCGTTTTAGCTCCACATAAATCCATGTCTGGACGTGTAGTGACCTCGCCTTAATTAAATTAAAACTACCTAGCTACAATTATTATTTATTTATTTTGTTAAGCAACTACCTATATAGATACAATATTTACAAAACCAATTGTGGTTCTTCTTTTCGTCCTTTCATCATGTTCGTATCATCATATATATATAGTATAGATGATAGATCTACTCAGCAACAGCAATTCATGTAAATCACCCAGAAACAACTTGGAAATATCGAAGTTTTTTAAAATTTTCCAAAGGAAAAAAAAAATAAAATTTTGAAATGGCTGATAATGTACGTCTTACGTCAACAATTCTCAAGAGAGGATTGAAGAAAGAAAAAAAAAAGTCCTCTAACAAAGAAAGTCTTATGTTATAAGAAACGCTCATGCCGTATTAATGGGTTTACCTGTTTTCCTAATTTTCTTTATTTTAGAACAAAAGGAACGTTGATGATAAGATAATTATTTTCTAAAGACCTGACGTACCCAAAAGGTAAAAAAAAATTAAGTTAAATAAAACAAATATCTATATATATTCCAGTATTCCACCTTATTCCGTCAAGCAGTTATATATAAGCTTGAAGCAAAGATTTAGTTACAATTACAAAAAAAAAGGTTACTTGTTTGTTTTTTTCTAGGTTGTACATGTAGTAGATATGAAATGTCTATCTTTCGTATACGGCGCATGCATGATTCAGGGATTCCTCTTTTGGTTTAATTTAAATTAGTATCCCCTTATATAGTATCAATTTTACATTGCCTTTATTTGGAAATAAAGTAGGTCCGTTTAGTTGTCAAATTTTATGCAAGAACCACGTGGTTGGTAGATGGCGATTTAAAAGTCTCTAAAAAACAACACGACGACTGTGACTATAAATTCCTCAACAACAGTTTTTCTATCCTATTACAAAAATATCATATCGTATGATAGTTTATTCCCATTTATTTATTTAGTATAATTTCTTAAAAAATTGCATAAGAAGAAAAGTAGATATGAGTGGTTCACGCATATATATATATATATATATAGAAGAAGGCTCTTTGAGTTTTAAAGAATAAAACAATAAAATCGATAGGTACTACGAAATTTCTTAAATAAAGACTCCGTCGTTCTTTGAAACTTCCTTCCTCGGTGAAATCAAGTCTCCGTAGATGTACTCAGGCTGAAAAATAAAAGTATATTGTACATATATATATATAACAACACGAAATGGATAATCATAATAATTATAAGTAGATGAAGATCACACTAACCCTTTGTCTACAATCACGACAGTACGAATTTCGCAATTAGCAAACCTGTAAAGCAACATATCTTTTTATTGTTATACAAGGAATTAACAAGTTGAACAATATATATAAATATTTCAAAAGAGAAACTACATGTATAACCTCTTGCAAAGCTCATTTCTAATTGACTCGTCACAATCGTTTGCAAAAACATACAACATATGCTGCAAAACTATTCCATGGCTAACAACTGCGACCTCCTTCTCTGGTCTCTTCCATAACCTTTTTTTTATAGAAAATTCATCAATTTCTCTAGAAATATATATGCTAATTATTTATACTCCACGAAGTTAATTAAGATTCAAAATGGTTACCACTTCATGAACTCCAACCCTCTCGCTAAAATCTCATCTTCCGACTCTCTAACATCCGGTCTCCATAGGTTGTCCTCTTCGCTTTCAATCTATAATATGACCCAAAATATTAGTAAAATCACCATGTATATCATTACATATGTTGAGAAAACGTACTTTAATTATGTATATTATAGTGTTCCAAGAACTAATATGATTTGTTTATGCATGATAGGAAGAGTGAAAGCTCTTTGCCTGAGAGAAATCAATGGTGGGGAAAAGAGTTTGATACTCGCTAACGTTCCTTCTCATGTCAGGAGGGCGGACTCCCTGCGAGCACATATACGTATCAATATTTCGTTAGCATGCATGAGTTTGTTTGATCCATGATGAATAAATGAGACATTTCTCCATGTATATACATATCAAACATACATTACGGTCTCTAGCAACCTCAAGTGCCAAAATGGGAGGGCTACTTGTCATACTCGGTTGTTCGGATTCATTTCCAAAAACTCCAATTGCGGTTTGCATAGTTCTATATACATAAACGGAATAACTAATCAGTTCAAGCCACTATTAATTAGACAGGAAAAGTACAAATATAACCAACTTAATTAGTCTTCAAATGCATCTATGCAAATATATGGTACCTAAACAACGGTGAAGTTACAACTAGCTCAACCCTCTTTAGTAGCCCACTTGAAACAACTCGTTCACGGAGATTCTCAACCTTAAGAGAAGCATTAAAACGATTAGAAGTTATCGCAATATAATGCACGAATAAGGAGTTCTCTGAGGCGATTTTGATCCATGTGGTTAAGGTTATAAAAGTTTTAAGATTTAGGGTTTACCTGTTGGTGACCATGATCAGTAAGCGGAGCATCAAAAAGACGAGGAGACAACAACGCATTTCTATCTTTCTCGGCTTCTACATTGTGCACCGCTTGCCCATGTCTCAGCTATAATAAAATAAAGAAGAAACATCAATAATACGTACGTTACGTATCACCATAGTAATATTAAGAGTGGCATAAGTATATAATAACTAAGCCTAACTATTGTCACTTACCAAGTGAATTATTTTACAGCTCTCCAAGGGGTACAAAAATCTTGCATCCATTTCTCTACACATTATATTGTTCTCGTTAATTAATGTAAATATATATGATATAGGCAGACAAATACATGAAGGATAACATTATTAATTTTTTTTTTTAAAATATACTAGAAGATTACTGCCAATATCAATTATCAAACCTTTTTAAAAGTAAGTATTGACAGGAAAATAATATCTCAAGGGTTCTTCTTTGATCTCAAGGTTATCGTAAAGTGATGATCGATATTGATAGGCAAAATGATGGGCTCTCTCTGTGTTCTTTATATAGTGGGAAATAATCAAGACCACCAGGTCCACCACACACACACAGTACGTAAACTTTCATGCAAATACAAGTCAAACGTTTTGATCTGACTCATTCTTCCCTTGGTCTTACTAATGAAATAACAAAGACCGGTTTTACTTTTAACTAATATATTTCAAGTATTAGTTTTTGGTTTTAGTTTCTAAGTATTATTTTTAAAGAATTAACTCCCCAAAATTCATTTGAACTGATACAAAAACAACTATACTCTTTCATACCTAAATTAAATTAGACCTTGTAATCACGATGACTGGTTTGTCCAATTTATATGCATTTGAAGAAACCATATGATCATGAGTACCTCGTAACAAGTTGAATGCGTGTGCATTCTAATAATCAAGAAATTAACGGGATATACAAAAAATACATATATACAAGATCATAATTTGTGCCTTATATTTGTTTGGATTACCAAAATATTGATTTTATTTTATTTCAACTTTTCAACATTGGATCTTAGAGCCAAAGACGGATCGAATCACGTAGTAAGAAAAAAAGAACGGAAAGAGACAAAAGACATCGAACACTCCAAGAAAAATTGTTGTTAATATATTGCCTTGAACTGTATGTCTTACTCGTTAGTCTTTCTTTACTCGTTTAGCTTTGAAAGTTTACATTTCCGTCTTTAATATAACCGAAGATAGATGTCGTCGAATACATGTCGAAATTTTTTACTTTGAAATGTCTCACACATTACTAATCTAGAAACCTTTATTTCCAAAAAAACGATCCGTTCTAAAAATTCATGCAAAATTTCCCAAAATTTTAGTTACCAAAAATCCCTAAAGATATCTGCCTAAACAAAAACATTGCAATTTTGTTGTAAAATTTTTATGATGGAATGGTTTTTGGAAGACGGATTAGCACCTATCCACTTAATAAGTGCAACAAAATGGAGACAACCAAAACTTTACGTGAAGTCGTTTATCTACCTATTGAGTCCAACATTACTTTCTTTTTCTCAACCAAACATCACATCAAGCGTTAATATTATATAGTTGTATGGTTTACAAAAAGGAAAATATTATAACATCTTCAACTTTTGCTTGCTTCTCCAATAATGCAATAATGGCATTGTTTAGAACTTTCGAAAGCAAATGTTAGGAATTTAAATTCTGTATATTATGTATATAAGGGTTTAACCGTTTAACAAAGAACGCAATTAATAAAACAATTATGGTATGCTTCTCATCAAGGACATGAACCAGAAGATAGCTTCTTCCCCGGAAGCTATCTTTACTCTCTCTACTCAAGTTTGTATATTACAAAGGTGCCGAATTTGACCTCTACGAACCTAAAAAATGGATGCAACAAAGGCCCTCTCTCTCCCTCTACTTTTTTTCCACTTTGGCTCTAATCTTCTCCTCGAGTATCTCTGCATCAAGTCCATACATCCTGTTCAGAGCCTGCATGTTCTCCAGCGTCTCGCTCAGCGTTCTGCTGTCGTTCCCATCACATCTCAAATGTTGCATTGGACCCTGTAGGAGTTTGTTCACTATACCTCGGATAAGATCGTCTACTGCTTTCCTCGTTTTCTTGTTCATCTCAACGCTCATTTTCGGCAAGAATTTCTCAACCTCTGCAGCTATAATTCTCTCTGTATATCCCCTTAATTTCTTGATTGTTGGAACAGTCTCCAGCGAATCTCTCCACGCTTCGAAGTGTTTTGATTCCTCTGTAATTATAGCCTGAGCTTCCATTGCTTTCCTCACCCTGTCTTCTTTATTCGCAGCAACAACTTCCTTGTGGTCATCCACGTTGTAAACCCGTGCACCATCTATTTCAGCGACACAAGACCCGACGTTTCTAGGAACAGAGATATCAACAAAGAGCCTCGCATCTCTGACAGGAGGGAGAGACTCTACTTGCTCCTTCAAGAACAATGGTGTCTCAGATGCTGTGCTAGTAAAGACTACATCGGCTTCTCCAGCACAAGATAGCATCTCATCAAGGGGTTTATAAATAATCTCAACACCAGACGGCAACTCCTCGCGGATAGCTGCAACTTTATCTTCGCTTCGGTTCACAACCACCATTTTGGTGCAACCTTTAGCAACCAAGTGCTTAATTACAAGCTTCCCCATCTTTCCAGCACCGATTACTAACATCCTAGCAGATGATGCATGTGAAGATTCTGGAAGCTTNATATCAACAAAGAGCCTCGCATCTCTAACAGGAGGGAGAGTCTCTACTTGCTCCTTCAAGAACAATGGTGTCTCAGATGCTGTGCTAGTAAAGACTACATCGGCTTCTCCAGCACAAGATAGCATCTCATCAAGGGGTTTATAAATAATCTCAACACCAGACGGCAACTCCTCGCGGATAGCTGCAACTTTCTCTTCGCTTCGGTTCACAACCACCATTTTGGTGCAACCTTTAGCAACCAAGTGCTTAATTACAAGCTTCCCCATCTTTCCAGCACCAATTACTAACATCCTAGCAGATGATGCATGTGAAGATTCTGGAAGCTTCATGAGAGCAAGTTCGACTGCAGCAGAGCTAACGGAAACAGCTCCAGCAGCGATATTTGTCTCTGTTCTGACACGCTTTCCAACCGTGATTGCGTGTTTAAATAGCCCACTGATGTTCCTCCCAAATCCATTGACTCCTTGACCTACTTTAACAACTTGTTTAACCTGAGCAAGTATCTGACCTTCTCCTAGGACAAGGGAGTCCAAACCAGCTGAGACTTCGAATATATGTTGTGTGACGTCCTTGTTGTACAATAGAAAACGGTGCTGACAGATCTCCGAAACTGGGATTCCACTTGTCTAGCAAAAAACATAACAAACGTCAGCAGTTGCCATTGAAATTGCAATATAGTGAAGAGAACATTTGAAAGAGAAATCATCAGATGAGAGTTGTTGTCACAAATAATGAAAAGTGCATTCTTAGTGAGTGAGATTAAGCATGGTAATAAAAGGAAAAAAGACCTTAGACATCCACTCAGTAACTTCTTTGACACCACGATGCTGAGAGAGAGCCAAGACGTAAATCTCCATACGGTTGCAGGTACTGAGAACAGCAGCTTCTTCAATATGATTCAAACCGCACAACTCAGCGATAGCTCGTGGCCATTCAGCTTCACGAATAGCAAGCTTCTCACGCATCTCAACAGGAGCTGTGTGAATACTAAGCCCAATCACCACAATACTGCTTCTTTCCTTTGTGTATCCTGAAACCAACCATGAAAACAATCGGAGTTCAGTAAAAAAAACATACGCTTTTTAGCTTCAAAGAAAGTACACAATTCGTCTCCTCCAAAAAATAGTAAAGCTCAGGGAATGAAAGAGATCAGCCTTAGGAGATCAATATATCGTAAAGACGATTGCTTTTACATCAAAGGATACACCTTTTAAGTAAACTATTCGAATCCAAGCGGCAAAATGTTGTATAAGAAAATGAAATTGAATAGAGAGATATAGGGAATGTAATAATAACACTAGACATTATCCGGAAATTGAATAATCTGAGAGGTTTAGCTTGTATTTAGGAGAATCCATGACGTGATGAAGAAGAATGACATGGCCACCACATCATAAGCAGGCCCGGCTCAATATTATATTGGGCCCTTTGCTAAATCAGATAGTGCAGACCAAACAAACAAAAAGCGATTCGAATAATGAATAGTAATTTAAACACACGTATCGAACCAAATATGTACATATTTAGTTATTTACTAGCGAGTATATTAATTTGTTCCTAAGTAATTATTAATTCGAGTATATTAATTTGTTCCCAAGTAAGTATTAATTTAAAATGGCAATATTGTAAAAATGTAAATTTGTATAGCTTTAAAGTCTTTTACAAAATATATGAGCTATAGTAACGCCATCTTGACTAAGATGTTAAAATAAGTAGTCACTTATATGTGTTATTCGATGTAATTACCCAAATCAAATAATCATACTATGTTTGCATTGATTTTCTTAATTAATTGAAAATAATTAAAATATCAGCATACGTGGACATAAACTTGAAATAGCTACGAATATTAATAATGCCTAAACAGAAACATCAACTCAAAAACTTAGATTATAAGTTCTTAGGAAAATATAAACACAAAAACTTAGATTACAAAGTTCATATTATTATAGCAAATTCCACATAAAAAAAACTCAAACACAACCCAAAAAAAATCATTAAAAAAAAACGAAATTGCAAAAAGTCCAGATGCGAACCTCTAAAGCTCGATTATTCTTTTTTTCGTAGGAAAGACGAAGGGCGATCTCGGCTAAATCCGAGTCTGAAAAAAAACCTTTCTTTAACTCCCGAGATAAAACTTCTCCTATCAGGGAGAGCAACTTCTCAAAAAGCCAGATCTTCCCTCGATTCTGTTATATGAAACAAAAAAAATGACTCAATAAAAACCCCAAAGAAAAAAACACAAAAATCAAATCGCACTCAATGTAAGATCGATTAAGTATTTGACTAACCTCTAGAGATTCGGCATCGCGATCGCGATCCGACTCCAAACCACCGTCTTGGCCACTGACGGTAGAACGGAACTTCGGGAATAAAGAAGAAAGTATATAATAATAACTCATAAGTATATAATAACTCAGCCTAACTATTGTCACTTACCAAGTGAATTATTTTACGGCTCTCCAAGGGGTACAAAAATCGTGCATCCATTTCTCTACACATTATATTGTTCTCGTTAATTAATGTAAATATATATGATATAGGCAGACAAATACATGAAGGATAACATTATTAATTTTTTTTTTTTTTAAATATACTAGAAGATTACTGCCAATATCAATTATCAAACCTTTTTAAAAGTAAGTATTGGCAGGAAAATAATATCTCAAGGGTTCTTCTTTGATCTCAAGGTTATCGTAAAGTGATGATCGATATTGATAGGCAAAATATGATGGGCTCTCTCTCTGTTCTTTATATAGTGGGAAATAATCAAGACCACCAGGTCCACCACACACACACAGTACGTAAACTTTCATGCAAATCCAAGTCAAACGTTTTGATCTGACTCATTCTTCCCTTGGTCTTACTAATGAAATAACAAAGACCGGTTTTACTTTTAACTAATATACCATTTTCAAGTTTTAGTTTTTGGTTTAGTTTCTAAGTATTATTTGAAAGAATTAACTCCCCAAAATTCATTTGAACTGATACAGACAGCAACTATACGCTTTACCTAAATTAAATTAGACCTTGTAATCACGATGACTGGTTTGTCCAATGTACATGCATTTGAAGAAACCATATGATCATGAGTACCTCGTAACAAGTTGAATGCGTGTGCATTCTAATAATCAAAAAATTAAGGGGATATACAAAAAATACATATATATATATATACAAGAACATAATTTTGTGCCTAATTTTGTTTGGATTACCAAAATATTGATTCTATTTTATTTCAATTTTTCAACATTGGATCTTAGAGCCAAAGACGGATCGAATCACGTAGAATAAAAAAACGGAAAGAGACAAAAGACATCGTACACTCCAAGAAAAATTGTTAATATATTGCCTTGAACTGTATGTCTTACTCGTTAGTCTTTCTTTACTCGTTTAGCTTTGAAAGTTTACATTTCCGTCTTTGATATAACCGAAGATAGTTATCGTCCAATACATGTCGAAATTTTTTACTTAGAAATGTCTATGTCTCACACATGACTAATCTAGAAACCTTTATTTCCAAAAAACGAATCGCTCTAAAAGTTAATGCAAAAACCCCCAAATTTTTAAATTACCAAAAATCTCTAAAAAGTATCTGCCTAACCAAAAATACATTATAGTTTTGTCGTAAAACTTTTATGATGGAATGGTTTGGTAGGGTTGTGATAGATGGATTAGCATCCACTTACATAGAGTAATCAGTGCAACAAAATATGAAGGAAAAAATGGAGACAACCAAAGTTATACGTGAAGTCGTTTATCTACCTATTGGGTCCAACATTACTTTCTTTCTCAACCAAACATCACATCAAGAGTTAGTAATATATAGTCGTATGGTTTACACTTTACAGAAAGAAAAATATTATAACATCTTCAAATTTTGCTTGCTTCTCCAATAATGGCATTGTTTCGAAAGCAAATTTTACGAAATAAATTGTGTATATTATGTATATAACGCAATTAATAAAACAATAATGGTATGCTTCCCATCAAGGACATGAACCAGAAGATAGCTTCCCCGGAAGCTATCTTTACTCTTTCTACTCAAGTTTGTATATTACAAAGGTGCCGATTCTTGACCTCTATGAACCTAAAAAATGGACACAACAAAGGCTCTCTCTCTCTCTAGCTCTCTCTCTCTCTCTCTCTCTCTACTTTTTTTCCACCTTGGCTCTAATCTTCTCCTCGAGTATCTCTGCATCAAGTCCATACATCCTGTTCAGAGCCTGCATGTTCTCCAGCGTCTCACTCAGCGTTCTGCTATCACTCCCATCGCATCTCAGATGTTGCATTGGACCGTGTAGGAGCTTGTTCACTATACCTCGGATAAGATCGTCTACTGCTTTCCTCGTTTTCTTGTTCATCTCAACGCTCATTTTCGGCAAGAATTTCTCAACCTCTGCAGCTATAATTCTCTCTGTATATCCCCTTAATTTCTTGATTGTTGGAACCGTCTCAAGCGAATCTCTCCACGCTTCGAAGTGTTTTGATTCCTCTGTAATTATAGCCTGAGCTTCCATTGCTTTCCTCACCCTGTCTTCTTTATTCGCAGCAACCACTTCCTTGAGGTCATCCACGTTGTAAACCCGTGCACCATCTATTTCAGCGACACAAGACCCGACGTTTCTAGGAACAGATATATCAACAAAGAGCCTCGCATCTCTAACAGGCGGGAGAGTCTCTACTTGCTCCTTCAAGAACAATGGTGTCTCAGATGCTGTGCTAGTAAAGACTACATCGGCTTCTCCAGCACAAGATAGCATCTCATCAAGGGGTTTATAAATAATCTCAACACCAGACGGCAACTCCTCGCGGATGGCTGCAACTTTATCTTCGCTTCGGTTCACAACCACCATTTTGGTGCAACCTTTAGCAACCAAGTGCTTGATCACAAGCCTCCCCATCTTTCCAGCACCAATTACTAACATCTTAGCAGATGATGCATGTGAAGATTCTGGAAGCTTCATGAGAGCAAGTTCGACTGCAGCAGAGCTAACGGAAACAGCTCCAGCAGCGATATTTGTCTCTGTTCTGACACGCTTCCCAACCGTGATTGCGTGTTTAAATAGCCCACTAATGTTCCTCCCAAATCCATTAACTCCTTGACCTACTTTAACAACTTGTTTAACCTGAGCAAGTATCTGACCTTCTCCTAGTACAAGAGAGTCCAAACCAGCTGAGACTTCGAATATATGTTGTGTGACATCCTTGTTGTACAATAGAAAACGGTGCTGGCAGATCTCCGAAACTGGGATTCCACTCGTCTAGCAAAAAACATAACAAACGTCAGCATTTGCCATTGAGATTGTAATATAGTGATGAGAACATTTGATAGAGAAATCATCAGATGGGAGCTGTTGTCACAGATAATGAATAGTGCATTCTTAGTGACCGAGTGAGATTAAGCATGGTAATAAAAGGGAAAGACCTTAGACATCCACTCAGTAACTTCTTTGACACCACGATGCTGAGAGAGAGCCAAGACATAAATCTCCATTCGGTTGCAGGTACTGAGAACAGCAGCCTCTTCGATATGATTCAAACCGCACAACTCAGCGATAGCTCGTGGCCATTCAGCTTCAGGAATAGCAAGCTTCTCACGCATCTCAACAGGAGCTGTGTGAATACTAAGCCCAATCACCACAATACTACTTCTTTCCTTTGTGTATCCTGACCAACCATGAACATAATCGGAGTTCAGTAAAAACAGACGCTTTTTAGCTTCAAAGAAAGTATACAATTCAATCTCCTCCAAAAAAAAGAGTAATCAAAGAGATCAGCTAGGAGATCAATATATCGTAAAGATGATTGCTTTTACATCAAAGGATACACCTTTTGAGTAAACTATTCGAATCCAAGCGGCAAAATGTTGAATAGCTTATCAAAATCCAAAATTGGTAACCAAAAAAAAAGACCCAAATTTGGGAATCGAAGAGAGAGATAACGTACGGTCAATAGCAGAAGACTTGAGCAGTTCAAGAGCAGAGAGGCTGGTTGATTTAGAATTGGAAATCTCGCAACGGGCTCTCTGGATCAGACCTCGCTTTGTCCTATTATTATTGTTCATCGGAAGATCACGAATCCCGATTACACCAAACGGCGCCGGAGAGGAAGATGATGATGATGGGTTAAGTTGATTCGATAACAAATTCTCCAGCTTCTTCGGGGTAGCAGCAAAGGCGCTAGAAACCGCCATAGATTCTGAGTTTATAAAGCAAGCAATCTCAATTTCTCGGATTCACACAAAAACACCCCTCTTCGTCGTCCAGAAACCCAAACCCTAGAAGAGATTAGGTAGAAGGAATCGAGAGGACAAAGAGGGGGATATAATGGGATGATGTTGAGGAGGAAGATGATGAGAGACTTTGACAAAACTAAAAATATGAGAAAATGGTTTTAGGATCATGTGTTGGTTGAAATCATGAAAGAAGCAGGTGGATCCGGGTCGGGTTAAGCGGGTTTTTTTTACGAACGGATCAATTCAAGACCATTGACCCCAAAAAAGAAAACATGATTGTTGCATATGTGAAAACGGAATCTAAATCGGCTCGGCAGGTGTTGAAGACGTTTTTATTTTATCCACCACTTCCACGCCAAGGCTTTTCTACTTCAAACTCTTGTATAAGAAAATGAAATTGAATAGAGAGATATAGGGAATGTAATAATAACGCTAGACATTATCCGGAAATTGAATAATCTGAGAGGTTTAGCTTGTATTTAGGAGAATCCATGACGTGATGAAGAAGAAGAAAATGAGGCAACAACCAACAAGTTTTTGTTTATTATTAAATATTCTTAACCTCTTGAGTAATTTGATGCATTTGACATTATGTTATGTAGTAAAAACAACCAAATATAGAACACATTGAAGTGTGTAATCAATCAATGATTGCATAATTGTTCTTTTTTCTTCGTTTGTTTCTCTAGTATTGGATTAGGATCAGCGCTATGTTTCTGTATATTTGGAACGAAAGATTCAAACCCACGGTTTGGATAACAGACTTGTGGAAAACTATTATCTAAACTAGACATGGATTAGAAGAATTCAATCCGTTCTTCTTCGATTACAGCATCTGTTTGTGTTGACAAAATAATGCATTGTTTGTTTAATTTCCCATAGCCTTAAAGAAAAAAAGAGCCCATTAAAGCTGACTTTCACTCCTTCAGCTGGCATTGGCAATGTATTGTCTAGGAAGCCTCTTAAAGTCAATGTCATGGCCTAACATTTGACCAAGTTAGTTAGCCAAGAAACATTAACATCCCTTGAAACTGTGAGACTTATATAAATCAGAACTTCGCCCAAAAATATAGTATATATATAAATCAGAACTACTTTTGTTTGTGTATTCGATTTGCAGAAGCACCGATAAAATAAAAAAATCAGACAGTGCGGAACTAAACAAACAGAGAGTGATAAGAATTTTGATTAATAATGACTAAAAAACACACGTAAAGAACCATATAACATCAGCGCATGTAAGCAAGTATGTACATATAATGACATGGCCACCACATCATAAGCAGGCCCGGCTCAATATTATATTGGGCCTTGTGCTAAATCAGATAGTGCGAACCAAACAAACAAAAAGTGATACGAATATTGAGTAGTAATTTAAACACACGTATCGAACCATATATATGTACATTACTTGCCCATTGATTTTGAGTAGCTTTATCGAGATCAGAAGAAAATTGGGAAATGCCCTATCCTTAATAGGGGGTTGGTTAGTTATTTACTAGCGAGTATATTAATTTGTTCCCAAGTAAGTATTAATTCAAAATGGCAATATTGTAAATATGTAAATTTGTATAGCTTTAAAGTCTTTTACAAAATATATGAGCTATAGTAATGCCATATTGACTAAGATGTTAACATAACTAGTCACTTATATGTGCTATTGGTTATTATTTTGGGATGGCCAACACGAACCAACCATATCGTTTAATCTTGTCAGTCACTTGGTCGTGAGGTGGAATAAGTCCAGCACAAAGAACACCAATTAGTTCGCCATCAGCGTTCAGTAAGGGCCACCCAAACAATCCTGCAAACAAATTATATATAAAATCCATTATTCACTACTCAAAGTTAACGGAAATATACCTTATTAATGACTATATTAGTCTGTATGAAAACCTGACCCTTCAAATCAGGATTAAGATAGCCTACAAGGTTATCTACAGCTCCAACTAAATCTTTCGGTAATCTTTCTAAACTTATATTAGAAGTAAAAAAAACAAAATTAATTAAAAAATTAGCAAACATAAACAAATAATACTTACCTAATTACGCCAACAGAGAGAGACAAATAAAAACCCAAAGGCAAACCGAAAGCCAAAACCCAGTCGCCTCTTTTGTAATGATACAAATATTGAGTAGTAATGAGTAGACACACACATATAGAACCAAATATGTACATATTTTACTAGCGAGTATATATATTAAAACCTCTATAAATTAATAATGTTAGGACCATGAAAATCTATGAATTTATAGAAGTTTTAATTATTAATTTATATTAATTTATAGAGAAATTTTCCTAATTTGGTAAAAAAATTTAAAAATAAAATATAATTGTTATAACTAATATTTTTATAAATTCAATTACAAGGAAAATAACAATTACCATTTTTTGGAGATAGCACTCAAATATTTTTACTATATAAAATGAACTTTAATAAAAATTAATGTGCATATATATACATATATTTAAATATTTTTATATAATTATTAATTTATATTATTGATGTGACCATATATCTGTAAAGAATTTTCAAAAAAAATATTATCTTATTATATAATAGAACAGTATCTAAAATTACAATAGTCCCAATTTAAAATCGGAAAAATTTATTAATTTATAGAGATTATTAATTTACCGAATATTAATTTATAGAAGTTACTGTATTAATTTGTTCCCAAGTAAGTATTATTATCGTTCTCTGAATTGAATTTTCCACCAGCGTTTCTAATTAAATTCTCAAAAACAAACAGAAGCTAAAAGAAGGATCGCAAAAACTAAGCGGCCCATTATTTAGTTGGGCTTTCATTAAGCCGACTTTATAATTAAAAAAAAAGAAAAAGTATATTAGGAGTTGATTAAACTAAAAGGAAACTAGGGTTTCATTAAAAAGGAAATTAGGGGCCTATAAAAAGGGAAGGAGCCTCAGAACATAATTTGTTTTTTCCTTTAGAGATAACAGAGGATTCGTCACCGAGAGAGAGAGAAGAGGATGGTGTGTGGTTTTTGTCCGGTTGAGGAGGCGGAGGCTTTGGCGGCCAATCAAAGTTCTTCTTCTGCCGCTCTGATTCGGAGCCATCGCTCGCTCTAGCCGTCGCGTTAATCTCCGATGTTTCATCGTCTCTCCCCCCTTCGATCCTCTGAATGTAAGAACTCTTTCAATTCTAACAAATTTTCTAGGGTTTCTAATAGATTTAATTTAACACCTCTTGCTGCGTTTCAAAGTGAATTACTTGATTTTGTTAAAGGGGTTTTGTTTTCGTCTTCTTGTTTCTGTTTTCGTAGCGCTTTAATAAATTGCGTTGAAATTGTTGCCATCGGGTTTTTTTTTTGGTTTGTTTAACGAATCACGATTGTGCGTTTCAAAGTTTCTGTCAATTACAAGTCTTTGGTTTTGATTTTAAGGTTATGGTTTTGTTTTTGGTTTTATTTTGTAGCGCTTTCGATATAAAGCGTGAAATTGTTGGGATTGTTTTGTTTGCTCGTGTTTTTGTTTTTTTTTTTTGGTTTTCCTTCAAAACCCAAGAGAGATCATAGACAGACACTCAACTAATGGTGTTCTTCTGTCAGATTCTTTTTTGGGGACATTGTCCCGTCGGATGGCTTAAGTCTTTAGACCCGTGACTGATTTACCAATCCTTGTACCCACGGCTTATTTTTGACAAGAACACTTTGGATTGGTTTCAGTTTACTGGTCTAAAGATCAGTATATGTACCCACGGCTTTAAAATTACCATCAATCAGTCTTTAGACAGAGACTTGATGAGTTTCAGAAAAAAACCAATCCTCTCTTCTACCCACGGCTTAATAGATTTTTTCAGACAAAAAAAGAGAGATTGGATTGGTTTTTTTTCTGCTTTGATGGCAGGTACCCACGGCTTAAAACATTCATTAGTCTTTAGACAGAGACTTATGAAGATTCGGATGAAAAGACCAATCCTTTTTACCAACGGCTTAAAAGAATTTTCAGACATATAAGATTGGATTGGTTATTTTGTTTGATGGTAAGGAATATTGGTACCCACGGCTTGAAAGAAACTAGTCTTCTAGACTTAGTCCCTCTATACATGGATCGTCTTGGCTTTGTGCCATCGGTCTTTAGACAGAGAAACAAAACCCACGGACTTAAAACCCATATGGTCTTCTAGACTTGTCTTGGCTTTGTGCCATCAGTCTTTAGACACAGAAACAAAACCCATGACTTAAAATCATTTGGTCTTTTAGACTTGTCTTGGCTTTGTGCCATCACAGAGAAACAAAACCCATGAGTGACTTAAAAAACATTTGCTCTTTCGGACTTGTTTTGGGCTTTGTGCCATCACAAGAAACAAAACCCATGAGTGACTTCAAAAACATTTGCTCTTTCGGACTTGTCTTGGCTTTGTGCCATCACAAGAAACAAAACCCATGAGTGACTTAAAAACATTTGCTCTTTTAGACTTGTTTTGGCTTTGTGCCATCTCAGAGAAACAAAACCCATGAGTGACTCTTTGCTCTTTTAGACTTGTTTTGGCTTTGTGCCGTTACAGAGAATTAAAAACCCATGAGTGACTCTTTGCTCTTTTAGACTTGTTTTGGCTTTGTGCCATCTCAGAGAAACAAAACCCATGAGTGACTCTTTGCTCTTTTAGACTTGTTTAGGCTTTGTGCCATTGCAGAGAAACAAAACCCATGAGTGACTTAAAAAAGTTTACTCTTTTTGACTAGACAGAGACTTATGAAGATTCGGAAGAAAAGACCAATCCTTTTTACCAACGGCTTAAAAGAATATTCAGAAAAATAAGATTGGATTGGTTTTTTTTGTTTGATGGTAAGGAATATTGGTACCCACGGCTTGAAAGAAACTAGTCTTTTAGACTTGGTCCCTCTATACATGGATCGTCTTGGCTTTGTGCCATCGGTCTTTAGACACATAAACAAACCCCAGGAGTGACTTAAAATCATTTGGTCTTTTAGACTTGTCTTGGCTTTGTGCCATCACAGAGAAACAATGCCCATGACTTAAAAACATTTGGTCTCAGACTTGTCTTGGCTTTGTGCCATCAAAGAGAAACAAAACCCATGACTTAAAAACATTTGGTCTTAGACTTGTCTTGGCTTTGTGCCATCAGTCTTTACAAAGAAACTAAACCCATGAGTTAAAAACATTTGGTCTTATAGACTTGTCTTGGCTTTGTGCCATCACAGAGAAACAAAACCCATGACTTAAAAACATTTGCTCTTTTAGACCTGTCTCCGATTTGTGCCATCACAGAGAAAGAAAATCCATGACTTAAAAACATTTGCTCTTTTAGACTTGTCTTGGCTTTGTGCCATCAATCTTTAGAGTTGAGACAGAGAAACAAAACCCATGACTTAAAAACATTTGGTCTTTTAGACTTGGTCCTCTAGACATTGATCGTATTGGCTTTGTGCTATCAGTCTTTAGACAAAGAAAAAAGCAGAAACTACAACTGGAGCATGTGCTTCAAATTCTAATACTCTGGATAATATTGTAAGGTGCGAACTTCTGTGACAATAACAGGTATGTGGTTTTTTAAACTCTTTTTGATAATTGATTTTATATGGGATTAACATGTTAAGTTACAGACATTTTACTTTACTTAAGAATAATTTTTGTTTGCTTAGTTATCTTCTTAGGTTCTCAGTAAAGAACAAAAATTTATTTCCACAGGGCATGTGCTTTAAAGTTCCCCGGAGGAGATTTCAACTTTCAAGTGTATCAGACTTAATCACAGGTATGTGGTCTTCCACATTTTTTTTAATAATCGGTTATGTATGAAATTCTTCACAGGTAAATTATTGATTCTCTGTTTCATGTCCCATTAATGTCATCTAAACCTTTCTTGATTAGAATTGATTGATTCTCTGTTTTGGTGATTGTATGTTTCATATGTCTCTTAATGTCATCGTCATCTAAGCCTTTCTTGATTAGAATTTATTGGTTCTCTGTTTTGGTGATTGTATGTTTCATATGTCTCTCGTGTCATTGAAGCCTTTCTTGTATAGAAATTATTTATCTGTTTTGGTGATAGTATGTTTCATATGTCTCTCGTGTCATTGAAGCCTTTCTTGATTAGAAATTATTGAATTATCTGTTTTGGTGATTGTATGTTTCATATGTCTCTCGTGTCATTGAAGCCTTTCTTGATTAGAAATTATTGAATTATCTGTTTTGGTGATTGTATGTTTCATATGTCTCTCAATGTCATCTAAACCTTTCTTGATTAGAAATTACTGAATTATCTGTTTTGGTGATTGTATGTTTCATATGTCTCTCAATGTCATCTAAACCTTTCTTGATTAGAAATTATTGAATTCTCTGTTTTGGTGATTGTGCGTTTCATATGTCTATCAATGTCTTCTAAATCTTTCTTGATTATAAATTATTTAATTAATCTCTATTTTGGTGCTTGTTGTTTCAAATGTCTCTCATCTCATTTTATCAAATCGACATATCCCAGAGTCTCCCTTATACATGTGGGATACACATATATTTAAAACGTAAGAAGTAACCCTTCTTGCAGAGCTTTAGCCATTAGACTACATCGCACTATTGTACTTAAACCATCTTCTTGTTTGTTCCGCTTTTTTAAAAATGTTGTGTGTTGTTAGAGTATATGCACTTAACCCTTGGTGATCATTCTAAACATACAAAATAATATTGTTGTATTTCATTCTTGGTCCTAGCAATTCTGGTATCATGCATCTTGCTTGCATCCTTGTTAAACCGTTACTATGTTAGATTCTATATATTTCTGTGTTAGCGTATGTCTCTTAGTGTGACAAAGTTGATTGATTCCGTCAGAGCCCTTTATTTGTCTGATGCGAATATGTTACTAATATGATAGAAATAATCCTAAATAGCTAAATATAAATATTTGTAACAAAATATCATAATTTATCCTTGCTTTAATTTCTGGTTTGATAAACCCTTCATGTGATTGATACCAAATTCAAGAAACTGGTAGTGATCTACAGTATTTGATCTTAATGGTTCTCTGATCTCTGCTACTTCAAATTGATACATTGTTTCGATTCTAGGCGGTTTGAGAACTGCTTTCAGCAAAAATTGGCATAGAATTCTATGAGTTTGTCAAGCAAACAGAAGCTGCGTAAGCCTGGTTCCAATACATCAACGACTTTCTTCTTAGTCACCTCTATTAAAATACATTCCCTCAAAATGCTCTAAAAATACTTCAAATTCTACACGAAACATTAAAAATAAGTGTTATTTTGATTGGTTGTGAATTTTGATAACACTGTTTTTGTCAACAACCAAAACCGTTGAAGTGACCTAAACAAATAACTAACTACCTTAATGTTATTGTTTGTCACTCACTTTTCAAAATAAAAGTTAGGAAAACATACACAAGCTCTTGCACCTGCTTTTACACAAAATATTTAGTTACGTGTATGCAAGTAATTGTAAATGACATGGCCACCACATCATATAACCTACGTAGGATTTTGAAAGCTAGTACTTCTGACTTTTTGTCTATTGTTAAAACTTAAAAGTAACTGATGAAAACTGATATGTGATGAGAGAAAGAGATTAGGGGCTAAAGAAAGAAACGAACCCAACAAACAAACAAACAAACAAAAACATTATCATTCAACCAACAAAAAATGCCGAAATTTTCAAATATTTTAAGATCAAAAAGGAAATATAAAAATCTGAGGCTTAATCCAAATCCAAAACAGACAAGAGGCCCAACTCACAACAAAAAAAAAATAGTTTTTTTGGTTATGAAGTCTCAGTCGTGGTCTCTCTCCACCACATTCAATTCTCTGAGACGGAGGTGAAGCTCTCCGATTGTTCTCAACACTTTAATCGCTTGCGACGGAGTAAGTATCTCCACCACTTTCCCCACCGTCGAACACCTCAGCTGATCAGCGTTGTTCATCGCCGCCGCCATCCCCGATTTCAGCACCTCCATCGCCTCCTCCAAATCTGTTTCTTCTCCGTCCACCATTCCCACCACCCCTACTCTCCTCGCCGCGAGCATCACCGGCGGATCCGCCACGCTCTGCTGCACGAGCGCGAAGTCTCTCATCACTTCCCTCTCTTTCCTCCTTGTCTCCGACCGGAGACACGAGATCCGGTCTCGCTGGTGGCTCGTGAGGTCGTCCACGGAGGCGTCTGTGAGTCTGAAGATCAAAGAAGGCTTAAAATCGCCGACCCAGAGAATGAGTTTAGCGTAGGAGCTGAACCACGGTGGGCAGAAGAAAGTGAATACGTTGTCTCCGGCGATTGAAACGGCGGCGTATTTCTCTTGGTAGTATTGGAGACAGTGAGATAGAAACTGGGTCACGAGAGATTGTTGTTCTTCCTCGAGAGTGATTGAGTTAGTTTCATCAGAAGAAGAAGCGCACATAAGCTGTTCGACGAAATACCTGTGACGGATTAACCAACCATTAGCGAAGCTTGTGAAGCTTTGATGTGAGCTACTAGCAGTGTTTGACATGGATGGAGTAGTCACTAAGTAAGTGTGGTGGAGTGAGAGAGACGTGCTTGTACTGAGTTGTGTACAGTGTACAACTGATGATTTATATACACTTCTCTCTTTCGTTGGGGGCTTTTGCTTGACCAAAGAAAAATCTTTTTTTGGGAATTAATTTATGAATATGTCGGTCCATAAACGATTGTGTCGGCGGGGCCAATTGGAGTTTTGTGACTTTTGTCTTGTGGGAGTGAAGTGTGTTGTGTCTTAACGTCATCATTTACTATGTAATATAAGTCTGGATTTTGAAATTAAGTTGGGTATCTCTTTCTTAATACTATTGAAATCAATAAATAAAAAACCACAGGAAACATGAAGTGTCTATAATATAAATAAGTCAACGGAAAAAATGGTAAACACCAAAATAAGTTGAAGAATTAAGTGACTAATCAAATAAATTTACAGTGGTTTCTGATATTTTCTATGTAGATTAACTTTTTTAACAAGTTCCAGTTGGAAAAAATATATTTTGAATTTTTGTTCAAACTATCTGGAAATTTCAGGATGGCGTCTCAGTTTTATGGAAAGACCTAAAATATACTAGTAGTTAGTATCTGAAAGGGAGACCAACACATGTAAGTAACCCAAGAAAGGCACACGTCATATGAGAAAGACGACATATGTAAGCAAAGAAACATGTGCATCCAAATAAGAAATATAATAACCAACGGTTCGTAAATGCTCCAGTTATGCCGCGCGCCATCTTTTCTTCTTTACTAAGAAAAATTCCCACATTAATTTATAAGTTCTGTTTTTTTTTATATATAATATAGTTGTCCTTTTGTCCCACACCTCTTTCGAAAAGATCTTGCTCAATGCTCTACATCAACCTCGGGGTTAGAGCCGTAGAGCAAACCATATTTCTCAATCACCCACTCAAATAAAGGATGTCTTCGAGAACTTTCCCCCTCGAAAAAAATTGTCTTTTAGGAATTAAACCGAGTTTAATTGTTTCAAAGAATGGTTATTCTTGAATCTTAAAGAAGTTTGAGAATTATATTGTTAAGTCTGGGTACGAAGCCGCGAGAGCTATTTTCGCTCTGTTTGCGACCTTCCTTTTTAGGAGCCAAGTGTTACAACACTTAAGGCGTAAGCATGGAAGTTAAAAACATCACGAAAGCTTAAGCATTTCGTGTGGCAATGTGTGATTGGATGCTTGGCTACATGTCAACGCCTGCATTATCGCCATGTTGGTAGAGTTAAAGGTTGTCCTAGATGTGGAGCGGAGGAGGAAACTATAAACCATATCTTATTTGAATGTCCCCTGCACGTCAAGTATGGGCCTTATCGACAATCCCTTCCCATCCTATGGTGTTCCCTTCATCTTCCCTACATAGCAACTTCGATTTTCTATATGGGTGTGGTAGAGATTTTGGTGCAAGTGATCAAAAATTGATGACGTTCCCTTGGATGATGTGGTACATTTGGAAGGCAAGAAACAAGAAAGTTTTTGAAAATATATCCGAATCTCCGCAAGATACTCTAGAGAAAGCCATCCAAAAAGAAGAAATTTGGAGAAAAGCAAATAATAGAGACATACCATCAGGGTTAGTAGAAGCGGGCATATCGACCCAAATCCCACAAGATTGCCTTGTATGTTTTATAGATGGATCTTGACACGCAGAGGTGGATAGGAGTGGACACGGCTGGATTGCTTCTTTTGGAGCTAGATTCTTGCACATGGGGCTTAAAGGTTCGCGTAGAAGCCTATCCCCCTTACATACGGAGTTAGACACCCTTGTTTGGGCTATGGAGTGCCTTCTGGCCTTGAACTTAGATAAAGCTCTCTTTGCTACGGATTGCTTAGACCTCCTAACAATGACGTCTAATATTGAAGATTAGCCGACCTTCTCATCAGAATTGAAGAATTTTATTCATTTCAGAGATAGATTTGTTAACTTTAGTATTAGATATATTTCTCGAGAGGATAATATTTGTGCTGATAAACTTGCGAAATGTGCAAGAGCACGAGGTTTCTGTTTTTTCCATGTAAGTTCGTCGGAACCTAATTGGCTCTCTCTCGAAGAAAATCATCTCCGATAACTTAGTATATGGGGTTTGATCATTAAATTAAAAAAAAATTAAGAATACTGATTTCTTTTTTAAGATAAATATAAAGATTTAAGTTATGAATATAAAATACACACGTTTGTAAACCCCTAAACATTCTCTTTCAGACTTTATATATGTGTTCATAAAATGATAAATTATCTAATTTCTTATAGTTTAGTGACTAGAGTGTTTTGTTTTCTTACAACAAAAAAAAATTCCTATTTTTCTAAACAAAGATAAAATAAGTAGTACATGAAAGTTTACATGTAAATATAGACGAAAAGAAGAGAAGAGACAACTGAGAAAACACGTTTTAGAATGAAATCTTAACATTAAACCAAAATAAAAAATAAAATAAAAACACGTTTTTGAAAGAAGAAAAAAAGAAAAGAAAGATGGAGGTGGCACTTGTTGTTGACTATGCGACGCACGGACGCGAATCCTTTTGAACTCGTTGCTTACGCGGCCACGTTTTCGTCACTGACCGTGTTTCTTTTGCGGCCTTCTACTCTCTCGTTTTTTTTTCCATCCTTTTTTTTGGTTTCTCTCTATGGCGGTTCTGTGAATATAAATAATCATTGAGAAGAGAAACAGGCCTTCATGTCTATGTTTTTGTTTTCCTTATTTGGGTTTTTTTGTTTTCCTTATTTGGGTTGTTTTTGTTTTCCTTATTTGGGTTAAATCCACGAGACAACTATTGGGCCTCAATTACAGATTCTTCACTCACGTAAATATCCTTCACCTTGTTTTGTCAAGATATTGAACGAAAAGGAAGGTACGTTGTCCAATTTTCCAAACCGCTACAATCATCATTCATACGGAATACAGCTGAAAATATGAGTCGGCCGACGCAACTACGAAAAAGCCATGAAAATGGGATAAAAATGTTGCTACTATCCGACCATTCCAACCTAATAATTAACTGGCAAAATATTTGATTACTAAAAACAAAAGATTGAACAACACAAAGACAGGTTTACCTACCCTATTTACCACCTAATATAAGAAGATGTTGTCCGCTTCCTTGATTAAAAGTTATAATACTTAGATAAAAGCTAATACATGATTAGGCCTAAATAGTAATCATAAAAGAAGATGCTACTTTAAAGTGGGGGCGGGGGG
>NC_025687.1:4227030-4275909 GCF_000633955.1 Camelina sativa
GGGGGGGGGTTGGGGATGGTTCTAGTTCTTCTACATAGAAAATATCAAATATGGCACCATTCCGTGCCATATGTTTACGGGCTAACATTGGCCACTTGTATAACAAACAATAAATAATGTCTTTTTCATCTCGAGCTCAATCTTTTTCGACCCCCAAAATGGACCCGAAAACCGTCTTAACTTTATTAGCTGGTTTCGGTTTGATAAAATTAAGTTACGTGTATTAGTTTTTTTGAAGGTAGAGTTCTCTATACTATTTAAACCTATGTAACATTATTTGGAAGAATGAAAGCTGACAGACTGACATCATATATTCGACTATTCGAGTAACAACCACACGAATATTGCATTAAATACATTAAATTGTAGTGGGGATATCTATATACCATATTTATGCATGCATTATTGTACTTCGTTTATAAATATAAATATAAACAAAATCATTCCTTGTGTAATACACACTTCTCCAAAGCAAACAAATAATTTCTATTGCATAATTACTACATAAGATACTATCATACTTCTTTCTGTTTCCCTTTACTGTGATAAAAAAAACTCTTAAGACAACAAAGGTTGCATATTGATATAGTTTTATCGACGTCTCTTTTTGAAAAAGCTTACGTATGTGAAACTACTTTTCCCCGTGATCCAACAGAAAGTGTCAAAGTGACGACTAATGATTTCATAGTAACATAAAAACCGTATTTTTTTATCCATACAGAAACAAAACCTTCCACTATATATATATATAACCTCTTTTTACGTGCCGACTGTTTTGAAAATTTACAAAAAAGCCCCCAACAATTTAAAACACTTAAAAAATACGCACTCAAGTTTATATTAAAAAAAGGTAAGATTCTCAAAATAGACCACACAGGAGTCCAATGGTAGTCTTACAACATCTTCGTCTTTGCCATCATTGTACTTTCTCTCAAAGCCACACGAATCAGTGTTGTTAGAACGGTGGTCGAAAGCTTCCAAAAATGGCTACTACTTCCGATCAAGATCGCCGCCACAAAGCCACTCGCAACCGTCCACCAGCACCTCGGCCCTCTAACAACCCTTCTTCTCGCCCCGTTGCTGTAGCTCCTCCTCGATCAAAAGTATCGAAGCGTGTGCTTCTCCGTGTGGCTTCAGTCGCGTGCGGGATTCAATTCGGGTGGGCGCTTCAGCTTTCTCTGCTCACGCCTTACGTCCAGGAGCTAGGTATCCCACACGCTTGGGCTAGTGTGATTTGGCTCTGCGGTCCTCTCTCTGGTTTGTTCGTTCAACCCCTTGTTGGGCATAGCAGCGACAGGTGTACTAGCAAGTACGGTCGCCGGAGACCCTTTATTGTCGCCGGAGCTGCCGCGATTGCTGTCTCTGTTTTGGTTATAGGTCACGCGGCGGATATAGGATGGGCATTTGGGGATACAGAAGGGGAGATTAGGCCCAGAGCGATTGTGGCTTTTGTTTTAGGGTTTTGGATCCTTGATGTTGCTAATAACATGACTCAAGGTCCTTGTCGAGCTCTCCTCGCCGATCTTACTGGTAAAGTTTCTTACTTTTATGTTGATTTCTCGTATTTGAATGATTTCAACAACCTCGTGAATTTGGGGGTTCTCGTGTACTCACATGCAAAACATGAAAGTGTACAAATTTGTGATTTTTAGACACAATTGGGTATCTTGGTATTACCGAATTTGTCTCCTCCTTACAATCAAAAGGCCCCTTCTTTGTTTCTTTGTCGGTGGCTTATCGTCTTGAGTCACCTAAACTTTGTTTGTTTTTTTTTCTCACTTCTTGTGAATTGAATCCTAGATTGAGTGTATGGACTCTGATTTCTTTTAAAATTTGGGATTTTTACCTTAGGAAGACCACAGTTTGATGAAGTAAGTGGTCCATAGGTAGGGGTGTTAGGATTTGAACACGTTTGGTGAGTTTGTGTAAATTATAGTGAAGTTAATCTTAGATTAGGTACATATAGTGAATGGATTCAATTCTTGGATCTCTGCATATTTGAGCTTTTGGGGTGGTTGATGAGTTAAGAAACTGTAAGTTGAAAACACTACCTAAAAACTGTAAAAAAGGATATATGCCAGCGTTTGAGATTTTGCATGTACTTAAGACTTGCCATAAAAAAATCCAATCTTGTTTTGGGCAACCTTGCTTGTGGTTGCACGATTATTTTGGTGATTGTTTTGTAATTAAGTCATCATGGTATGAAAATAAACGCTCTGTTGTGATTTAACTCTTGTCCAATCTTTTCTTTTCAGAAAATGATAATCGCAGAACTCGAGTGGCAAATGGCTACTTCTCCCTCTTTATGGCTATTGGAAATATTCTTGGCTATGCTACTGGATCATATAATGGTTGGTACAAGATCTTCACTTTCACAAAGACTGTTGCATGCAATGTGGAATGTGCCAATCTCAAGTCTGCCTTCTACATAGATGTCGTCTTTATTGCAATAACTACGATCCTGAGTATCACAGCGGCTCATGAGGTACCTCTTGCTTCATTGGCTTCTGAAGCACATGGGCAAACTAGTGGAACAGACGAAGCTTTTATTTCTGAAATATTAGGAACTTTCAAATATTTTCCAGGAAATGTTTGGATTATCTTGCTTGTTACAGCATTGACATGGATTGGTTGGTTTCCATTTATTTTGTTTGATACTGATTGGATGGGTCGAGAGATCTATGGCGGTGAACCGAACATAGGTACTTCTTATAGTGCAGGAGTCAGTATGGGTGCACTCGGTTTGATGTTGAATTCTGTTGTTCTTGGAATCACTTCGGTGCTCATGGAGAAACTTTGCAGAAAGTGGGGCGCTGGTTTTGTTTGGGGAATATCAAATATCATTATGGCTGTTTGCTTTCTTGGAATGATTATCACTTCATTTGTTGCATCACACATTGGCTACATTGGCCATGAACAACCACCTGCCAGCATCGTATTTGCTGCTCTCTTAATCTTTACAGTTCTGGGCATTCCATTGGCAGTAAGTACTCTTGAAATTCTGCTTTCATGTTACATACAGTGCCAAACAAAGAATTTATAGTTTGCAGCTAATCTTATATTTTGATGCCTTTTGGCTATTGCCGCCAAGCTGGAGATATCATGATATATTACTTTGATGTATCTCCTGCTCATCTGTAACCACATGGTGGAGTTTATTTGNCATGCAATGTGGAATGTGCCAATCTCAAGTCTGCCTTCTACATAGATGTCGTCTTTATTGCAATAACTACGATCCTGAGTATCACAGCGGCTCATGAGGTACCTCTTGCTTCATTGGCTTCTGAAGCACATGGGCAAACTAGTGGAACAGACGAAGCTTTTATTTCTGAAATATTAGGAACTTTCAAATATTTTCCAGGAAATGTTTGGATTATCTTGCTTGTTACAGCATTGACATGGATTGGTTGGTTTCCATTTATTTTGTTTGATACTGATTGGATGGGTCGAGAGATCTATGGCGGTGAACCGAACATAGGTACTTCTTATAGTGCAGGAGTCAGTATGGGTGCACTCGGTTTGATGTTGAATTCTGTTGTTCTTGGAATCACTTCGGTGCTCATGGAGAAACTTTGCAGAAAGTGGGGCGCTGGTTTTGTTTGGGGAATATCAAATATCATTATGGCTGTTTGCTTTCTTGGAATGATTATCACTTCATTTGTTGCATCACACATTGGCTACATTGGCCATGAACAACCACCTGCCAGCATCGTATTTGCTGCTCTCTTAATCTTTACAGTTCTGGGCATTCCATTGGCAGTAAGTACTCTTGAAATTCTGCTTTCATGTTACATACAGTGCCAAACAAAGAATTTATAGTTTGCAGCTAATCTTATATTTTGATGCCTTTTGGCTATTGCCGCCAAGCTGGAGATATCATGATATATTACTTTGATGTATCTCCTGCTCATCTGTAACCACATGGTGGAGTTTATTTGTGCTTATGTTGTAACTAATGCCATTGTTACTCTTCTGCAGATAACTTATAGTGTCCCATATGCGTTGATTTCCATACGTATTGAATCCTTGGGCCTCGGTCAAGGTATGCATCTATTTAATACTATGCTCACTGCTTTTATTTTACAAATGAGTGGTGTTTCTTATGAGATTTCTATTTGTTGCAGGTTTATCTTTGGGGGTGCTTAATTTGGCTATAGTTATCCCACAGGTAAGCGTTGTTCAACCATCTTTTTTGCATTATAAGATGCTACATGTCAATTTCTGTTCTTGTTTATATGTGTCTGTCTCGATCATCAAGAAATCATACAAAGGTAGTCCACAATCATAAGTGAAAGCAGCTTGGTTTGCTTCGTTAGTAGTCTTTTCATTGTTTTATTTGTGGGCCTTATGGCCGGTGATGAAAGGACACTGTTACTTTCTCTATATTTGTCAATTGGTGCATTTTCCTTCCCTGTGTTTGTAATGGTTTTTGGCATTAAACTCAGTTTCTGTTGTTCAATCATTATGTGTATGCAGGTAATTATATCTGTTGGCAGTGGCCCATGGGATCAACTGTTTGGAGGTGGGAATTCACCTGCGCTTGCAGTAGGAGCAGCTGCAGGTTTCATTGGCGGAATTGTAGCCATCTTGGCTCTTCCGCGAACAAGGATTCAGAAGCCCATCCCTCTCCCATAACAACCTCTCTTTTGTTATAAGGTATAATCATTACTATTCTTATACAGAAGTAAGTAAGCACTTAAAAGTTGTCTTTTAATTATTAATAAAAGCTGTTATTGCAAAATACAGATGAGCTTGAAGCGACGAACGCTTAAGGGGAGTGCTGGAAATTGGCAGGGAGATGGACCACTTACTGTGATCCTTGTCGAATCCATGCAATGTCGTGTGACTAACTTATTTGCAGCGACGAGGACCTAATCACCTCTACTTTGGGATTATAATCCTTGTGGCCACGAAAAAGCCATAGAAGTTACCAACGAAATAAATAACACCATCATTCAGTTTGTGAGATATATATACACCTCTCCTTCTCGTGGAAGTCCCTACGCGGGATCTTCTCTGTTTCTTTGTTGTAAATTAATGTAAAAACTTGTGTGCAACGGAGAGTTTGTAAAGGCCAATGAATTTTCTCGGCCCTGTAACTGTTATAAAGTTCATTTTCTTTACATATACTTTGATAAAGAAACCTGAGATACAAAAACTTTGCATACTCTATGTGTGCAACGGAGAGTTTGTAAAGGCCAATGAATTTTCTCGGCCCTGTAACTGTTATAAAGTTCATTTTCTTTACATATACTTTGATAAAGAAACCTGAGATACAAAAACTTTGCATACTCTATGTGTGCAACGGAGAGTTTGTAAAGGCCAATGAATTTTCTCGGCCCTGTAACTGTTATAAAGTTCATTTTCTTTACATATACTTTGATAAAGAAACCTGAGATACAAAAACTTTGCATACTCTATGTGTGCAACGGAGAGTTTGTAAAGGCCAATGAATTTTCTCGGCCCTGTAACTGTTATAAAGTTCATTTTCTTTACATATACTTTGATAAAGAAACCTGAGATACAAAAACTTTGCATACTCTATGTAGTAAAAGTAGAAAGGAACCATTACTTCGTAGCTGAGTAGTCTCTTTGCTTAATTACGGTCGTAGCTCTCTATAATTAGCTTCAGCTGGTACTGAGAATCACCACATGCATAAGAATAAGCCCAATCGCATATCCCTAATTTCAATCTCAAACATCCCTTTCAAAAAGAAATCTTGGATTTGCTACTATTCCTACCGGGCCTAATATTCTCTAATCTAGCTATCTTCCAAATGTTTCCTTTGGACTATTGGTTACTGCTTAGCAGTTCCTTTCAAAAGCCTCTTTTGATGTGAGCGTTTTTGATCTGTTAAGACATGATTTACAATGAAAACAACAAAGATTTGGTAATTGAAGTGTCAGTTTGAATATTGATAGAGATATTTGAGTCCCAAGTTGTGATTTTTAGGTGGTTTAACATAATATTTAGCGAATACAATATTTAACATATTCGATATAATTTTGTAAGAAATTAAAAATCTTAGCATGATATGTATGTAGTCGATTAAAATAGACTTCCCAAAAAATGTTTAGAAGAGTCTGCTTTCGAGCATATAAATCCGAAGAGTTCAATTTTAAACATATATAACCTTTAAACAGAAAACTGAAAAAACTAGTCATAATTAAAACTTAAACTTTGGTTAGATAAAATATTACAACAGTACTTATGGTGTAATGCCAAAAAAATAAGAAGGAAAAGTATAGTAGAATACACGTGTGGGGGCACAAGGGACCTCAAAATCTGTTGGATTCGGAGAGGACAGAGCCTATCTCATATCAGTGATATAAAACAAGGACAAAAACCGTGGTGTCACTCACCGACTCATATTGAAGAACCTCTTATCCAAAGTCAATTAGGGCGGCTTTCACACCTCCCATGCTTCTAGACGAATGACAAAAATTTATCATTTTTAATCAATAGATTCGAGGTAGAGTCTCTCGTTGCACTACGATCGATCTTTTCTAATTTTTCTTTTTGATAATGATTTTTTGAAGTCTTTATCTATCCTAATCTTGTTTAATCCTTCTCTATTATTTAATCTAGAAACGTTCTCAGCATACTGTTTAAATATTGATCATGTGGTTCGAAGGAGTTTCAGTTAGTACTCTTCACTCTTCACTCTTCACCCTATAGTCTTGAAGCGAAACTATTTTAGTAGCTTCAAGATTGATTCATCGACAGTCACGTGAGAAGCAGAAGTTCATGTGGTTCAATTGCGTAAGCATAACTGTAATTAATTTTGCAAGATTTAATATAAATTAATATGAGAGCCTTAAATTTTATTCTGGCCTGCAGTACATTTTTGGATGCGTAGAAAATTAAAATCCCATTTTAATTTGATACTATTTGCTATTCTAAAATGTGATAAAATCCACCTGACGACGAAAGAAAGATGAATCTCCACTTTATGTTATTTCTAGATTGTTTTGTATATATATTGTCAAAAAATAAAGAATTGGGTTGTTGAAAGCATTCACTGTTGGCCATTTGATTCATCCCTTGTCGCCTTCGTATTTTACATAAGTGGGAGTTTATTTTTTTTCCTTTAACTAACCTTTTTAGCTTTAGCTGAAAGAAATAAAGTAATTACCTTTTTGTATGAAACAAAACATTTAGCTTTTATCTTTCAAGATTTTCATATCACAAAAAGAAGAGTTTTAAGTGAAGTCCACCCTGTATTTTGTTGATAAGTACATTTTATCTTCATGTGCATGCACTTGCCCTATCATTTACAAATATTTATATTGTCTTCTCCTTAGGCTTCAATTATTGGACAACTTATTTCATCTTAACTTCGAATGGTAACTGCGTTTTTTAGAATGCGGATAATGTAAATTAAAAATGCGGTTTTACATATGAAATAAAATAAAATTATTCAATAATATTTGCTAAACAGTTTAATACATAGTTATATAAGAATTTTAATATATTTAAGAGTTTGTAAAAAAGTTAACATATAATGCAAGCAACAAAAAGTTTTAGGAAAAAAAATAACCATACATTAGTATAATATTATTATATGTTATCTTTTGTACGTACAAACTCTTTCTAGACGTACCGATTACCATACACTAGCTTACAAATAGATGACAAACGTATATACAAAGTAAAAACTCTAACACTTATGTATATATACATATATAAATGAGTTTTCTTATTGAAATATTCAGTAGAAGCGGTTTTCTAAAAACCACACCTATTTACGTGTGGGTAGAAAGTGAACACAAATTTTATTTTTGTGAGTTATAGAAATCTGTGCATAGCTTCATCATTATTTTACAAAAAACGCAGAACGTAACATAAAAAAACATGAATGGTAACATGAAAGCGTTTTTTGATAAAATACTGAAAACGGCACCTTTTTATGGTCACCATTCATAGCCTAACTTTATTTTTTCTGCCCTCTTTTTCCATGAAGCTTCGAACGCTTTTTTGACGAGTAAACTGTGAAGACTCGAAAAGATTCGAGTTATGTATAATCTATTTGACCATAAAAAGATTCGTATAGTTACAGACTTACGGTTTCTTTTGACATAGTTACGGTACTGTTAAAACTTAAAACTATTAACAAAGGTCAACCTCTTGTAGACTTAAAAATTGTGGTTATTTTTCTTTCCTCTTAACTAATCTTTGTTTCAAACAACGATCCATGGATACGTTCACATTTACATCAATTATGTGTTTTTGTTTAGATTATTTTGTGATTGCGCTTGTTAATATAGGGAACCCGTAAGCCAGCTATTCTATTCTATTATATAGGCTCTTTTTTTAGTGTCTAGCGGCTCTAGCCTAAGACTATAATTAAGAGCAATCTATTATTGTAACTATAGTTTTACGCTTAATAAAGACCATCTATATTATATCTCTAGTTATACGTCACTGTCACTTGATCATTAGAATTCTACAATTGCAAAGGCAAACACTAGCAAATAAATGTTTTCCTTACTAATTTTCAAAGGTTTGAAAAATATATACATGTTTTTTGCTTTGGACTCACTAGCTAGTGTCTTCTGGCGTGGAATCAATTATTAATGTCTCCACCTAATCCGAATATGACAAATGGGAATACTCGCAACAAATTCACGAAAGTAAAATAAATGAAAACTCTAATTATATTTATTTTTCTATTGTTTTATGTCGGAAAAAGAAGAGTCCACCGAAAAAGAGTCCGCAAACAAATTTGAACATGGCAATTATGGAGCGGCAGAATTTTAATCATTAGTTCTATAGTCGATATATATGTATTACTTACTCCATAACTAATGTAAGATTGGCTACTTCGGTAATCATTTTTTTCTTTCCTTTTAAAATCAAGAAAAGTAATTTGTTTAAAGTTAAGAGTTAAGACATATATATATAGTGATGCCATTGGAAAAAGTATATGGTAGCAAGTTGCAAGTCGTGTGCCATAAAAAAGCAAGAGTGTTCAACATATGTATGTAGTGATGCGTTGATAACATATATATTAACATGCAGCTCAAAGAATTGTAAGCAAAATTTGAAAATTGTAAGGGGAACATTAAAAATGTAATTATCAGTCACTCATTTACACAATCATTCAGTAGCAGTAGTACTTTTTTTATTGTACTCTTACCACGGACGTGCACAAAAAATAGTAGTATATAGCACAAAAAATAGCGCTGCATAATATATAGTCTACAACTACCTAACCTACCGCTACCATATAGTGTAGTCTCATAAAAAGACGATTATCTTAAGTAAATTAAGAAAAATGGATTTTGATTAAACCTCGCTGCTACACACTTATATTTTTTGGATGACACTTAGCTTATTCGAGAGAAACTAGAATTAAAAATTTGTTTGATCCTATAATAATTCTAACACAGTAGAACTATTATTCATCCTTACAAAAGTGATTGAGTACAAAAGACATAGATATATAATATGCGTTAATCATAATACAAGACTAGTCAAAACGATCTTGCAAGCTTTCTAGATTAACGTACGAAATCCGTAGTAAACCGGAGATTCCACAAACCAAAAGACGGGAATCCCATATGTATAGACGAAATAGTCTATACATTGCAAAATAATATGATCTTGACTTATTGGTTCAATTGGTTTAGTTTCTTGGTTTTATAGACTTGACTAATGTTATTTCGTATATGTAATGTTTTTTGTTCAAGGTTCCGTTGCTTCAACATGAAGAAGGTACAATAACATTAATATAAAACTTCCACAGCTCCATAACGTAAGGTATCTTTGTAAGGCAGGCCAATAGTTTAAAATAATCTATAACACAATAACGTTTATATTTTTCTTTTAAGATTAGTCAATACTCTGGACAGGAATATGGTTTCAATTCGTATGTGCATTTTCTAACGAATTCTACATATTTGTTTTCTAAAATTATTATATAGGATGGTCAATGAAAACCAAAAAAAAGTTATAAAAAAATGCTATAAAAAAACAAGTATCAACAACTATCAAGTACCTATCAAAAACTCTCCTAAACTATTCCACACATTTTACTGTATAATTAGAAAACTAAATAGTATTATAGTTTATATCAAGGGTCCCTTCTAAATAAAACAAAATATTATTCACCTAGCTATAGTTTTTCTTTATTCGAATATAATTATTACATCAGCATCGTATTATAAAAATAATGACGCCATAATATAATTAAAAACAAACAAAGTGAGAGTGATTATATACAATTTACAAAGGTAAGCCAAAAATTTTGAATTATTTATTTAATAGCAGCAGATAAGATGAACAACTTTGCCTTTGTTTAAAGCGCCCGCCATTATCAAACATCTCTCTCTCTCTCTCTCTCTTTCTTCTCCTCTTAACCAAAATCACTCCGATGTGAATTAAAAAAAAAAAGCAAGATTCCGTTTAACTCAAACCACCTTCGTCACGCTCTTCCTTCTCTCCGACCACCAACATGTCACCGTCTTCGCGGAACTTCAACTTCTTCTCCTTCCTCGTCATCTCTCTCTTCTCCTACGTTTCTTCAGACGATCTCCAACTCTTACTCAAACTCAAATCATCATTCTCCGATTCGAACCTCGCCGTCTTCGATTCCTGGAAACTCAACTCCGTTACCGCTCCGTGTCGCTTCACCGGAGTAACCTGTAATTCAAACGGCAACGTTTCAGAGATTGATCTCTCTCGTCGAGGCTTATCCGGAAACTTTCCGTTCGATTCCGTCTGCGAGATTCATAGCCTCGAGAAGCTCTCACTCGGATTCAACTCACTATCCGGAGTCATCCCCCCGAGTGATTTCAAAAACTGCCAGAATCTCAAGTACTTGGATCTCGGGAACAATCTGTTCTCCGGTGCTTTCCCTGAGTTCTCGTCTTTAAATCAGTTACAGTTTCTTTATCTAAACAACAGCGCCTTCTCCGGCGAGTTCCCGTGGAGATCGCTACGAAACGCGACGAGTCTCGTCGTTTTGAGCATCGGTGACAATCCCTTCGATACGACGTCGGAGTTTCCCGTGGAGATTGTTTCTCTCACCAAACTCTCGTCGCTCTACTTGCCGAACTGCAGCATCGCCGGGAAAATCCCGCCGGCGATCGGGGATTTGACGGAGCTTCGGAATTTGGAGATTTCCGATAGCGAATTAACCGGCGAGATTCCGCCGGAGATCACGAAGCTTATTAATCTCCGGCAGTTAGAGCTTTACAACAACTCCTTAACCGGAAAACTCCCTACCGGTTTAGGAAACTTGAAGAACCTGACTCGCTTAGATGCTTCCACGAATCTTCTACACGGCGATTTATCGGAGCTCAGGTCTTTGACTAATCTCGTTTCTCTTCAGATGTTCGAAAACGAATTCTCCGGTGAGATTCCTCCCGAGTTCGGCGAGTTCAAGGATCTTGTGAACCTCTCTCTCTATACAAACAAGTTAACCGGTTCTTTACCTCAAGGACTCGGTTCGCTTTCTGATTTTGATTTCATCGACGCGTCTGAGAATTATCTAACCGGACTGATCCCTCCTGATATGTGCAAGAACGGGAAGATGAAAGCTCTGCTTCTTCTGCAGAACAATCTCACTGGCTCTATCCCTGACTCGTACGCTAACTGTTTGACTCTGCAACGGTTCAGAGTTAGCGAAAACTCCCTCAACGGAACTGTTCCTGCGGGGCTTTGGGGTTTACCGAAGCTTGAGATCATCGACATAGCCATGAACAACTTCGAAGGTCCGATCACTGCTGATATAAAGAACGGTAAAATGCTTGGAGCGTTGTATCTAGGGTTCAACAAGTTGTCTGATGAGCTACCTGAAGAGATTGGTGACACGGTATCTCTAACCAAGGTTGAGCTTAACAACAATCTCTTCTCCGGGAAGATTCCAAACTCAATTGGGAAACTCAAGGGACTTAGCAGTCTCAAGATGCAGAGCAATAGCTTCTCCGGTGAGATACCTGACTCTATCGGATCATGTTCGATGCTCAGCGATATGAACATGGCTCAAAACTCGTTATCAGGAGAAATCCCGCACACACTTGGATCTCTTCCAACGCTCAACGCTTTGAATCTTTCGGACAATAAGCTCTCTGGGATGATCCCTGAGAGTTTGTCGTCTCTAAGGCTTAGCCTTCTTGATCTGTCTAACAACAGATTATCAGGTCGTATCCCTCAGAGTTTGTCCTCATATAAGGGAAGCTTCAACCGCAATCCTGGACTATGCAGCATGACGATCGAATCGTTTAACCGGTGCATAAGTCCTTCCACATCGCATGGAGACACTCGCGTATTCGTGCTGTGTATAGTTTTCGGCTCACTGATCTTGCTTGCGTCTCTTGTGTTTTTCTTGTACCTTAAGAAAAGCGAGAAGAAGGAAGGTCGTTCGCTTAAACACGAATCTTGGAGTATAAAGTCTTTCCGAAGGATGAGTTTCACCGAAGATGATATCATTGATTCGATCAAAGAAGAGAATTTGATCGGTAGAGGAGGTTGCGGTGATGTGTACAGAGTAGTACTTGGTGATGGTAAAGAAGTTGCGGTCAAACACATACGGTGTAGTAGTAGTACTCAGAAAAATTTCAGCAGTGCTATGCCGATTCTCACTGAACGGGAAGGAAGATCGAAAGAGTTTGAAACAGAGGTGCAAACGTTAAGCTCTATACGGCACTTAAACGTGGTGAAACTCTATTGTAGCATTACGAGCGATGACTCGAGCTTGCTGGTGTATGAGTACTTACCTAATGGGAGCTTATGGGACATGCTTCACTCTTGCAAGAAGTCGAACCTCGGTTGGGAAACACGGTATGATATTGCTCTTGGTGCAGCGAAAGGGCTTGAGTACTTGCATCATGGGTATGAGAAACCGGTGATTCACCGTGACGTTAAGTCAAGTAACATATTGCTAGATGAGTTCTTGAAACCTAGGATAGCAGATTTCGGTCTTGCCAAGATTCTTCAGGCCAGCAATGGCGGTCCAGATTCCACCCATGTCGTTGCGGGAACCTATGGCTACATAGCTCCAGGTAAATAAAGAGACCTAACTCTTATATCACCAGCTTTGTCAATGGTCTTACATTTTAACATTAAAAAATTCTTGTTGCAGAGTATGGATACGCGTCAAAAGTGACTGAGAAATGCGATGTGTATAGCTTCGGGGTAGTGTTAATGGAGCTGGTCACAGGGAAAAAACCGATAGAGGCAGAGTATGGAGAGAGCAAAGACATAGTGAACTGGGTGAGTAACAATCTAAAGAGCAAAGAGAGTGTGATGGAGATTGTGGACAAGAAGTTAGGAGAAATGTATAAAGAAGACGCGATCAAGTTGCTAAGGATAGCGATCCTCTGTACCGCTAGACTGCCTGGACAAAGACCGACGATGAGGAGCGTGGTTCAGATGATAGAGGATGCTGAACCGTGCAGGTTGATGGGGATTGTTATAAGCAAAGAGAGTGATGTCAAGATCAAAGAAATAAGTTGATGATTGAGGGACCAAAATTCTCTCTTTTTTAGGGTTTGTTTTGGTAACAAAGAAACGTTATTACGACGACGTAAAGAGTTTAGATGGAGAATGTGATTCCAGTACTCCAGGTTAATGAAGAAATCATAGGTAATGTAATGATCTGATGTAAACTATGTCTTGTAATTGTAGAATTTTGGTATTAAGGTTTTCAAATTAGTTAATGAATGTCAGTATGTCAGTCAAAAACTATTATGTGAAATTGATGGTGTTTACAATAGATGCACTATACTTTGCTAAAACAAGTGCACATTTCGACATAGGGGTACTCACTCGTACATACAGAATTGTGATATACTACATAAGTCCTAATCGATTCGGTTTTATTTTATTATAATTTTGTAGGCCATTCTCAAACTCAAAAAGGAAAAGAAAAATTCTGAAACGAAGCCAAATCCAAATTGGATACTTGGTGTGATGAAATGAAAACTTTATTATCGTAAGCGGGGATAGATATAAATAATAAATCAAAGAGTAATATCATACCTTGTGATATAGTATAAAAGTTGGTCAACATGTGGTACGTGTGCTCAATATAAAACTTTTTATAGTTGCCGACTTCGACCAATATAATAAAAGAGATTTGTATATTTTCTTCATTCTTCACAATCACAAGCAGACAATAATGCTTCTGATCTGCATTGTTTCGAACGTTAAAATTTGTATTTTACTTCTAAATCTGGGCACTTCAAAGTTAACTTTTCTAATTTTCTATTAGATGGAATAAGAAACCTCATTCGGAGATACTAGTTAAACTAATCTCATCAACGTCATCTACACGAAGCGTTCACATGTGCATTTTTGCAGAATACCCGTAATAGAGCTAACAACTTATCTGTATAAACATCTTTCATAATTTGCATTATTAGTTACAAAACTAAATTAAAAATTGAACCATTTGTTATACCTAACACCTTGCCAGAAGACTAATCTTACAACTTTTATTAAAGTGGTCTACAACATATTGAAAGCTGTCTTCCCCCATCCTTCTCTTCCCTTGGTTTGCAATACATTCCAAAGCCAATGATTAATAACACACTCTTAACATATGATAAAAGTAAATCAAATTGTTTTTCACATGATTCAGTTGACTCTATAGAAAACACTCTAAAAAATATGCATTAGTTAGATAATGCGTGGTGGACCAAAACCCCACCAAATGGCCCAGTCCTGTTAGTGTTTGAACTTGATTTTGTAAGACTTAACACCTTCATTGGGCTAAAAGCCAGATCCCACCGGTTAAGCCATCATAACTCTTTATGTGTTTTTTGGACAATTATTATTCGTGCTTAGCCATAGAACCAAACCAATTCACTATCTATTACGAACCGCCGGTCCGGACTAAACCAATCTAATGCGTCTCATAGCTTAACGATACAAGCTCAAAAAAGTCAAAACCGTACATAGACCAGAGTTGAGGTTACATACAATTAATAACTTCTTCCGATTTCTCCTACTAATATACAACAGTTTCTTTTGTATCTTTTTCTACCTGAAAAAATTTTCTGCATAATTAAGATTTGTCAGCGGAACAGATCTTGGAATGACCACATTATGAATCTTGCAAAGATATCAGACTCCAAGAATTCGATGTGAGCAGCACGGCCGATGAATGAGTTCAGGTTACGACCATACAAGGTTGTGTCGAAGTTGACATCGCAGCCCATGAACACTCTCTGGTGGTGCGGAGTTTCTGGGGACGGCCCACGTATTTGATCCATGCAGTTATTGAGCATCTCCAAGAAAGCAACACCTTTCTTTGAGTTGTCGAAAGAAGCTGGTTGGCAAGATTCGATCCTGGCTGAGTGATATGGAACATACCCATCCTGTCATAGCAAAAACATGACTCTAAGTACAAAATCAAAATATCCTTGTCTCTACAATTTTATTTTGGTAAAGTTTACAGAACCAGAGATCATTCAGATTAATAACTATCCTATTCCAAAAGTAAAATGGAATGTACCTGAGGGGAAGACAGCAGAATAATATTTTTGAAACTTCCCAAAGTCTTTTGCTGAAACAAATTTCAAAACCGACATTAGAACCACAGAACTAGCAAAGGTCTGTTTGTGACTATGGTACAAATCTTGATGAAATGTTAAGACTTATCGCTACCTTGCAGAGCTTGTAAATGAAAGTATTCTGGAGATCAGGATCATCTGTGAGTGTAAGCTGATGAATAACCTGAGTACTCTTCAACTTCTTCAGGAGCCAAAGTCCAGAATTAAACAAGGAATTTGAACTGTATAGATATCCCAAATGTGGACCCGAAAGCGATAGATATGTATGAAAATACTTCCTGTATGGATCCATCAAACTATCTGCAACAAAATACAAAAGTCGCTGAGAATGATAAACACAAGTACCGAGCTAAGAATTCAATTTAGTTATTGTCTGAGAGAGATTCTAGGAACATACCAGCTATTGCAGCTCTGATGATGACGTTACCGATTGAATGTCCAACAAAACTCAGCTTAATGTTTTTCAAGCGCCCGTATCTCGCATGTTTATCCTTTTTCTTCTTGTAGAAAGAAACAATTTCCTGTGCAAGCCTCTGACCCATTTCCCTGAAGTCGCCATGTGTTTTCTCCTCATTTGCCTCAGACATTAGAAATTCTATCTTTGGATCAATTAGGAGCCACTGATTCCGGATAAGCCTTAGGTCTAAGTGATGCCCCTATAGTAGTAAGCAAAAAAACTATCATGTAAATGAGTAAATAATTGAAAACACTGTGCCAAATAAGCACAATGATTTAAGGAAGAAAGGTATACTAGTATTACTGCATAAGCTTAAGAGAGAGCAAAAAAATAAGCATTAGCTGAACTTCTAGAATGTACTTGCCTGGAAACCATGAACAAACACAACGATCTTCAGCTCACGCCCACTATGCTGAGGGTTATTATGTTTTTTCGTCCCACTCTCATCATCGTGCCCATTAAGTAAGCTAGAATCGATTTTATCAACATGTCTCATGTACGAATTATCACTGAAAGTACGCCTTGGTGCATTCCAAACACGTTCAATTATAACAATAGGAACCCGCATAGGATCACCAAATATATGCATGTCTTGTATCGCCCGGTTGTTAATCTGCATATTTAGTTATGGTTTAATCAAATTTTACAACTTACGAAACCAATAGGTAAATGAATCACTGACACACAAAAAAATAACAAACCCGCATTTGTGCAATACTACGACGGTGAAGTTCAGCGCGGGTGGATGCAACTTGTGCAGGCTGCGTCAGAGCAAAAAAATTGAATGAGTAGAGCCAAGCTCGCAATCTAATGAATTTTTTTGAAAAATGGACTGCTAACTATATAACTCACATCATTCAGCTTCAACACACTTGAGACTCTTTTGTGTGAACTATGGTTTGAAATATCGTCCATTCCACTTATAAAATGATGTGGCATTTCAACCTTGGAGTACACCATCCATATCGACCATTCAGCTCTTCGATCTTTTGTCCAGATATCGTGAAGATGTTCCAAGATTTTTGTATAATTGTCCCTGAGAAAAGGACAAATACGATCAACAATCAGAAGCTAACTTAGTAAACAATCTAAGCTTGTTGGACTATGGTTGTCTAAGGGAAATTACCGATGAAATGTCAAAAAGGTATTCCAAAGATAATGAAGCTGGGTGCCCAGTAAGTGAAAGGTTCGAGATAGATGGTCCTTTGAGAGGTTGTGAAGCAAGTCATCACTTGCTAAATCAAATGGGCTATTCAACTTCTGTATCAAAAATGGAGAGACAAGCTCATATTCCAGAAGATAGTGAAACAAGGTAATAGATAACGAATACTCTGCAGTATAATAAAGCAAGGACCTCAAGACTGTCTTGTTGCTTGCCTTGTATTGAACCTTCAACTTCAACAGATTTACCAGTTGAAGCTGAGTCAGACAAAAGAGCACTGTCCATACTGGATATAAACTCAGACAAGTCCACTGTTTGACCAACTGCCTTGCTAAGTATTTGCAGTTCTTCAAGCAAAGTGTCACGGGCTCCAAGTAAGGCTTTAACAAATGATACAAGCTTATTGTCGGCAGAAGCAATCTGTGCGAAGGCCTATTGAATTACAAAAGAATCAATCAATAAAAATACTGAAATTTCCAAGAAAGAGGAGCGTTACTACAAAGCAGGGTAGCTTAATAAAGTTCTTGTCAGATCATGCAACTTTGTAACATAAAGTTCTGTAAAACCATGCTATTTTCATACAAGCACTGTCAACAAGACTGAAGATATGACTCCGCTCAGCTCTAGCATCCTAAAAGTAGAGATTCTAGAAAAGAAAAAGAATTCTAGCATAAAAGTTCAGCTTTCTAAGAAAAGAGCATTATTTAAAAAAGAAAAAGATAAACTTTTATGCGGAGCATCAGAACAGTATATAATAAAAACCAAATATGCCGATTCTGAGAACAGTGTGCCATGCTGAGGATAGTGTAAGAACATATACTTTTTTGGAGGACTGAACATTGCCGCTGGCCAAATTTTTACCATTACTTGCATCACTGCACCAAACGTGTTGATATATTAATTGAAAGATATATAAAACTCAGTAAAAATTTGGAATTTTACAACGGCCAATTATGAAGAATCCAAATATTAGAGGCATACCTTGATAATATTGCAGGCCGTTTGTAAGCTGCGGATTTCATGATACTGATGTGGACACTAACATCAATAAGAACTGCGTGAAAGGTATCAAAGTGCACCGGACAGTAAGAATGCACCCCTGAGAGCGCTTTAGGAGGAATACGAAATTCATGCAATGCTGCAGAAGAAGCATCTGAATGTGTCACTGATACATCCTCCATAACTGGGGAATACAAGAGCTCAAACTTCAAAATAACAGCAGATGTAGCTGACCCCTGCATAAATTACAGCTAGTCATTTATTGTACACCACTAATCTTAAATTGCATAATTATTGTCGCTGACTATACATCTCTAGCTAAGATAATCTCAAAAACTCAATGGCATTTCAACAAGAGTAGAAAAGAAGTTCAATTTATGTTGTTTGGATATTGTGCAGCTCATTTAGTCATATTCCACAATTGTAGGAATACATTATGAGATTGATACCTACGCAAAAAGAAAAGGGAGAATGGTATACCTCATATCTTTCAAGGGGCATAGTAAACGAGACCATCATGCATAGACGAACATCCTGCCTTGCATATTTAATGCGGAAGGGCTGTGATAAGAAACTATTGTCTTTATCATCTATCTTCCACACTCCATTTGTGCCGTTTGAAGTTGAATCAAGAGCTGTGACACATAGGTATGTTGATCCTTTAATCCTATTGATTTATTATACTAAAAAACTAAACTCTCCCAAGTACACAGAGACAGGACAAATAGACATATAACTCCGGAAACACTCTGGCAGCATGGAATTGTGCACTCAATCACACGAACGTAGTAAGCTGATAGATTAAAGTACCTTCATACTGAACAACTCGTGAAGGAATACCACAGGAGTTGTTATCACCGTCCTCCCATCTCATGCTGATTTTTATTTGATACCATCTAAAAGAATGAAAGACACAACTCTTAGAATAAGAAAAAGAAGAGAGAGAAAAAGGTTTCAACTTAGGCAAAGCATTAAAGTATATAGCGACTGTCATCATACCCTTGCTGGAAAAGATCAAGGTTATGAAACCTATGGATATAGATAGCAATCTCCTGAACTGTGTCGACCATTAGCACTGGTTTAACCCTGGCTACGTAAGGCTCAACATCAAGCGTCTTTGTTTGCCTACTTCTTTGGCTCAGTCCAACTAACCATCCAAGACGGCGTAACATATGGAGAACTCACATCACCTTGCTAAAACTTGGGATGAGTGTTTTCAGGATAATTATATCCTGAACCAGTAGAACTACTACTTGTTCGAAAAATCTCATGTCTCCGTGAATAATAATAGATTACTTCTCAACATAACTAATCTGCAAAGACCTTATACTATGGTCATTAGTCACCCAAAGCAACACACGACAAGCCAAAGCAGCAGCTGCAGATGAAAAGATGCAAACTTTGTAAAAATTCAATAACACACCAAAGAGTTGACTTAACAATCATCTCATATAGAATAGCATCAAACAAAGAGAATTTAAAAAGTAGATATCTCTGTTCGGACATTAAAGCATAGAGAATCTTTGATAAATGAATATCAGCTACTTAGGTAAAAAAAAAAAAAAGCTAAAATCCCAATTTTAGCTAGTGGGTTACAAAGAATACGAATTCATATTGAAATGTCAAGATAACGTAGCAACTATGTTTCCCTTTAAAATACGCAAAAAGAACAAAAAAAGGAGAAAAATTTACGAATATGACAAAACTTTAAGAGAACTACATTACCTTGAAATGGAAAAAAACGATATCAATGGCAGAGCAAAAGCAGAGAGAGAGTAAGAAGGAGAAGATGGTGGTGGTGGGCCTTTGAAAAAACTTAGATCTGACGATATTTTTCAGACAGAAGAAACCCAGAGAGACCAGACCAGACCAGATTCGCTTTAGGGTTTTTTTTNTTTTTTTTTTTTTTTTTTTTTTTTGCAGGACGACAAAGAACAAAACCTGACCTAATGAAAAGAAAGGATCTGAGAAAGTTACAGATGATGATATATTGGTATGGTGTAGGGGACAATCAAAATGTTTTTTCTTTTTTTTTTTTCGAGGGATTCAAGGATTTTTTTTGCTTCAAACTTCTTTTTTTTAGTAATTAGTTTTGTCGGGTAAAGCATAAAAGTTCATACGACGACACCAATTACTATGTGTTTTTTTTGTTTTTTGTTTTTTGGTTCTTTTGTTTTGCGCCAGATCGGCGTTGTACTGTCGTAAACATGGTGGATCCAAACCCTATTTACTTGGTGTCTATTAGGCCCAATCCATGTAAACACCATTATCATATCAATTCATATTCTTCGGCCCAAAACGGCTCTTGGACAATAAAAAACAGGTTTGGTTTATTCTTCTTTTCCTTTTTTATTTTTATTTTTGTCAAACAGAATCTTGTAAAATATAGATAGATTCTAAAAACGGATATTAATTTTTAATTATGGAGGAAATCCATATCTAATCTTTGACCAGCCAATACGAGAGTAATAAGTGGACTATGGAATATATAGATGATATAGGTAAGGAAATCTATAGATAAATGGAGTATTAATAAATGAGTTATACTCATTTGATTTCACTAGATTTACTTTTGAGACGTTGAAAACAAGAAAAGAGTTGACAAGGAAAAAAAATAAAATCTAAAAAAAAGTAGAAGAAGAACAAAATTAGACCAAAGCATTGACTAGGTGTGTGTAGGTAGGTGCTGAGTTAGTATTATAAATAAATGTCATTTATTCTTCTCTCTGCTTCCTTTCTCACAAAATCGACACAGAGCATAATACCTCGATGGTTGAGTCTGGTGACGTCTCCGGTGATAGATTCGATGACGATGGTAGAGAGAAGAGAACGGGTACGTTACTGACTGCGAGTGCGCACATAATCACGGCGGTTGTAGGTTCCGGTGTGTTGTCTTTGTCTTGGGCAATAGCACAGCTTGGTTGGCTGGCAGGAACCGTTATTTTGGTCACTTTTGCGATCATCAACTACTACACATCCACCATGCTTGCCGACTGTTATCGATCTCCCGACGCCGACGACGTCCCGGGGACACGGAATTATACTTACATGGGCGTTGTCCGAGCTTACCTTGGTATGTCTTAAAAGACCCTTCTTAACCTCAAAAATATAGTTTTAAAAAGTTTTATTTATTTTGTGAAATTTATGTTTTTCGTTTAAGATTTCAGATTTTATTACATGATCCTTCATATTTATTTTTGATTTTTCTTCTTTTTGTCATAAAAGTATCAAGGATCGGAACTAAATCCATTACATGCATGCATCCCGTACCGAGACTAATAGATTGTACTTGTATATGTATTTGCTAGAGATGTTTGAGAAATAGAGGAATAATTTGAAAAGTATTTTTAAAATGACAGGTGGCAGGAAAGTGCAGCTATGTGGACTGGCACAGTACGCAAGTCTCGTAGGGATCACCGTTGGTTACACCATCACTGCCTCCATAAGCTTAGTGTAAGTCGCAGTCGCAGCTTCTTATTCTATTTCGATTATTTTGTGATGGTTAAGTTGGTTACTACTTAATTACTAAAGGTGTTTTTGTGTTGGCTAGAGCGATCGGAAAAGCAAATTGTTATCATAATAAGGGACATGGTGCGAAATGTTCCTCGTCAAATTATCCATCCATGGCAGCTTTTGGGGTCGTCCAGATTCTGCTCAGCCAGATCCCTAATTTTCACCAACTCTCTTTCCTCTCCATAATCGCCACGGTTATGTCCTTCTGTTATGCTTCTATCGGAATCGGCCTATCCATTGCCAAAGTAACAAGTACATTTTCTCTCCCAATCTTATTATTTCTTTCAAATTATATGTAAAGGTGTCTCAAACTATATTTAGGAGTCTGATTTGTATATATATATATATATATATACTAATTTTAAAGGAAAACAATAATTTTCAAACTTGAGATCTTGTTCGGATACACAAGTTGTGCATCCTCATAGACGTCTATGTATGTAAAAATATCAACGAAAACTTGTTTAATCGTTTGACAATTTTTTTGTTTGTTTGAAATTAATCATATTCATTTGTGAAATTGGAATATATTTGTAGATTTCATTAGGAAAAACAAATTCACTCAATTCATCAAATCTACTCAATATATACGTATGCCTAATTCATTGATTAGTATTCTCAATTTTTTTTGCAAACGTAACATATTGAATCTTCAAACTAATGGCGAAAGCGGTATGATATATGTATATATATATATATATTGAAGGTGGGAAGGTTGGTAAGACGGCACTGACGGGCACGCTAGTTGGGGTGGACGTAACTGCGTCTGACAAACTGTGGAGATCGTTTCAAGCCGTTGGAGACATTGCATTCTCATATTCTTATTCCATTGTTCTCGTTGAGATTCAGGCATGTATCTATTTTTCATATGGACCGTTGGTTGTCACCATGGGCAGATACAAAAGCCTATTATTACGTACTTTCTTTCGCACAAGAAGAAATATTTGTTTCTTTTCAACAAGTTTATCTTTATTGAACCATATCACTTTTTTGAATGATAACTTTAGAGTGTGTGTTTTATGTGGTATATAGGATACATTGAAATCAAGCCCACCAGAGAACAAAGTCATGAAAAAAGCAAGCCTTGCCGGAGTCTCAACCACAACTGCTTTCTACATCTTATGTGGTTGCATGGGATATGCTGCGTTCGGAAACAAAGCCCCTGGTGACCTCCTTACTGAATTTGGTTTTTACGAACCTTACTGGCTCGTCGATTTTGCCAATGCATGCATTGTTCTCCACCTAGTCGCCGCATATCAGGTATAGCCAGCAATCACTATTCTCAAGATTGTAGATTTCAAGAAGAAAAAGCAATCCATTGATGCCTAATCTTTATATTATGGACAGGTGTTTGCGCAACCAATATTCCAGTTTGTTGAAAAGAAATGCAACAAAAAGTGGCCAGAGAGCAAATTCATCATCAGTGAACATTCGATGAGTATACCATTGATTGGAAAATGTCGCATCAACCTTTTCAGACTATTGTGGAGGACAGCCTATGTGGTTTTGACAACAGTTGTAGCTATGATATTCCCCTTCTTCAATGCAATCTTGGGTTTGATCGGGTCATGCGCGTTCTGGCCACTCACTGTTTATTTTCCGGTGGCAATGCACATTGCACAGACAAAGGTTACGAAGTATTCTCTTAGATGGATAGGGCTGGAACTTCTTGTATTGCTTTGTTTGATTGTTTCGCTCCTAGCCGCACTGGGATCCATCGTGGGCTTGATAAGTAGTGTCAAGGCCTACAAGCCTTTTAGCAATTGAAATTAGTGACCTATATGATCTTGTATGTGTTTGTAAGAACTCAGAACTGATAGTTACTTATTTCAAGAAAAAATAGTTAATATAGTGTTCCAAAATTTGTAACCTTACAGTTTTACGACAATACTATCAAAATTGGGAAAGCTTAGCCTTTAATCTTGAACATAAATCGTATACTATCAGATAAGCATTAGGAGAGGTAGATTGACACTGTTAAGTCAACATTTACAGACCTCATTTATTGTCGAATCCGAAACGCCAGAGAGAATAACACAAGAAAGAAAGATGGTGCGACGAAGAGTGAGGAACAAGGTTCCGATTGAGTATTTTCAAGGCAAATACTTGTGATGACGTTGATTTATTTGGGCCGGCCCATTTACTTGTACACGAATTCTCTCTATCACTCTCCTCACACATTCATTATTTGGTGCCTGATGACATACAAGTTTTTTATCAACGGCTTGTCAACTACCGTACTTTAATGGTGTAATAAGTGACGTTTTAGTCATAGATATATGTTGTCTGTCTCGAGAATTGGAAACAAATATATTTGCAGGTTTTGAAAATAGATGGGAAACTTGTTTGTGGATATAGTTAGTTAGCATATGAAATAGGTTGTTGTGGATATATTTATAGATAAGAAACTAAAATTTCAGGATAATGCTGGTCAAAACCCATATTTAATAGGACGAGAAAATATACATTAATTGTGACACAATTTACGGATTGTGAGATTAGAATGAAAGAAACGATAATCAAGAACTACCTCAAAAAGAGGTATATTATTTAAATTAGTGAAATCCCGTGGTTTACATGTTTTGTAAACCGTTGATTAACATATGAAACATGTAAATGAGCATAATATAGTTGCTACAACATATAGATTTACACTCGTTCTTCTTATAGTGGTAAGTAACTCAATTATTAAAGATTAATTATCACTTATCAGATTAATGTGTCATGTGTATGTGATGATTTGATCATAAGGGATGAAGAAAAGATAAAAGAGCATAATATGATAGAACATAAGAGAGAGGGTACAGCTAGGCAAATAAGCCAAGATATAATTCCTCTGTTTTAGTCATCTAATTTTTATCAGTTACCTTATTTTGGTTATTGTCATTAATGTAGTTTATCCCTTTTTAAACCTACGGACCAGATCTTTGGTTTGAAATCAGTATTCACTTTACAGCTAGTCAGCTAGTAATCAAGGTTTCCAAAATAAGCAATAGAAATCAAACATTACCAATCAAAATAATCAAAATTCAATATCATTACATGGAAATAAATCCCCATAAAAATAAGATTCTCAACTACAAATATAAAGTTCAACATACAAAGATGCTATTTCCATATAAACATCGATATTTGTGTGTATATATAGATGTGTAATTACGTGCATGTGGGGAAGATTCTAAGACGACGACCTCTGTCAATAACTCTTCTCTCCTCTCTCTCTTCCTCTTCCTCTGGTTCAGTTAGTGGTTCCTCTCATCCACAATGATGGACACATACCACAATCCTTCGGCGGTTGAGTTGGGTGACACTCCCGTGAAAGGCGTCGACGAGGATGGTCGAGAGAAGAGAACGGGAACATTTTTTACGGCCAGTGCGCACATAATCACGGCGGTGATAGGCTCCGGGGTGCTGTCGTTGGCTTGGGCTCTAGCACAGCTTAGTTGGGTGGCAGGAACCATCATTTTGGTCACTTTCGCCGTTATTACTTACTACACGTCCACCTTTCTCGCCGACTGTTACCGTTCGCCGGACCCCATCACCGGAACTCGCAACTACAGTTACATGGACGTCGTCCGAGCTTACCTTGGTATGTTTTTATATCAATAACTCTAAAAAATCATTTTTGTGTCTTTACCGCAGATTATTCAGTTTTTACAGACAATTATTTTCTGATGAACATCGACTTTGTTAATTTAATATCATTCAGATTTTGCATAATTAGACTTGAAGATGTTTTTGACTCTCTTCCATTTCTGTCACACAAAATTAAAAGAAAAAAATCTTATCTAAACATATTTAATGCTAAGTTGAAATTTTTTTTTTTGGTAGAATGCTAAGTTGAAATTTTGAAATCTATAGTAATTGACTCATTTCAACATTTTTTTTCTTTTCTTACAGAACATTATTGTTGTTGAAAAAATAAATGATTTACGTTTTTTTATTCTCTTCTTGGGAAGATATGAATTGATTGTCAAAAACTTAAAAAAAGGAAAAAGAACTACGAAAATATTAATTCTTTCCGAAATTAGTTAATAAATTTTATGGACAATCTGTATTCTGTAGGATTGGTTACACATTCAATTCAATTTATCCCATTAAATAATGTTATCAATAAATTCGATTGCTGACCCTCCAAAGAATTTTGAATTGAAATGTGGGATGTTTAAAAACTTTGCCTTAAGACCCAAAAGAATGATTTAATTAAGAGATTAAAAACTTTGACAGGTGGTAAAAAGGTTCAGCTATGTGGACTGGCACAGTACGTGAATCTCGTTGGGGTTACTATTGGTTACACCATCACTGCCTCCATAAGCTTAGTGTAAGTCACAGCCTCACAGGCTTCTGATTATTTTATTTTGGATGGTTACAAACATGTTGTGGATAAAATACTGAAAAGGTTTTGGTTGATGTCTTTTTTTTTTTTCGTTAGAGCGATTGGGAAATCAAATTGTTATCATGACAAGGGAAAATCAGCGAAATGTTCTGTATCGAATTATCCTTTCATGGCGGCATTTGGGGTCGTCCAGATTATTCTGAGTCAGATTCCTAATTTTCATGAACTCTCTTTCCTCTCCTTCATCGCTGCGGTTATGTCCTTCTCTTATGCGTCTATTGGAATAGGCCTAGCCATCGCCAAAGTAGCAAGTACATTTTCCTTTCTTTATATTGTTAAAACATTTCAGATATTAGTGTGTAAGCAATATATATGATTCTTCAAAGTGGACACTAACCGTGAAAATGGTATATAATATGAAAGGTGGCAAGGTTGGTAAGACAGAGTTGACAGGCACAGTGATAGGTGTGGACGTAACTTCGTCTGAAAAAGTGTGGAGAATGTTTCAAGCGATTGGAGACATTGCCTTTTCATACGCTTTTACCACTATTCTCATTGAGATTCAGGCATGCCTTCTATCTTATATTATTCAGTATTGCTTTCATTTTGCTTTTTTTTTTTTTTTTAAATTGCATTTTTAATTTTGGTCAAGAGTATGGATCTATTGATGCTCAATTAAGTCTTTTTATTTTTTTATTTTATTGTTTTTAGGACACACTGAGATCAAGCCCACCAGAGAACAAAGTGATGAAACGAGCAAGTCTTGCTGGAGTCTCAACCACAACTGTTTTCTACATCTTATGTGGTTGCATCGGATATGCTGCATTCGGGAACGCAGCCCCTGGTGACTTCCTTACCGAATTTGGTTTTTACGACCCTTACTGGCTCATCGACTTTGCCAATGCTTGCATTGCTCTCCATCTCATCGGTGCCTATCAGGTATATATAATTCACTAACAAAATAAATATACATAAGTGTCTAGCATTTTATAATTGTCTATGTTCATTAAAACTCTCATAAATTCTTAAGGCTCTTCGCTATTACAGCATTTTCAAGATTTAATATTTCAAAATACTGTAGAAGTAGAGTTATTAAAACTACTCTGTTTTTTTCTTGTTTTATCCCTATATTCTTAGGTGTACGGACAGCCGTTTTTCCAGTTTGTTGAGAGCAACTGCAAAAAGAAGTGGCCTCAAAGCAATTTCATCAACAAAGAATACTCGTCAAACATACCTTTGTTTGGAAAATGTCGTGTCAACCTCTTCAGACTGGTTTGGAGGACATGCTATGTGGTTATGACAACAGTTGTAGCAATGATATTTCCATTCTTCAATGCGATCTTGGGTTTGCTTGGGGCACTCTCGTTCTGGCCACTCACAGTTTACTTTCCGGTGTCAATGCACATTGCGCAGACAAAGGTTAAGAAGTATTCTCCTAGATGGCTGGCCTTGAACCTCCTCGTAGTGGTTTGCTTGATCGTCTCGTGCCTTGCCGCTGTAGGATCCATCATTGGCTTAATACGTAGTGTCAAGGCATACAAGCCCTTCAATAATTTAAACTAGTGACTTGTGATCTATGTGAATTATTTCGAGCTAAATATTTAGTATTTATCCAAATAATGTTTCGTGACGCTCTGTTTTCGGCCATGTTAAAAATGTCAGAATGCTAATTGATATATTAGTATTCACAGTGGATGTTTGAGTGAGTCCCATGAGATATTGAATTGGTTGCTCATAAAGCTAAAGCTTGTCTGAGCCAGACCCAAAAACATGAGTCTATGACTGTAACACGCCGCACTGACCATATATAATATCAATAATTGGACAATATAACATAATTGGATAAGCTAGCCACACAACTGTAGAGAGACAGGTACAAGCGTTTCGTTGTCTGGAAGAGATAGCAAAATAGGTTGCGAAAGTGATAATAGTTTGAAGAAGATAGATTTCAGCTTCCCAAATTAGTGTGGTTATGTCAATTTCGAGTTATTATTTTTATATGATTCCTTAATAGAATTGTCGGGGAAATGTTGAAAAGAGACGCACACAAATTGTGTCATTTATTTGGCTTGGTGTGTCCCACATAAGTTGCTATCATATCTTATGTATTGAAAGGAGTTGGGCAAATAGACTAATAGAGGATCAAGGCAAGTTTGGTCCTTCATAACGTTTCTTACTAGCTTTCTCTATTCACTCAAATGCATTTATGTGCTTCTTCCTTACTCTGCAACTTGTTTACCAAGTCCTTTTCAAGGTTTTGTGGGTCGTAAGTCACTTAATGGGGTACCATCATAACCGCTAAGAAACCAATTCAGTAGCATTCGTTTAACCAAAACAATTGCCTTGCGCTTACCTAACTATAGCCAAGAGACGCCATCCAGTAATTCTGGTGGTTCGTCTTCACAGTCCTAGTCGATTGTTCAATTTGCTGTTCCAAATACCTCTTAAACTATTTAGTTATTTATGTAGATAACAAATAGAGGAACTTTATTCAGTTAAGTTCGAACCAAAGCATTCATATTTCATGACCTTACTATTTTGGATAAAGAAGAACAGTCAAACAGGTTTAAATGCAGTTGTAGCACACACATTTTTGCAATAGTCCTTGTTCATCTTCTCAACCACTAATACAAGCACAGTTTGTAACTAACTTGATTTCAGACCAACTATAGTTAATTGACTTCAGTCCCACCACAAACATTGAATATCCAACAGATAAATGGGGCGGGGTCAAAGCAAATCAAGCAACAATCTCATGTGTTTTGTTACATCAAGAGATACTAAATTGGAATTTTCTAATTTATACACTTACATAATCAAATCAAAGGCAAAACAAGAGTGATCAAGAACCTCACTCGTAGAACCCAAACCCAAGGAAAAAAAAAACACCCAATACGAACCCACACAGACACCAAAATAGAGAGAAACTCACTATGTACAACCTCTTTTGTTAGTGCCTTACCGGAAGTTTTTTTTTTCAAAAAAAGAAAAATCACTCCCAAAGGCCATTGCGTGACTCTAAAGATTCCAGAAATTAAAAAAAAAAAACAAAAATTGAAAATCCTTATCTTTTGCTTCAGCTCAACGACTCATGGCAAAGCTCTTTCCTCATCCGTTGATTAAACAATCTGCAAGCATCCATACTAAGATCAATGGCTGCAGAGAGCGCCACGTAAGCAGCCGCGTCTTCCATACAGCTAACGTGCTGCACACTAACCTCTACACAAGGCTTACTACATTTTCCTTCACCTTCCACACTTGCTGACATCACAAACCCTTTATACACGTTCCACGGCCACAACCCGTATCCGTAATCACCACTCCCTCCTTTCGGACTATTAGCCGGCGATGCTCCACCACCGCTTCCGCCGCTCCCACCTCTACGGCTTCTCGATCGGTACACGCCACCTGTTGGCGACGATGAAGACGACGAAGATCCCAATTCTATCGAGAATTTCCCACCTTTGTGAGAACTTATGGTTGACTCCGCAAGCACGATTCCTGCGCCGCTCGATCCGTCTGGGATGAGTTCGAACCTGTAGCCAAGACCATCAGTAGCTCCGCCGCGTTCCCGCCATGCCTCAAGTCTCCCCCACGGTCTCCAGGTGCAATCTCCAGGACGTAAGATGAGCCACGACCCCGGGTTTGACCTGCTCACACGATCGCTTCCAGGAGATGCAACGAACGGAGTCACTATTGACGCCATGGCCACCGGCGAACCGGACAAGTCATGGACCGTTATGGACCATCCTTTTCTCTCTTTCCCGGGACGTTCTCTCTCGCTCCCAAACGAGTTTAGCCAGCTCCGTGGAACACTTGTGTCCGTCGGCAACGATCTGATATATCAAAATATCATTTAATCAACTTTTATTATTAATATCTAACCATGTGAAAGAGTAAAAGTGGTTAAATATCATAAGAGTAAAGTTTATACTAAGAATAATAAAAAGTGGTTAGATTAAATATCATAAGAGTAAAGTGTGTTTTTTTTTTTTTTTCCAATGGATCTGTACTAAAGCAAAAAAATTAAAACCAAGGAATGTGATTTTTAGTAGGGATTACACAATAATAATCTATGGCGTTGGATCTTATTAAAGCGTTATTCAGATTTGATTCCTCGGGAAAAGAACATAATTAGGAATTTTTTCTTTATTTTTAAAACGATACTCAATTTCCGAGAATTAAGGTGAAAAAATTGATTTGATTTTGATTGGATTTGAAAACTGACCTTGATCTCTGAGTACGATCACCGGTGTGCCGGAAACTGAATTTGCATGTGAAAACCGGTTGCCGGATATTGCCTTGAATCTGAACGACTTGAGGACTACATTCAGGCTCACCGTCGAACTGAAAAACGAATCTAGGATCAGGCTCCGCCTTCACATTCAGGTGAAACTGAGCCGACGACGACGATTTCCCAGCTCCTTTTCCGACTGATATCCACCCGTTGTGGAAGACGCACGGTTTCGATTGCGTACCGGTTAGATCCAACGGTACGGAGACTTTCGCCAGGAGACGACCGGAGTGTACACCGCAAGCAGCGCCGGCTCTTCCCGTGTAGATCAAAATCTTAAGGCACGGCTTAGAGGCGAAGATAGATCTGGAAGCTAACCGTTCGATATCGGAGCTACTGAGATGGAAAGTGGCGGCTAGGGTTTGGATCTCCGGGAACTGAGTTGTTTCCAGAGGAATGTACGGGATTGCGGCGGTTTGCGGCGGGAAGTTTTTGAGTTTGATTTTACAGAAGCAAGGAGAAGACGAAGGGTGGACGACGGAGCTCGTCGTCTTCGCCGCTAACGGAACTTTCAAAGCTAGATTCCCGATCGTGAGACGGATGAACGGACATGGATCCATTTCAAATCGCAACAAGAGAGAAAGAGTCAATTAGGGGTTTACAGAGAAAAAAGAGAGAAGAAAATGCCAGCTATGGGGTTTAGGAAGAGCGACGACATTAATGGCAGGAACAGTTCTGGAGACGACGACGATGACGACTTGGAGAAAATTTTAGGCGAAAAGGAGGTGACGGCGATAAAACGCAGCGTTTAAAAGGCGCCGTGCTGGGGATGATTATTATTCACGACCTAACCATTAGAGGAAGCAGTCGTCTTCTTCGTCCTCTCTGTGTGTGTATGGTTTTTAAGTGGAAACACTTATTACATTTTCTTCCCATTTTTGCATTCCCTCCTTTGTTTCCCCTTATATTTTCTAGAATTGTTCATTACGTCTTTTATTTTATCAGAAATTCAAGAATTGTACCAAACCTTTTTAATATAGTTTTTAACCCCTCCTAATTCACTGGTGTTTCATATATCCGGTTAAGTAACTTTCCCGTTTTTAACCCCTCCTAATTCACTGTTTCATATATCCGGGGTTAACGTTCGAATATATGACAGTTACACAAATTTAAAGATCAAATGAGACAGTTTTCGTAATGTGTTTGGAGAGAGTTTGATATTATATTAAAAGGATAAATATTAGATTCATTTATAAATGAGAATAAAATTAGAAAAGGTTGTCTGCTAAAACTGCTTTTATTTTGTTAGTAGCCTAAATGTGGCTAAACATAAGGATTGGGTAACTTTGCTGTTAATGTGACGATAATATAGTACGAATAACATTTTTTAGAAAACATGTACGAAACTACGAATCATAAAGGACAAAATACGAAATTAATAGTTAGTTGAGGGGGTAGAGAAAAGAAAAGAAGACATTGGAGCACAGCTGGGAACAGACTGGCAAAGAAGTGCCAGGTCGGAGAGAGGTTGACGTATATATTTTTATTTTTATTTTTTGTTCTCTCTGTTACCACCTGATCAGTGACCAACCACACAAAACATATAGGGGGCTCCACTTCTTACAATTACCAAATTATCCTTCGTGCTTACGTGTACGTACGCACGCAGCTGTGTGTTGTGTTATTAATCGGGGAATCTTTACGCCTCTATGCGGAACTCACGTTTTTTTTTGGTGTCAGTCAGTCTCTCATAGTTTTCTGGTATTGACACAACAAACAAAAAGTTGTAAGAGTTTGTCCTGACAAAAAAAAAAGAGTGGTAATCTCGAATTGTTCACTTGTAACTTGTAAGTGTATTACCAAAAGTATAAAAAAAGAGTTGGTAAACTTCTTGACTGTGTCCATCTCCAACCATGAAGTGTTTTGTACTTTTGTTCTTGGTTAGTTTTTTTTTTTTTAACACAAAGTACTACTCTTGAATTGTCTCTTTTTGTGGGTGTGATCATCTGTCTAACCCAACTTTTCTACATTTCTATATTTGTGTATAGTAGTAGTATGAGATTTGTAACGTGTTTAAACTTCCGAGGAACCCCATCATTTAAATTTCATATTGATTAAATTGAAGTCACAATTTTCTTCTACCCCAAAGGTAAACTCGGCGTTATGTTCTTCCAGTACTTTTTAATTAACTTTCGTACTCTTTTTTTTTTATAAATACTGGCCATCAAGCTAAGAATGCAGTTTTTTTTTTGGGTTTTAGTATGCAAAATTTTTCTAAACAAAATAAAAATTAAATAATGCGGGTCAACAAAATAAAAAAATAAAGAAGAATTCTTTGGGGATTGGGCGAGAGATATGCGTGCACGTTTACGACAAATTAGATTCAATTAAGTAAGTAGTACTACTCCTCCGGTCCTCCCCATCGTTTAGATAAGTAGCTGAACGAGGATCGTGGATGATAGCTGTATTCTTATTTTATAATGGCAATTTTAAATAGAGGATGAAAAGGCCTTCTTCTTCTTGCATCATCTTCATACACACACGTGCACTTATTTATAAAAAATCAATGTTACAAATTGTACTAGTCCCATCAAATTATTACACAAGCCCATCATAATAATTCAAAGCCCAATTATAAACCCACTTGAATCAATGACACTCTCGATTCGATTCGGCGGAGACTCCAACTCCTTTGTTGTTGTACTTGTCGACACCAAAAACAGATTCTCCGGTGGTTTAACGGAAGTGCGAACCACGTTCGTGTTTCTTTTTTTTTGAGTGTCAGTCTCACAATTTTCCTGAAAGAAACTATTGGGTAAAGGAAGGAAGAGCTAGGAGGAAGATGAAGGCGTTAGGGTATTGGTTAATGGTGGTTGGTTCACTGAGACTAGCTTCCGTTTGGTTTGGTTTCTTCAACATCTGGGCTCTTCGTCTCGCTGTCTTCTCTCAGACCACCAGTTCAGTTCTTCTTCTCCCTCTCCCCTTTAATTTACATTTCAAGTTGTTCTTAATTGATTTCATTACAGTGTTTCATGTTATTTTTTGTTTTTGTTTTTGCTCTAGTTACTTCAGATTTCTTCTATGATCTAGAAAGTCATTGCATATAGAAAGTCAACGATTTATGAATCATATATATATAGTCAACTTGATATTTTAGGAATTATGATTCTTTGAACATATTCATGTTCTTCATGTGTTTTGTTAATTACCAAGTTGAGATAGTTGGGATTGAAAGCAATGCTTCAGGAATTAGTACTAAAGCAAATTGAAGCAATCTATCCAAGAAAGATATGCAATCTTAAATGTTGTACAAAGAACCTTTGTATGAAGTTGACCACCATGAACCTAAATGTCAGGAAGGGGAAATTACCTGGATCTAGAATTGGGTTGGCTTTGATAAGAGTTTACAGAGTCCAATGCATGACTTTTTTTTCTGCATTTTCTTTAAAGTAAATCAGTGTCCTGGTGAAGTGTATCAGATGTATTAGAACATAAGCAACTTGATGCATAACGTAGAGGTATTAGATAATAAGCAACTTGATGTTTTCCTTTTCCTTTTGTAACTTGTCTTGTATGAGTTTGCCAGCTTTCAGCGATAAAGAGAGTGTTATGAAACATTGTTCTTTTTCATGTGATTGTCAGGTCTTGTAGATGTTTAGTTTATCATATCAGATAACACAAAGTATAATAACTCTGCATCATCTTAGCAACTTGAGAACCGGAAACAAAAAGGATTTATCTTGAATATACTAGTTTACATAGTTAAAATCTCTTGTTTTAGGTTTCTCACGCGATGGTCTTCTTGGTTCACAAGAGTCTTGTCCTGTGACTTAAGATGTTGTTTTTATTAACTGTTTTGCAGTGAGTGAAGTTCATGGACGTACATTCGGAGTATGGACACTCTTGACCTGCACTCTCTGCTTTCTTTGTGCATTCAACCCTGAAAACAAACCATTATACTTGGCTACCTTTCTATCATTTATCTATGCCTTATGCCATTTTCTGACCGAATACCTCTTTTACCACACGATGACCATCGCAAATCTCTCAACTGTGGCCTTCTTTGCAGGTATATGATCATCACTCACTCTTGTATTGAATCAGTCAGTGTAAGTTGTTGTATTCACCATGCGAATGATCTATATATACTGTGTTTTTTTCAACAGGCACATCGATTGTGTGGATGCTCGTGGAGTGGAATTCCCTTGAACAACCACACACCAAACTTTCATGATGTTAGTCTGAATGCCTGTAACCAAGTCTTTTTTTCTTTTTTTTCTCAAAGTTGGAATCATCAGTGACTTTTTTGCTCGATTCCTAAAGCTGTTGCTCATTGTTTCATCTTAATCTTTTGAAAATATTTGATGGAGTCTTGAACCTGATATCTCTGGTCGAATTGAAGTATAAGAATACAACTCATGAATTTTCTTTCTGTTCTTTTGCTTTTGAAACAGAGATTTGAGTTTAGTGTATTAATGCATTTATATGATTAAGCAATCTATGGTCAACAGAGTTAAGATACAGAGGCCTCTCTTTGGCTAGGCTAGAACATGGAAACTATCTCTTGCATTTCCTTTTATTGATTTAACCAAAATAATTCTACATGTCATTTTATGATGACAGAATTTTGATAATACGACTGATATATGTTACCCTTAGTGAATTTAACTTGTGGGGAACTTGCCATCTTCCTATAATTACAACCCCTATGGCTCAAAATTGTCAATCATGTGTTGTATAACATCTGCTCCAGCTGAATTGATCATCTTTGTTTTTACCTGTAATGTTTTCCAAATTTGGGTATGAAGGTTAATATTAATAACAATGATGACGATAATGACAACACCATATAAAAATGATGATAATGGTGTGAAAACTTGCCTGAATGGTATTGTGAGCGAGAAATCTTTGCAGGGTTCCTCTGAAACTAACATCAACTCGTTCCCAGCTCACTTTTGTTAATTCTCTTATCATCTCCTCTGCAAAAAGATTATTTAGTACGGTCAAGGGAAATCATGTTGAGAAACCCGAGACCGAGAGTGAGAAATTGATTTCCCACTGAACTAACCTTCCATATCGAAATTCTTGAACCCGTTTGAATTGCTACCTGATTGATCTTCCTCATGGTTACTTGCAGTATCCGATGGTTCAATGTTCACAATGTGAGGATACTTCTCATTGACTGGACCGCGTTGAAGCTGTGAAGATCAGAGGTGAGACTGATTCAGCTTAACACACAACATTACAATATCAAACACTGAAAGGTTATTACCTTAGGAAGCTCGTTGCGACGTCTGATAGACGATGTGCTCCACCCCACAAGGTCTAAGAACAAGGGAGGTTAAGGTTTCAAATACTTGGCAATAGCCACAACACACATTGTAAGATAATAACCAACAGTTTGTAAAGGCCTAACGAAAGGATACGGTCGAAACTTGTATTTGCATAAGCAATACGCCGCTTGAAGCAACGCAAAGCAGAACTGTTGACAAAAAGTAAAGGAAATGTAATATTAATAACTTAAGAACTCATTTGAACTATGCAAAGCCTAAAAAGTTTGTATTAAGGAAAAAGAAACAAAGGAAGTGAAAGAACTTACATGAATTTAAGATCTCTAGAATCACTAACCATTCGGAGGAGTAACGGAGGCTTTCCATCATCACTATCAGCCAGAAAAAGATGTTTTCCCGTTTTACCAAGACACCAGGACATACGTGTAGCTAATCTCTCCAAAGTGTGAGATCCAGAAAACAATGGAACCTAATGCAAGTCAAAATGCCACCCATTAACCAAACTATAAGTTTACATGTTGCAAAATTGTACAAATTGTATAAACTCAGCATCAAGGTCTAATTCATAGTAGATACAGATGCATAAGAACAATAAGATCTCAGTTCTGATCTAAGCATATTGATAGCATATTCAAGTGAAGAAACTTAACATAGAACTGGTCCTAAATAACCTGCTTATGTCCTCTTGAACCAAGGTGTGGCGTTGCAGAAGTAATAAAATACATAGGCTCCAATCCAGCGATTCTCTCTTTCGGTTCCTCAATTGGGCATGTATCACCAATGTCCTCACTGTTTTGTGGAAGCTCTTCTCGAGATTCTTGCTCATAAAGACGTCCGATAGCATACCTAGCAACCAAGCCACCTAAGGAATGTCCTACAAAGGAGATCTTCTGGAGACTTGGGTGACGTTTGATCACTGACCTAACCTAAAACAAAAGAGACTTAGAATATTACTTCAGCTGGAAAAAACTCAAGAAAAGACAAAGATAGTAACTTGTACATAAAAGGATATAGCCGAGAGGAAGACAGTTTAAAACATGAAACAGAAACACAAACCTCTTCAGCTAATCTTTCTCCCATAACATCAACACCACTAAATGTCTGTGTAGAGTGGTTGCGTTTACTGCCTGCAATGATTGGTAAGTGATCACAAGCCATTCTCTTGCAAAAATGTAATAGCAACTGTGGATAGAGAGAGAGAGAGAGAGAGAGAGAGAGAGAGAGAAGAAGAACTCACAGTGAACGAGGAGACCCTGAGGATACGTTTTGAGCATCTGCTTAGCGGCGAATCTCCAATTCTGAGCACTGTACCCCATTTCTAAATCAGAAAGACCGAACAAAATCAAGAAGCAGGACAAAGGAAACTAATAACAGATTGTCAGAACCTGCCAATGAGACCGTTGACCATGACGACTAGGTGAGTCGGCTCAGTGCGTTCGCCAGGGAAATCAACAGTAAAATCGACGTTACCACTCTCGTCTGATTCAGCTCTGAGACAACCCATCCAATACGTCTTATTCTTCTTCTTCGTCTCTTTATCCCCACTCTTCCCGCTTCTCCTCGTCTTCTTTGACCCACCACCGGTTCCTTTAAGATCACTACCAACAACATGCATATCTTCTTCTGTGTTTCTTGTAATCGCGCAACCTTTTTCTTCCATTATCACGAAACGAAGAGAGAGCAACTCAACGAAAAATGGAAACTTTGAGCAAGATTAATCAAAAGGTTTGGGAAGATTCGAGGTCTCGCTTGGGGGTTTTTAAAAAAGTTGAAACATCAAATTTGGGTCAGAGAGAGAATAGTTTCTCAGTCGTTATAAGACGAAAGGTCCCCTACGGCAGTAGTATTGTTGTCGTCGTTGAAACGCCATTGACATTTTCTTTTTCTCTCAGGCAGCTCAGCACATCTGAGATTTGTCACCTTTTATCTAGAACAACAACATGTGTAATAACATGTTTTTTAATTTAAAAAAAGTAACCAAGTTTTGTATTAAATGAGCCCAAAAAATGGACAATGATTTATTTATAATTGCAACTTTTAAAAAACAAGCCCGGCCCAATTAGTTTCAAGTATNTTGGGCCCCCCCCCCCCACCCAAGTGAAGAGTCAAACCACAATTTTGACTTTTTATTTTAATGAGAAACAACAGAGAAAAATCAAATCTCTTCTGATGAATGATTGTTGGACTTCTCCTTCTTCGGCTATTCATCTTCTTCTTTCTTCTCCCTCCTCTCTCCCTCTTCTTCTTTCTCGATCAAAGGTGAGATTTTTAATTGACTTCTTCTTTTTTTTTTTTGGGTTGACCCATTTCATCAATTTCATCTAGAATTGTTTGGTACGTGTTGATTCGAATGATAATCTGCAATCTGCATTTAGATTGATTTCTCGTTTACTCAATTTTTTTTTTTTTTTGTTGCAGTACAGGCGGCAACACAGTCATGGCGGATCCTAATATCGTTGTGAACGGTGACTTCTCTGCTGGGATTGAATCTTGGTATCCTAACGGATGTAAAGCGTTTGTTGTTTCTTCTGACCCTTTTAGCTCAGAGGCAACAATGTCTGCTGATTCCTCCAGCGGTGGCTATGCCGTTGTAACTAATAGGAGAGACACTTGGCAAGGCCTTGAACAAGACATTACAACCCGAGTTTCTCCTGGAGTTACTTATACTGTATCAGCTTGTGTCGGTGTGTCTGGTCAATCAGCTGAGGTTCTTGCTACTGTGAGGCTTGAGCATGAAGACTCGCCTACCAAGTATTTGTTCATCGGAAAGTACGGTTTTTGAATGGTTATATCTTTGGAGTTTGGACTTTGATTGAAAATTTTGTTGATAGTCCTGATTGAATTGGAACTTAATTGCAGAACATTTGCTTTAACAGACAAGTGGGTTGATCTTGAAGGAACGTTTTCCATATCAAATATGCCCGACCGTGTTGTTTTCTATTTGGAAGGTCCACCTCCAGGGAAAGATCTCCTTGTACGCTCAGTTACCCTTAGATCATCCACTTCAAGTGATGTCCAGGTAAACTGTATGCCTTTCCTTACCTGCCTTTGTCCTATGCTACTTGACAATTTGAATAACTCGGGTAGAGCAAGGCGGTTATTAGAGTAGATAAACCTTTAGATGAGTGATAGGTGAGTCATTAGAGACTCAGATAGAAGTAACAATCATGCGTCCAAGTTTTTTCATTATGTATATTTCTGGTTGTTTCAGCTGGTTGAAGTAGAGAGAAGTTAGCCAAATGTTAGAAGTTCAAAATGTTTCATTAAAGCATTATATAGCTCTCCGGGATCATCTGATTCTAAACTTTATATTCCAGATTACAAGAAACAGCGAGCTTAACTAGTCTTGTTTTAACATTTTCTTGTGGCTTACAATTTCACTACAGGATACCAAAGATAACACAGAAGATTCCGGTGTCTTTCCTTCTGCTTTGAATATCATCGAGAACCATGACTTCTCTGATGGGTTGTATTCTTGGAATGCCAACAGTTGTGATTCATTTGTTGTTAGTAGCAACGACTGTAACTTAGGATCATATGCGGTTGTTAATAACCGAAGTGAAACCTGGCAAGGACTGGAGCAAGATATCACAGACAGAGTTTCTCCTGGCTATTCATATAAAGTTTCTGCTAGTGTTAGTGTATCTGAACCTGTTCTAGGGTCGGCGCAGGTCTTGGCCACTTTGAAGTTAGAGCATCAAAGCTCAGCAACGGAATTTCAAGGAATTGGAAAGTAATGGAACCATTTCTTTGTAATATATAGTCACAAGAAGACCCAGAAATGTTGACATTTATAATGTTTTTATCTGCAGAACTGATGCTTCGAAAGATACTTGGAAAACTCTGGAAGGCACTTTCGTACTGTCAGGAAGACCTGACCGTGTTGTATTCTTCTTGGAAGGGCCACCTCCTGGGATCGACCTTCTTATAAAATCTGTCACCATCCATTGCGAAAGCGATAATCAGTTTGAGGTAATGTGACACAATGTGGACTGTTAAAATAGAGAGACCGAAAGTACATTTACATGATCAATCTATTAGCTGAACCTAGTTTCTTCTTTTCCTTCTTAAGATCTTAAGATGCTGTTTTCAGTAGTTGAATATGTTTCTTCACTTGTCTTATATGCAGAGAAGCCGAGAATTCTGCCCAGCTCCTGAATATGATCATCACATCTTCCTAAATTCAAGCTTTTCCGATGGCCTCAATCATTGGTCTGGAAGAGGGTGCAATCTTATGTTACATGAGTCTTTAGCTGATGGGAAGATACTACCGCATTCTGGAACGTGTTTTGCTTCTGCATCAGAACGCACACATAAGTGGAGCGGAATCGAACAGGATATAACAGAAAGAGTCCAGCGAAAACTCATTTATGAAGTATCTTCTGTTGTTCGTCTATCGCATAGCCAACACACATTGCAGGCCACTTTGTATGTTCAATACCTTGACCAACGTGAAGAATACGTAGGCATTTCCAGGTGAGGTTCTCCATATGGTGTCTCTTTTTCTGATCAACTGTGAATCTTGCCACAAATGTTGAAGAAAGCTTTGTTTCCTTTTTAAAGTGTTCAGGCACAACGCGATGATTGGGTGCAGTTAAAAGGAAAGTTCCTCTTGAATGGATCTCCAGCTAGAGCAGTTGTATACATTGAAGGACCACCACCAGGGATTGATGTTTTTGTCGACCATTTCGTTGTAAAGCCTGCAGAGAAAGACACTCCTTCAGGACGACCATATATTGAGGTTAACACATCTTAATGTTTCGTGCTTTCTAATATTAACGTTCTCCTTGTGTTTAATGAATCATATATTGTTTCTATTTTGCTACAGAATCATGCTTTTGGGATGAACATTGTTTCGAATAGCCACCTAAGCGATGGAACAATCGATGGTTGGTTCCCTCTTGGAGACTGCCTTTTAAAAGTTGGAGAAGGCTCTCCCAGGATATTACCTCCACTGGCTAGAGACTCACTTAGAACAACATATGGATATCTATCTGGAAGATATGTGCTCGCGACAAACCGAAGTGACACATGGATGGGTCCTGCTCAGATGATAACTGATAGAGTGAAGCTGTTTCTAACATACCAGGTTTCAGCTTGGGTTAAAATTGGCTCAGGAGGAACTACCAGTCCACAGGACGTAAATATCGCACTCAGTGTTGATGGTAAATGGGTTAATGGAGGAAAAGTTGAGGTCGATGATGGCGACTGGCATGAAGTTGTGGGTTCATTTAGAGTCGAGAAGCAAGCAAAAGAGATTATGGTTCATGTCCAGGGTCCTNGAATACGTAGGCATTTCCAGGTGAGGTTCTCCATATGGTGTCTCTTTTTCTGATCAACTGTGAATCTTGCCACAAATGTTGAAGAAAGCTTTGTTTCCTTTTTAAAGTGTTCAGGCACAACGCGATGATTGGGTGCAGTTAAAAGGAAAGTTCCTCTTGAATGGATCTCCAGCTAGAGCAGTTGTATACATTGAAGGACCACCACCAGGGATTGATGTTTTTGTCGACCATTTCGTTGTAAAGCCTGCAGAGAAAGACACTCCTTCAGGACGACCATATATTGAGGTTAACACATCTTAATGTTTCGTGCTTTCTAATATTAACGTTCTCCTTGTGTTTAATGAATCATATATTGTTTCTATTTTGCTACAGAATCATGCTTTTGGGATGAACATTGTTTCGAATAGCCACCTAAGCGATGGAACAATCGATGGTTGGTTCCCTCTTGGAGACTGCCTTTTAAAAGTTGGAGAAGGCTCTCCCAGGATATTACCTCCACTGGCTAGAGACTCACTTAGAACAACATATGGATATCTATCTGGAAGATATGTGCTCGCGACAAACCGAAGTGACACATGGATGGGTCCTGCTCAGATGATAACTGATAGAGTGAAGCTGTTTCTAACATACCAGGTTTCAGCTTGGGTTAAAATTGGCTCAGGAGGAACTACCAGTCCACAGGACGTAAATATCGCACTCAGTGTTGATGGTAAATGGGTTAATGGAGGAAAAGTTGAGGTCGATGATGGCGACTGGCATGAAGTTGTGGGTTCATTTAGAGTCGAGAAGCAAGCAAAAGAGATTATGGTTCATGTCCAGGGTCCTTCTCCTGGTGTTGATCTTATGGTTTCAGGTCTACAGATTTTTGCTGTTGATCATAAGCCACGGTTGAATTATCTCAAAGCACAAGCTGATGTGGTAACCTACGAAAACATATTACTCGTTACATGTTTGACACGAAAAAATTAAACTTCACACCAATGCTCTATCTCTGTTATGCAGGTTCGTAAACGCAATGTTTGCCTCAAATTCTCAGGTGTAGATCCTAGCGAATTGTCTGGCGCCACGGTGAAGATCAGACAGACACGTCACAGTTTCCCACTCGGGTCATGCATTAGTCGGAGCAATATAGATAACGAAGACTTTGTCGATTTCTTTCTTAACAATTTCGACTGGGCAGTGTTTGGTAATGAGCTGAAATGGTACTGGACAGAGCCAGAGCAAGGGAACTTAAATTACCGGGACGCAGACGAGATGCTCGAGTTCTGTGAGAGGTACAACATAGAAACCAGAGGCCATTGCATATTGTGGGAGGTAGAGTCCGCTATTCAACCTTGGGTCCAACAGCTGAGCGGTTCCGAGCTAGAAGCAGCGGTTGAGAACCGTGTCACAGATCTTCTTACCCGTTACAGTGGGAAATTTAGACACTACGATGTGAACAACGAAATGCTTCACGGATCATTCTATCGAGACCGACTAGGCTCTAATGCAAGAGCAAAAATGTTCAAGGCCGCACACGAGTTAGACCCCTCAGCGACTCTGTTTCTGAATGAATACCACATAGAAGATGGGTTTGACTCGAGGTCATCCCCCGAGAAGTACATAAAACTCGTACACAAGCTGCAAAAAAAAGGTGCACCCGTGGGAGGAATCGGGATTCAAGGACATATAACCAGTCCGGTAGGTCACATAGTCCGTTCTGCTTTAGACAAGCTAAGCACACTCGGCTTGCCAATATGGTTCACAGAACTTGATGTGTCCTCGATTAATGAGCATGTAAGAGGTGATGATCTCGAGGTGATGTTATGGGAAGCGTTTGCTCACCCAGCGGTTGAAGGTGTGATGCTTTGGGGATTCTGGGAGCTGTTTATGAGCAGAGAACACTCACATTTGGTGAATGCGGATGGTGAAATTAACGAAGCCGGGAAGAGGTTTCTTGAGATTAAACGAGAGTGGTTGACTTTTGTGGATGGAGGGATTGAGAATGAAGGAGCATTGGAGTGTAGAGGTTATCATGGGAGTTACACACTGGAAGTTGTTACTTCAGAGAGCAAGTATGTGACGAGCTTTGTTGTTGACAAAGGCAATTCTCCAATTGATGTCATTACAGATCTTTAGAGTTTCATTGTAACATTGGTAAAGATACAAAGCCCTTCCCCTTCTCTTTGTTTTCTTGTGCAGATGACTTCACTGAAATCATATTTCTTCTATACTTGTGTTACTTACAGCGCAAGAACTAAGCAACTTCCCTTAAGTTGAGGCTCTGTTCAGAAAACACAATCAAAGTAACTCATATTTGTTGTAAAACACTTGTGGACTCTATAGACCGGCCTGCTCACAGTCCGTTAGGACATGGCCATTCGGCCCATATACCGGTCCGCGCATGTACGGCCCATCGGCCATTGCTTTACGGCCCATGGCCTATGTTATATACTCGATTGCTTTATGGGCTTTAGCCCTTGTACTCCTATTATATATATAGTTGTAACCTCGACATTAATCAATAAGACTAAGAGATTTCACTTCCTAAATTCTCTAGTTTACAACACGTTATCAGCACGATAGCCTCTAACCCTAAAACCTAAAAACAGCCGCCGCTTCCCAAACCCTAAGGCAGCCGCCGATCTTCTTCTCTCTTTCACAAACCCTAAACCATCTTCGTTCTTGCTCCCATCCGAGATCAAACCCTTTTCTGTCCGAGGATCTCCTTGTTCACGAGCATACCTTAAGCTCGTGATCAAGCTTCTATCGGCAGCTTGATCGAGATTTGTGGTTCGAGTTCGGGGGTGAGTTCATCTGTTCGCGGTTCGTGATTCCGGACGAGAGAAGTACCAAGCGGTTCGTAGGAAGCCGTTCGTGATCCGCGGAAGCAGTTCGTTGTTCTGTCCGCGGAAGCTGTTCGTTGTTCTGTCCGCGATTTCTGTTCGTGATCCAGTTCGCGGTTCTGTTCGTGATCCAGTTCGCGGTTCTGTTCGTGATCTAGTACGTGGTTCTGTTCGTGGTCCGTGAGCGAGGGAGAGATTAAAACCGAGGTCTGTTAGCTCCCGGTTCATATCCAGTCAGATCCAAATCGGTGAAAGGTAAAATATGGCCGAACCCTCTTAAAACCCTATGATCCGAATTTGGACTTAAACATACAGAACCCTAAGACAAACAAGTACACAACCAACAAAGTTTAAGATCTCTAAAACCTAAAACTTAAAACCTGTTGGCGTTTAGGTTGTTAGATTCCTTGAGAATTAAAACCAATTATATTATGAATGGAATTTGGTTGTTTGCTGCTTGTTGTGATGCATAAGAACCTAGAAATATTTTGTTGTTTAAACATGTTCTAGGATATCAAAACCGGACCATCCATGCATCATATTGAAAAACGGATCATGTATAAAGATAGGATCTATTCAAGCATAAATTGTTCATGTAAATTTCGGCTGCATGAATCATGTTCTAGGATTGTTAAAACTCAAAACCGAATTTGATAAGCTTGAGTTAAGGGTTGAAAATTCCGATTGAACTAAAACTTTTGTTAAATTCCTATAAACTTTAAAACATAAAATCGGAAATTAAAACTATGATTAGGATAAGTTCCTAATCGGTTATAGTAATTATCTAAAACCCCTTAAAACAATATTCACTAAATCCTAGAGAGAAAAGGAAATTTAAGAAAAAGGAAATCCTATCTAGAAAAAATAAGGAAATTGTTGCATGCATACATATTTGATTTTGTTGTCTTTGCATGCATGATTTTAAACCATACGAAATCCATTATAGGCAAGGGCATGTTTCGGTCTCAAATACCGCATGGCCCAGGGCATGTTTTCGGTCTCAAATACCGCATGGCCCAAGGACATGTTTCGGTCTCAAATACCGCATGGTCCAAGGACATGTTTCGGTCTCAAATACCGCATGGTCCAAGGCATGTTTCGGTCTCAAATACCGCATGACCTGAATAAATGTTTGTTGCATGATTCGGTCTCAAATACCGCATGCTAACTATCGGTTGTCTACATTATATGCAGATGGCGAATCTTAAAAGCCTAGACTATCCCATCTTGCAAGCTTCTGGAAAGAACTACTTGGAATGGGTCAAAGACACCGAAATCCACCTAAGGTCCAATGGCCTAGCTGGTTGCATTGATGAGGAAGTTGAGAGCACTGACAAGAAAAAGAACAAGTGTCTCCAACATATGCACCATCACATTGCAGAGAGTCTCAAGAGCCAGTACCTCTTCATAGACAATCCACTCGCCCTTTGGACACAGCTTAAACGCCGTTACGGGCACCAAAAGACGGTGCTCCTTCCAAAGGCCGAGTTTGATTGGAAGAACCTAAGGATCCAGGATTACAAATCCGTGGAGGAGTATAACTCTGAGCTTTTTAGGATTGTCTCACTCCTTAGGTTATGTGAAAAAGAGGTGACTGAAAGGGAACTGATAGAAAAGACTTTGTCTACTTTCAGCCCTAACAATAGAGTTCTTCAGCAACAGTATCGGCATCAAGGCTTTGCCGATTATGGGGCACTCATTGAATGTTTACTGCTAGCTGAGCAGAATGATGAGTTGCTGCTGATGAACAGTGCTATGAGACCTCCCGGTACAGCCCCATTACCGGAAGCAAATAAGGTTGATTTGGGAAAGAAAACTACAATGGAGTCTAAGGAGCCAAAAGCGCCCCATGAGACCAACTATGTCCACAGAGAAAGACAATACGGCCAAGGCCGTGGTGGCAGAGGACGTAGTGGCCGTGGCGGCCGTGGCGGACAGGCCGGCCGAGGAGGCCGCGGACGTGGTGGTAAGGGCCGTACGTCCTTTAAACCACGTACCAAGGTTAAATCGGTCTGCGACAGATGTGGTATGTCAAACCACTGGTCCAAGACTTGTAGAACTCCCAAACACCTCATTGATGCATACCAAGAAGTTCTAAAGAAAAATCCGGAAGCCAACTATGCGTACATCGATGATGAAGGAGACTTCGATCATGAGAATGACGACTTGCTAGAGACTTCCGATTGCCTTCAAGATGATGATTGATTTTCGTTTTAATGCGGTTTAATTTCAATGCTTTTATGCTTTATTTTCCTTTATTGTATTGGATGATTATTTAATTTAAATGCAATGGTTCTTTTATTTTATAATTGTCCTATTAAAATACAAAATTATGTCCTATTTATAGAAATGGCCAAGGACATGAGTGAACTAGTGGTGGACAGTGGATCCAGCCACACTATACTAAGAGACAAAAGATATTTCATAGATCTCAAAATGAAAAGTGCAAATGTTAGTACAATTGCGGGTATAGCCAACATGATAGAAGGCTACGGCCAGGCTCACATTTTGTTGCCTAACGGCACACATATTGAACTAAGTGATGCCCTATACTCACCCAGCTCTAAGAGAAACTTATTGAGCTTTAAAGATATAAGATTAAATGGCTATCATGTTGAAACCAAGGGTGAAGGAACTAAAGAATTCCTATACATTACTGAAAATGTAAACGGCCAAAAGAAGGTCCGAGAGACTATACCCGCACTAGCCACTGGTTTATACCATGCTAAGATAAACATGATAGAAGCTAACATGGCTAAGCACAAAATGTTCACTGAACAATTCACTCTATGGCATGACCGGTTAGGCCACCCGGGTTCGAACATGATGCGTAAAGTAATTAAGAGTTCAAATGGGCACAACCTTAAAGAGAAAAGAGTTTTCCCTAAAAATCTCACTTGTGTAGCATGTGCACAAGGGAAACTCATTACAAGACCATCACCAGTAAAAGTCACAAAAGAGACTTTGCATTTTCTGGAAAGGATACAAGGTGACATATGTGGACCAATACACCCACCTTGTGGGTCGTTTAGATATTTCATGGTTATGATCGATGCATCAACCAGATGGTCTCACGTTTGCTTGTTATCCACAAGGAACCTAGCATTTGCTAGGCTGTTGGCTCAAATCATAAGATTAAGAGCACACTTTCCAGACTTTCCACTAAAGACTATACGTCTAGATAATGCTGGTGAATTTACATCCCAAGCGTTTAATGATTATTGTATGTCCATGGGGGTGAGTGTGGAACATCCTGTGGCACATGTCCATACACAAAACGGATTAGCTGAATCCTTCATTAAACGTATACAATTAATAGCTCGACCATTGTTAATGAGATCGAAGCTTCCTGTGTCGGCTTGGGGACACGCGGTCTTACATGCAGCAGAACTCATACGCATCAGGCCATCTAGTGAACACATATATTCACCATCCCAATTATTATCGGGTCAAGAGCCAGACTTATCCCATCTCAAAACATTCGGTTGTGCCGTTTATACACCCGTTGCTCCACCACAGAGAACTAAGATGGGACCTCAAAGGAGGATGGGAATATATGTGGGATATGAGTCTCCCACCATAATAAAGTATCTTGAGCCATTGACAGGAGATCTATTTAAGGCCAGATACGCGGACTGTCAATTCGTTGAGTCCGAATTCCCTACTATAGGTGGTGAGACCGGCAAGCTGGTCAAAGAATTAAAATGGAATCAAACATCCTTAAATTGGCAAGATCCTCGAACTCTAGCATGTGATGCAGAGGTTCAAAAGATTATACATTTACAACAGCTAGCTAATCAATTGCCAGATTCCTTTGCTGACCCAAAAAGAGTAACAAAATCGTACATACCAGCTTGCAATGCACCAGTACGTATTGATGTTCAAAAGGAACACAATAAACAAGTTGCTACAGAGTCTAAACCACGTTTGAAACGAGGTAGACCGTTAGGTTCCAAAGATAAAAATCCTCGAAAGTCTAAAGGTGCAAAACAGACCGAGGTTCAGGGAATTACCGAAAAACCAGACATGGCCGCGGAAATAATTAATGTACCAGGTGAAGTTCAGGACGCTGAACCTCAAGAACCTGAAGGAATTGATAACAATGAAGTATCAATCAATTACATAATATCTGGAATAAAATGGAACCGGAAAAATGTCGACATTGATGAAATATTTATAAACAAGGTAGCACTTGAGATAAATGAGGATCTAGAACCCACATCCATATTAGAGTGCACTCAAAGTAAAGATTGGCTTAAGTGGAAAGAAGCCATTGATGTGGAGTTAAACTCTTTAAAGAAGAGAAGTGTGTTTGGTCCGATCTTAAGGACGACACCTACCATTAAACCAGTTGGACACAAATGGGTCTTTGTAAGAAAGAGAAATGAGAAAAATGAGATAGTGAGATACAAAGCACGGCTTGTAGCACAAGGATTCTCTCAAAGACCCGGCATAGATTATGAGGAGACATACTCCCCTGTGATGGATGCAACGACTTTTAGATATCTAATAAGTCTGGCCATAAGAGAAAATTTGGATTTACGGTTAATGGATGTTGTAACCGCCTATTTATATGGTCCACTGGATAATGAGATTTATATGAGATTACCAGAGGGTATAGAACATAAATGTTCAAATGGTACTCGAGACCAATACTGCATAAGGCTAGACAAATCGCTTTATGGACTGAAACAAAGTGGTCGAATGTGGTATAACCGACTAAGTGATTATTTAGCTAAGAAAGGCTATAAGAACGACCCAATCAGTCCATGTATATTCATAAAGAAGTTTGCAAACAAAGGATTTGTGATAAGAGCAGTTTACGTGGATGATTTAAACATCTTCGGTACCTCTAGGGAAATCGCCCAAACTGTAGAATACCTCAAGAAAGAATTTGAGATGAAAGACCTAGGCAAAACAAAATTCTGTTTGGGATTGCAGCTTGAGTACGTAAATAATGGGATCCTTGTGCATCAAAAGGCATACACAGAAAAAGTACTCAAGAGATTTAATATGGAGCAAGCTCACCCATTGACTAGCCCAATGGTTGTTAGAAGCTTAGACTTGGATAAAGATCCATTTGCTCCTAAGAAGGCCAATGAAGAAATTCTTGGACCTGAAGTGCCTTACCTCAGTGCTATAGGAGCGTTAATGTTCCTGGCCAACCACACTAGGCCGGACATATGCTTTGCCGTGAACCTCCTAGCAAGATATAGTTCTTGTCCAACTATACGGCACTGGAATGGTATTAAACACGT
>NC_025687.1:4276033-4286072 GCF_000633955.1 Camelina sativa
AAAAAGTACTCAAGAGATTTAATATGGAGCAAGCTCACCCATTGACTAGCCCAATGGTTGTTAGAAGCTTAGACTTGGATAAAGATCCATTTGCTCCTAAGAAGGCCAATGAAGAAATTCTTGGACCTGAAGTGCCTTACCTCAGTGCTATAGGAGCGTTAATGTTCCTGGCTAGTCATACTAGGCCGGACATATGCTTTGCCGTGAACCTCCTAGCAAGATATAGTTCTTGTCCAACTATACGGCACTGGAATGGTATTAAACACGTACTACGGTACCTGCGAGGGACGGTTGATTTTGGTTTATTTTATACTAACCATAACCGAGACTGTCTAGTTGGTTTTGCTGATGCAGGTTACCTATCCGATCCACACAACGGTAAGTCACAAACAGGTTATGTGTTTACGCACGGCGGTACGGCGATCTCTTGGCGTTCAATGAAGCAGACTCTTGTGGCCACATCGTCAAATCACGCGGAGATCCTAGCCATCCATGAAGCTAGCCGTGAGTGTGTTTGGTTGCGGTCCATGACTCAGCATATACGGACGGATAGCGGCTTAGAAGACAGCAAGGGAGCAACCGTCATCTACGAGGACAATACGGCTTGCATCGCCCAGCTCAAGGAAGGATACATCAAGGGAGATCGGACGAAGCACATACTGCCGAAGTTCTTCTTCACACATGAACTACAAAAGGCCGGAGAAGTTCAAGTGGTGCAAGTACAGTCCTGCGACAACTCAGCCGATCTCTTCACCAAAGCATTGTCGACATCGACGTTCAGGAAGCTCACGCACAAGATTGGGATGCGGAGACTTCAGGACTTGGAGTGATGTTTGGATCAGGGGGAGCAATGTGTGCTGTACTCTTTTTCCTTCACCAAGGTTTTGTCCCATTGGGTTTTCCTGGTAAGGTTTTAATGAGGCAGCATCCCCTAAGCACATTGCAGCGATCCCATCCAACATGGCACGGTCATCTCGTCCAAGGGGGAGTGTTGTAAAACACTTGTGGACTCTATAGACCGGCCCGCTCACAGTCCGTTAGGACATGGCCATTCGGCCCATATACCGGTCCGCGCATGTACGGCCCATCGGCCATTGCTTTACGGCCCATGGCCTATGTTATGTACTCGATTGCTTTATGGGCTTTAGCCCTTATGCTCCTATTATATATATAGTTGTAACCTCGACATTAATCAATAAGACTAAGAGATTTCACTTCCTAAATTCTCTAGTTTACAACAGTATTGGCATTCTATGAATAAATAAGGGATAAAGAGAATAATAATATACTCAAATCTACCAATGCAAGACCTCCAAATGTCTTTTAGTAGAAATCTCCAAGTAAGATCATCGGTTAGTTGAGTCAATCTTACTAATAAGAGTAATCACGAATGATACACACCACCTACATTTCTCATACTTGTCCAACTTCACTGCATCTACCATCCTTAATTGTAGTACGTAGTCTAGTAGATATTATTCAACTTGGAGTTTTTTCACAACCACTTTCCCATATGTTCATATACTTTCAACAAAATTGTATCGAAATTGATGAGACAAGAATACAAATAGGTTGGTTATAAAAGCTTCTGGTACTATCAAAAATAGAAACAAGTAGGGCTCATTTAATGATGAACTTGAGGAAAGAAAGCTGGTATGCATTTAGTTTCCCGTTAATATTTTTATGTGAATAGTGACTATACGCAACTGTACCATACTTTTAAGTTTCTCACTATCAGGGCAACAAATTGAATACCACTTATAAACAAAGTACAGAGTTCACTTACAGTTGAATCAAACAAGTATAAACATCAATATACCTTTAACAGCGTAAGAAAGATCCCAACTAAATAATTGCTAATCAAACTATGACACTCAAGAGTCAAGACTCAACTATTGGTAGCCTTCGTGATAGTACGTAGTACTATATAGTTCATCAAAGATAATACCAAAAGATTTATAAAAAAAAAAAATCACAAACTCACATGTACTTTTCTGTCTTGTTAATTATTAGTTAGAACTTGTCATACTAATGTCCCCACAAAGATAATCTTTCAAGGTTTTGTGGTATGCAAACAAAAGTTTTGATTTCGTATTCTAAGAGTATCTTCATTGGTATCGATGAGTATGCATGTGAACATAGGGTATCGAAATAATAAAATATACTGTATTATTTTTATTATCACGTTATTGTTTAATTAAATTTTAAATTATTAGTCTTACTCTTCTCACAATCGTATAAGAGGGCTGTGAGAAACGAGGCCTCGGAGCATGTGCAATGTGGATTCTCAAAAGAGTTCTCACCCATAAAAAAAATAAAATAATAAAAAATAGAAATAAGAAGTGAGAATCAAATCTCAAATGAAAATTTTTGAGAACTTCATGAGAGATTCATATACACATGACAATATATGATTAGTCTTTTTTTGAAAATTTTAAATAAATAACTAAACTAAAATATTTACTGTTAAAATAATATATGAGAGATTGTGAGAGTCTTTCGCTCTCATCTTTTTTTTTTTGTTTTTTTTTGGTTTCAATATTGTAATGCTAATAAGAAAGTCTCACTCAATCCCGCGATGGGGATGGTCTAATTACCGAAAAAAGTAATAATAGCAACATGGCTATAATAAATGCCTTCTTCAATCTTCCACGCTTCTCACACTTAATAGTTTCTCAAATATTATTTTAGTTGGAGTTGGTACGTCCTCATTAATCATTTTCTCTTCCTCTCGATTCTGAGAATTATATGTTGAGAGTTTCACTTTGGGTGCACACGCAGAAAGCTCTCGTACAACAATAAAAAACGTAAGAAAACAAAATGAGGAAACAGTTTTTAAATAATATCTGCTAAAAGTCTACTTCTAAATATATATATATATATATATATATATATACCGTTATGGTTGCAACTTGCAACTCAAACACGTTCGTGGGGTTAAAAGTGTTAAACTCTTCTTGTGGTGGTGTTAACTTATAACTCTTTTAACCTTCGACGCGGTAAAAATTGTGTGTTCTGTTAATAGTTTCTTTCAGTAAACAATAGTCAACAGTCGAATTTTTTTTCTTCTCGTGTTGCAGTGAGGATGCAGAGTATGCTGATGTTAATTGGGACAAACTCGGATTCGGTCTTGTACGGACAGATTATATGTTCGCCACCAGAAGTTGCAGCGAGGGAAACTTCGAACAGGGTTACCTTAGCCGTTACGGCAACATCGAGCTAAACCCTGCTGCTGGAATTCTCAACTATGGCCAGGTGAAAGCTTTTTAAATCTCATCCAAAAAATCAAACAAGTTGCCTGGTACAATATATAAAACGACTTTTCTGGTGGTGTTCCCAGGGACTAATCGAGGGGATGAAAGCGTACAGAGGAGAAGACGGTAAGGTTCTTCTCTTCCGTCCAGAACTAAACGCGATGCGTATGAAGATAGGAGCTGAGAGAATGTGTATGCATTCTCCCTCTGTTCAACACTTTATTGAAGGTGTTAAGCAGACCGTTCTTGCTAACAGGCGTTGGGTACAAAATTTCGATATCGTTTGCTCCTCGAAATGAATCTTTGGTTTAGTTTTTTTAAAGGCTCAGGCTTTTTTTTTTTTCTTTTTCAATTAGGTTCCTCCTCCTGGAAAAGGCTCATTGTATCTCAGACCGTTGTTGTTTGGAAGCGGAGCAAGCTTGGGTGTGGCTGCAGCGCCAGAATTCACGTTTCTTGTGTTTGGCTCTCCTGTTCAAAACTATTTTAAGGTCATTATCAATACCCTTAAAAAAAGGGAGAGATTCTTCTTTCTTTTGTTTAGTCAATCTGTGTGTTGGTCTTGAATTAGATTGCTTGTATAGGAAGGCACAGCGGCGTTGAACCTGTACGTGGAGGAGGTAATTCCACGCGCCTATCTTGGAGGAACTGGTGGCGTAAAGGCAATTTCAAATTACGGTCCGGTAAGTTTTAACTCGCATCCTATATGGTTTCAAGTACTACGCAAGTTGTTTCGTTGTAAAGTAAGTGTTTATTTTGGTGATAAACTGTAAAAGGTGCTTGAGGCGATGAGAAGAGCGAAATCAAGAGGGTTTTTGGATGTTCTGTATCTTGATGCAGAGACGGGGAAGAACATAGAAGAAGTCTCTGCTTCTAATATATTCCTTGTGAAGGTTAAACAAACTCTTTTTAAGACTGAAGTTGAATGCTTCTTTTCCTTTTCATTCTAATGACGGATTTGTATACTAATTGAAGTTTGTTGAGTATTTCAGGAGAATACAATAGTGACTCCAGCTACTAACGGAACAATTCTAGGAGGGATCACGCGTAAGAGCGTCATCGAAATCGCCCTTGACCTTGGTTACAAGGTTAGTATTCATTCCACATCTGTGTTCCTCTTAACGTTTTCAGTCAAAAATAGAGCAAGACTCTGTTTCCTTTCTTGAGGCAAAGCAAAGCACGTACACTGTTTCACACTGCATAGTTTGTATTTGCCTTATATGGCTTTACATGTTTAAACTTAAAATTTGATTTCTAAAGATACTTTCTATATATAAGTACCCCATGGGAGTTTTAACAAGTGTGTGTAATGGACAGGTGGATGAACGAACCGTTGCGGTCGAAGAACTGAAGGAAGCAAGAGAAGTTTTCTGCACTGGAACTGCCACTGGGGTTGCTTCTGTTGGAAGCATCACGTTTCAGAACACAAGGTCTCTTCTTCTCCACATACATGATACATATGCGTCTACATAAAATTTATACATATATCTGTTTATATAAACAATCTACAGGATTGAGTACAAAGTGGGAGATGCGCTTGTTACACAGCAACTTCGATCTATTCTGGTGGGAATACAAACTGGTTCTATCCAAGACACTAAGGATTGGGTTATGGAGATTGCCTAAAGTTTTTTTTTAATATAAGAATGTTGCTTTTGAAATTATCTATAAGTTATTGTTATAAGTAAAAACTGTATTGCAGTTGCATATAATCCTAAGTTCAGATTTGCTTTGGTATTATTCTAAACACTTGTTTCAGTAGAGAGAAAACAACAAAAATTGAAGCCCAATAACGGATCAAAAGCCCATAATTAAAAATACGAATATTAAGCCCAAAGACCCAAAATTATATAATCTGATTGAGGTTTTGGAAACCCTAATCATATGGCTGCAATCTCTCGCGAAATTAAATTTCAAGTCATGCTAATATTTTTTTTTGTTTTGTTATCGTAAAATGCCAACTTTTATGGTCTACTCGGCAGAAGCAACATCAAAAATTGAAGGGCCTATTATATGTAACAAAAAATTATATTGAAATAAATATAAGGGCATACAGGTGTAATTCGAACAGCTCACTTGCACATTATATGTCACTCACTTAACCACTAAACTACTTAAAACATTATTATTATAGGAGCGGCCGAGCATGTATATATTGGATTTAAGGCCGCAAGCACACATTATCATTTTGTGAAAAAACTGCACCAATGAATAAAGAAAATATCTATTTTAAACACACATTTTCAAGCTTATTTCAATCTAAAAACAATCATCCATCACTATAGTAGACTAATAGCCAATTATTTGATTTTTTCGTTTGTTCAAAATTTGAGTAAAATAATACAAATTACTATTATTAGATCGAAATCATAATGAAGAATCTTATCACTTGATCACGTGGTCGATTTATTAATAGAGAAAAACATACCAAATTTGAATAAAAAGTGTTTAGTTAGTGGTTATTTAGATTGCCTTTTCTCCTTCCATGCTTGCTGACTTCATGGATGTTCTTTGTGAGAACAGAGGTGTAGGAGCTGCCCAAGTCTGCTTCAAAAAAATGGATCATGACTTTGACTCTTCAAACCCTCATGCTAAGAACTGGTCGGCCTATGAAAAGATTTGCGACGAATCAAGGATCCCAATGGGGTTAAGACCTTTATGTTTAAGTTTGGTAGTTGTGTTGTTGTGAGATAACAGAGGAGCCATCACCAAGATGGATACCCACAAAGACAACCGAATAACCAACTTTATCAGCAACTTGTGAGAAGATTTCTTTGTTGAGGTAGAGAAACCCTTGAGAGAAAAAAAAAAAAAAACTTTGAAGACTCTAGAATAGTAACACTCTTTTTTTTTTCTCCTTTATAAATCAAGATCGTTTTTGGTTCGAAACCATGCTTACTAGTATAGGTTTTCTGATGAAGCTTACTAGTTAGTATAGGCTTTATGAATTTGTGAGGAGTCTTATTTTACTTGACTTTGTTGAATCATATCAGTAAACGCAATGGTTTCAATTTGCAATAAGCTATGAATCAACGTAGAAATGTTTAATTTTGATGCTTCAAAGAGATGAATCTTTTGTCCTTGTTGCTTTTCTTTATTGGGAGATTTTTTTTTTTTTTGGACATATATTATTAACACAATACACTTCCCAGATATTAATAAAATCAATCCTCCATGGATCTACTGTTCGCTTATAGAGAAACAATATTGTCAAAGCTTTTTCTGTAGACTATGTAGTGTAGAATCTCATATAGTAGATTATTCAAGATGCTTTGATTAGACACGACAAATCAAACTTGAGAATTTTGAAAGCAATGACGTTCGTAGATATGTCCACTAGGGTTGATAGCAACCTTTGGAAATGTTTAATAAGAAAACTAACGGAGGAGTGTGAAGAAGAGTCTACATCATAGTAAATGGACATCCTTAGTAAGCATCATAGCAAAAACGTTGTTATCGGACAAAGAAGATCTCATTCTGACGTGGCTGCCAAACTCCACAACGTGTTTATCTCCCATTTGGGTAGTTTTAAAGAGGACGAAGACGTTGAAAACACGACATGTATCATGTATGAGTGAATGGAAATAAAGTTGTTATCCGACAAATACCTCTCGGGTCTAACGTGGCTATCATATCTCGTGTTTACTGTAATAACAACTGCGGATCAATCAATTAATATATAGAGAAAAAACACGAGTTGGAAATATACTAAAATAATGAATAATTTGTTGCAATAATTTAGGTAATTGCGTGCTAAAGAAAAACATTGCTAAATTAATATTTATACCAACTTACGATACTTTTTTACTGTTCAAAAATAGGATTTTTTACAGTTTTGAAGGTAGCCCACAGAAGTTCTTCATTTACCTTACACCATTAAAACGAGAAAAAGAAAGAGAAGTAGCGTTGATTTCGTTATAATATTTCTAGCTTCAGAGAGACACGTCTAGCTAGATCTGATCATGGGGGAGATAGACACAAGTGACGAAGCAAAAGAAAAAAAAATAATAACAAGATAAGAACTCTATACCAATTTCCACTAAAAGATAAAAAGAAGAAGAAAAATAAAAACAAAATTCAACGATTTGCCAAAAGATAAAAGCAGCCACACTTCACATAATAAATAAGCTTCGCTTCGCAATCACTTACGTGTTGGCTACTTAATTCGACACTGTTCTTTGTGTTTTCTTCCACTTTCTTCTCTTTTTTTGGGTTAATCATTTTGTCAAAAAAATTCTCTATTTATTTCTTTATATTCTTGTTGTTGCTATTTAATTCACGAGAAATCCTCTTTCACAACCAAAACAGAGGCTCTGCAATTGTGAAGATGATCAAAGCCGTCTCATCTCTACGCAAAAGTCTGGTTCTACCTCTTCATGTACATATTCGTACGGTATAAACTGACAACACTTTTTTCTTTATGTTTCTTACCAAGGCAAAACTCAAATTTAAGATGTAACATGTTTTTTTTGTTTTTTCCGACGACACAGCTACAAACTTTCGCTAAGTACAACGCACAAGCTGCCACGGCCTTGCGAGATGAGCGTAAGAAACCTGTTTATCAGTAAGTTTTGTTTTCTTATTCTCAAGTAACTCATTCATGGAAATATTGCCTTTTTTACCATTTGAGGCTCTGTTTCCATAATTGTTGTTTTGTATTATTTATAGAAATGGAGATGATGAGTATGTGGATTTGGATTGGGACAATCTCGGGTTTGGTCTAACGCCAGCTGATTACATGTATGTCATGAAATGCTCAAAAGACGGAGCATTTACTGAAGGAGAACTTAGTCCCTATGGGAATATTCAGCTGAGTCCTTCTGCTGGAGTCTTAAACTATGGACAGGCAATGATCTTGTAAACCCTAGATGTTTCTTTATTTGTCTCTCAACTGTATGATCAATGAACGTTTTGGGATTATTCGTAGGCGATATATGAAGGTACAAAAGCATACAGGAAAGAAAATGGGAAGCTTCTACTGTTTCGCCCGGATCACAATGCTATCCGAATGAAGCTTGGCGCTGAACGAATGCTCATGCCTTCTCCTTCTGTTGATCAGTTTGTTAATGCAGTTAAACAAACCGCTCTCGCCAACAAACGTTGGGTAAATTATGTTTTCTTTGTACCAAATATTATCTTCTGAAGAGGTTTGTTTTTGGGATCTGATGAGTGATGTGTTTCGGCAGGTTCCTCCTTCAGGGAAAGGGACTTTGTACATTAGGCCTTTGTTGATGGGAAGTGGTCCTATTCTTGGTTTAGGCCCTGCACCTGAATATACGTTCATTATCTATGCATCTCCAGTTGGTAACTACTTCAAGGTATCTATATTTCTCTTCCTGTCCAAGCTTTTTGGCGATGGACTTGATTAGCAAATGTTTTGTTCACTGGTTTGCAGGAAGGGATGGCTGCTCTTAATCTCTATGTTGAGGAAGAGTATGTCCGTGCAGCTCCTGGTGGAGCTGGAGGGGTCAAGAGCATCACAAATTATGCCCCAGTAAGTATTGAAACCAACTTAGTTTCAAAGAGGCAAAAGAGTTTTGATAAACCATATATGTGTGTAGGTTTTGAAAGCACTGAGCAGAGCCAAGAGCCTGGGGTTTTCAGACGTTCTTTATCTCGATTCTGTTAAGAAAAAGTATCTAGAGGAGGCTTCTTCTTGCAATGTCTTTGTTGTGAAGGTATATATATATTGTGGATTGTGGTGTTTCCAGTATAATCTCTTTGTTGCATCCTAATTGTATCATTGATTGATTAAGGGTCGGACAATCTCAACTCCTGCAACTAATGGAACAATTCTTGAGGGGATTACGCAGAAAAGTATAATGGAGATCGCAAGTGATCAAGGTTATCAGGTAATACAAAATCAAACTGTTTTACTCTAAACAACCAAATACTAAACTTGGCTAAGTTTCACACTGAGTTATGAAATCAGGTAGTAGAGAAGGCAGTACATGTGGATGAAGTAATGGATGCAGATGAAGTCTTTTGTACCGGAACTGCTGTAGTAGTTGCTCCTGTGGGTTCTATAACATATCAGGACAAAAGGTAAGAACTCGTAACAACTTGATCAAGTTTCACTCAAACTTTAAGCAAATATTTGGACTGATGTAATCTTTCTGAAACATTTCAGAGTAGAGTATAAAACCGGGGATGAATCTGTCTGCCAGAAACTGCGTTCCATCCTTGTCTCTATCCAGACAGGATTGACTGAAGACAACAAGGGATGGGTCACAAATATCAACTGAGAAAACCAATATTCAACCTTTTTCCACAAGGAGATTACTATGCATATAAAGCTGTGTATACACAAAAATGAAGAACACTTTCATGTAAATCTATATACGAGACAGAAACAGAAAGCTCTTTTGCCCTTTCTATTTAGTAATAACATTGTCTTTCACAAAACTACTTAAAAAGAATCTTTGTACAAAAGTGGTTCTGACCATAGTTTCATTTCCTCCTGCAGTAACTATAAAATTCACATTTCATTTTAGCAGAAAGAACTGTTTATGTTTCGATGGCTTCCACACCTCTTACTTTCATCACCCATAAGGGTCTCAACTTCTAAATTTGCAACTCAATTCTGGACACTTTTTCTTCAAGTATACATAGTAGCTCAAAGTATCAAGTTCGTTTGTATATCTCAGCAAATCCTGGAGAATAACGATTTGGTGAAGCACTGGGACAGGACTTCACCTCAAGATCATGGCCAGATTTACTTCTCTGGAACGCCCATATGTATTCAGCTTTAAGACTCTCTTTCTCAGGCTTCAACTGTTCAGAATCTG
>NC_025687.1:4286931-4354904 GCF_000633955.1 Camelina sativa
ATGTATTCAGCTTTAAGACTCTCTTTCTCAGGCTTCAACTGTTCAGAATCTGATAACTCCTGATCTGAGCCAGGTGAACTGCAACCAGCTTTGCTCGATTCCTGAGAACACGATAATGATGGTATCTGAGAGTATGCAGCTTTCAAGTTGTTATGTATCTCGTCCATCTTTCCTTTCACCTCATCTGCTCGGTCCATAGCGATAAGAATCTGAAATAAACTCACACGTCAAGATATCCCAGGAGATGCAAATCGAGGGTATGAAAACATGGTGGGGAATATATATATATATACCTCGGCTGGATATTTCTGGAATATGGGCGCAAACCTCTGCCGACAATACTCACTAAACAGAAGAGTCAGAAGAATTAATGGAATGGTGAAACCTGAAGCAACCGTTGATAGCTTTAAACCGAAAAAGCCTAGAGCTATAACTTGCGACAAGATCAGTGAAAAGATTGTTGTGTTGTGAAAAACAGGCCAATATTGTCCACCGCTTTCATATTTTGTAATATAGACGTTGATGATCTGCAAAGAAAACGAAAGAGGTGTCTAAGTCACAATTTCTTGAAGTGCTGATTGGCAACTATAAAAAGAGGTGTACGTATAAGAGATCAGAGCAGATATGCCTCGTTCACATACCTGATTTTTGTATACAAGATACGCGAAGAAAAAGTAGATCAACAGGAACGGCAGTATTAGAGGCGCTATGACTGAATTGGTGAATCCCAGGAGCCCGAACAAGAGTAGTCGCGGAATTTCTGTATGGTATGGAAACCTAAGTGTTTCATACGAGTCCTCCTTGTTCTTGACAATAACTTTTCTTATCAGGTTCCAGATGAGCCCAACAGGTTGCATGATTTCACATGCCAAACCGGCCCAACCAGATGTGAAACAATAGGTCATGAAGAAGCCAGCCTGCATGTAGTCAACGAATATTTTCATTACTGTTAACATTATAGATACATAACAAAATTGGGTGTAAAAGGAACAGTTAAAAGTTACCTGTGCTGGAACTAGTTTGGCAAGTTGTGCAGGTATGTCCCTCACACTAGACAAGACAGCCAATTGCCTGATAACAGAGCCTGATAGAATATTGACGAAGAACACATTCCAGATGGTGAAGTACAAAATTTTAATACATGCACTTTTCTTTCTTAGACTCCGAGAAACACACCCCTCCAAGGTTGAAAAGTACATCATTAATGGTGGAACGGCATAAAAGAATAGAACCAAAATCACACTTGGTAGGTACCCTGTGATGATCTGGTTTACAAAATTCCTCCTGCAATGTTTTTCAAAGGGATGATTAGATTGAAAGGTAATAAAAACAAATCGAATATATAGACTTTGTTCTCTTTTTCTGCGCATAAAGAAATCAACTGCCTAGCAGCTCCGATTATACGCATTTTGCAATTCTCTAAAAGCAACGTAGCTACACCTACTCTTTGGTGCCAACTCTATGTCATGTTAAGAAGAATACAAACAAGAACCTTCTATTACTGAGTACACGAGTAAGGAAACTGCCGGATACTCACCTGTTCAAGAAGTCTTTTAGGAAAGGGAAATTCTTGGATAGCGTTTGGAGTTGAGTCAGCCCTTGAACAAAGGCAACAGGAAAAAGAAACACAAACATGAAGGCAATAGCACCAACAAGGGTTGCTATTCTTCGCATCCAAAGTTGCCGATAAGGTATTCTGAGATTCCTCCAATGAACATCATGAGGCTCTGGAGCTAAGTCTGCCACCCATAACATAGGATTTGGTGTTTGAAGAACCTCCGAAACAACAAGAGCATCATAACGACTCTTGAAAAACACAAAAGCAACGGGACGTTCCTGCAAATGAGTATTAAAGAAAGCCTTACATACATATTTCAAGCGCTGCCGCTATGCTTAGATCATGTAACAGGTAGAACCCACACACTATGCCTAAATCATGTAAAGTACAACATTCACCTATCAGAGTGAAAAGAATTCCTTACTTCCTCCGTCGTAGCCAAAGTCAACTCACCGAGGTCCAGTGTTTTCATACTGTCTGCCTCGTTAGAGAGGATTTGAAAAGAATTTGTGGCTGCAGGTCCACAAAAGGTGCATGACTTCAAGCTCGGGTTACAACTTAAATCAGAAGAAACATGTTTCATAGCCTGACACATCCTCTCCGTCTCATTCTAAAATAGAAAATTGACACGATTACAATATTAGAATCTAATTAACTCAGTTGTGCTCCAAAATAGATCACTTCACTTCAACTATATGTTATCATACACCATCAAGATAACCAAATTTATTTCCATTCAAAATTCTGATCAGATAACCAACAAGAAACTGATGTAATATCAAAAGAACCTCAATATCAACTAAAACTTCTACAAAGGAAAAACAAAGTTAGTAATCCAAGAATATCATCAAAAATATAATCCCCTGAACTTCCTATATCTTTAACTAATACAGGACTATCAATTAAGTCGGTATAACAAGTTATTGCTCTGTTATTTCATAATTAAGTCTGTATAAAAATTTATTCCTAATACAACATATGAAGTGTGAAAAAGGTTAAATCACATTCCGGGATAAAGAGAAATCGGTTCCTTTTTTTATTCTAGGGGAGTCCTATTCTGCTAAGGTCAACCACGCAGATGTATTAAATGAAAAATTTATTCTTAATCCAACAGAAAACAAAACAAAAGACAAGTGACTGATAATTAAGTCAGCATGTTGCAAGAATAAATCAAAAGACATACCCGCAGCCTCTGAATGAACCCATCACGGTAGACCATTAGGTGCGACACATAGCTTGGTGCATAGTAATTTGTGAAGTATTTGCTCACTGTTTCACTATAGGAATGCTCAGGAGACTGAGGAATAGCACGAATAAGAACAGTAAAATGGCTTGGCTTTGAGGCAGATTCCGCAATATGGGCAAGCCTCCTTTTGGTTATATTTTTATACTCCTACAGCGGCAAAACACGTATAAACAGAGTGAGAGAGAGACCAAAACGAAACGACGGAATAGCAAAAATCAGTAAGCGTGACATGAACCAAGGTAATAAGATCCTCACAAAGTAAAGAAGAGCACAAGTTGCCGAGGATATGATGTACAATGAGAGACAATGAACCCACAGCCTGGAAATAAAAAGAGTGAAACTAGAATCAGCATTTTGCTTTCATTGTACAGAACACTGGTAGTCTATCTATTTATGAAGACGTGTGAAATGCCACCATTAATCTCCTGCACAGAAACATAATCAGGTAGAAATACAGGCTACGCATAGTATCTGACAATATTAGTGAGACATGCCGCTAGTTTACCATCGTGAGCGTTGATGAAGGTTCTCAATTGTGAATACTCCCAGTGACTCCAAATGGACTTCCTTGTGCTCCATCTTTTGTCCATAATAGTTAACAGGTAGCACGAAGGCAATGCAAACGACTGCAACGATTGAGAAAATACGAATGCTGCAGAGTTATAAAAGAAAGATAAACCAACTGTGAGAGTTGTAAACAAAAAAACAACATGTTTGTCCATTCAATAACAGTAAAAAAAAAAACTGAAAAGCAAGTTTTATGGTGAAGTAAAATTAACCTGCAAATGACCATCCTGATAAGAACCACAGCATCGAGACCAGCAGCAGCCAACATCTCTTCCTCAGTAGTTTCCCAAGCTTTAAGGAGCCAACTTGGAGAAGGCGCAAATCTTTCATACCAATGAGGATCATGACGTTTAACTCTTCCGCTAGAAAGCATTCGGCCAAAGTAAACACAATAATTGGCTGGCTGCTTTCGAAGAATGGAATAAAGCGACACAAGCACAATGCATATGGCTACATTAATCCCAGCAGAGGTTAAAAGTGCAGCCACATCCATCTCAGTTTTAGTTCAAACCCTGCCTTAGTGAAAGGCAGAGAAGAACAAAATAGCTGATCAAGCGCAGGCAGATGGCTTAGTAAACAACACAGCAAGAACTTTTTAAGTCGTCAAAAAGATCTGGTAAGGAAAAAACAAAGAAGAAAGTAGTTACGAACACATTGTATGTTTTTTTTACAGTATTAAAGCAGAAATAACAAGGATGCTTGAAAGAGATATATATGAGCATGAAGCAAGAATTATTCTTTAATCTAACACGTAACATATATGTAAGTTGTGTGGATTCTAGGGAGTGATCTAAAAAGGTGCAAAACAAAAGTAACGTATACACCTGACACTTTATCACTTGTAAAAAAAAAACAATTACGAGACAAAGAGGCTTAGAAAAATAAAAAAGCCTACAACTTTCCAAGTTTGGAGCAACACAAGACCGAATCAAAATCTAATAAAACTCTTAAAAAAGTTGCGGCAGATAATAAAAGACTATTTAACCTCATCTCATCCAACANAAAAAAAAAAAAAAAAAAAAAAAAAAAAAAAAAAAAAAAAAAAAAAAAAACAGAACACCATGAACAGAGGAATCGAATAAAAGCACACATAGTTTGATTCAATACAACAATTCAGAAACAAAGGAAACGAACGAAACCAAAAAAAAACCCAGATGATGAGATTCGATCAAAATTACAGGAGGAGTTTGATATGGACCATATGGTGCATCATTAACAAACAACGAAATCGAAGAAAAAAAAAGAAAGAAAAAAAAAGAAGGAGAATTATGGACTCACATGGACGAAAAGGCGATTGCTTTGCTTTGACTTGGAAGGAATCTGAAAACCCGAAGAATCAAAAACCCTAACTTCTTGCTTTTAACCAACCCAATCCACCATCGAATTCGCTACTACTTATTTCAATNAAAAAAAAAAAAAAAAAAAAAAAAAAAAAAAAAAAAAAAAAAAAAAAAAAAATCTACAAAATTCAAAATAATTAATTGTGTTTCTAAAAAGAGATAGAGATAATGAAATGATTAGGTGAAGATTTTTTTTATTATAATTACTTTAGAGGAAAGATATAGAGATATGATAACTGAAAATATCAATTAAACGAAGAATTCCACGTCGGGAAGTGTTAAATTGCCAGATCATATGACGTGGCGTAACCACAATGGCCCCAAACTAGTATCACGTCCGTTTAGGACTTATTAGCCTTTGTGATTGCGACTACCTTGTCGGCTAATTTATCTCCCTTCGATCTTAATTGAATCGTCGCGATTTTGACACGTGTTATTTTGATAACGACTGCTAAAACTGTTTCTTGCCCGGGAAAAATTGAAAAGGTAACATAACCCAACCCATATTTAATCCCAATTTCATGTATGATTCGCGTGGTGGTGAGAAGTGTGACAGTGAGTCCCATTAAAACAAAGACCTGACCCCTCCTATTAATTATTAAATATGCCCCATTTGACTATATAATAATAGCAACTGGCTACCTTTATACGATAACATCATGCTTTATGCGGTATGTCCCCATTTAACCGGTTTGGCATCTTTCCATGATTATTGATTGTCGATGCATAATGACTTTTTAATCTTTTGCTTCTTGCTTCCATCAACTGTTTTTGTTTGTCCAAACTTTGTAACCCTTGTAAGATATGGTTATGATTTTTTTTTTTTTTTTTTGCGTTACCAGGATTTGCTTTTCGATGATTGCGTTTCTTCCTTTCCTTGCATCCGTTTCATTGATCACCATATGTTCTCTTATCATTAACAGTTGATAACAAAGATTTGTCTCGGTCAACTTCTTCATTAATCAACTTATATTGAGCTATGTCGGCAACGGAAATAAAAAAAAGTCAAAACGGATTCTAAGACATGGTTTTGACAACAACTTATGCAAGAATGCAGTCTTCTTCTAACGTAAAAGTGTAAAAAGATATTGCCTTTTGAAATCTCAGAAGTCTTCAGACATTCACCAAATGATGCAAAAGCGAGGGTCTTTCTTCACCAATTGTGCTCAGTAAACACTTCACTTTCTCTGTTCCAAGCTTCTCCTCGAGCATTCTCCTCAATTCTGGAATCTTCTGCTCACACAAACGAATTCATATCAGAAATCAATGAATCATACTCAGACAATAAAATAAAATAAAAAAGAGGAAACGTCAAGTCCACCATATTTCCATCCTTCTGGTACACGGAATACTCGCAACCTTTTGTTCAGCACTTGTGCGATTTAACAATAGTAGCAATTTTATTGATGACATTTATTTGGACAAGAAGAGACCACTATTACCTTTGTCAGCCATAGTATATAGGCAACACCATGCAATGCTTGAGCTTGATAATCTTCAAATTTGGTATCCGGAATGGTCATAGAATATTCTAGAAGATCGATCTCATTATTAATGAAGATGACAATCTCTTCATTCATAATGATACTCTCTCCGGGTTCAGGTGAAACATCTGAATGATTGCAAGCGAAATACATTATCCAATTAAGAGAGAGGAACCGCCGATGAAGCCATAGTGCCTGAAATAAAAAGAGCAACAACTCAAATAGGTCATTAATTCGACCATCCTTAGTACCATGACAACAAACTATGTAGAAAACTCTCGTTGACAAAATCTAACTTCGTGTCTCTATGATAGGGCGGTATACAAAATTCAACTTTGGTCATACTCTTCTACCAGTCCAACACATTGTTGAATATTTTAGTAGCTTTTTACAGATATCAGTACTAAATCTTCATAACGTGCCCATCTCTACACTTCATTTTTGAAAATCAAAGGTAATCATACCTCTCGTCCCACGTAACGTTCTACCAATTCTTTGTTCCAATCCAGCTCTTCCTGTCATATAATTGTAGCACAAATGTAAAAATAAGATTAACGGTATCATAACAGAGATGGGTTAGCAAGGAAGACAAAGAATACCTTCCAGATTTTATGTGCCTGGGTTTTATCATAAGCGTTGCTTCCTTTCACATAAAGCGTATCCAAAATCTTGTGCATCAGCCGCTGGACATTAATGAAAAAAATCAATTGAGATGCATGGAACACTTCTCCAGATTCAGTGGAGAATGATATATATACTTTTTACTTCCGAGACAGAACATAACTTGGAGTAAGTTAGATTGATGTACACTCTAGCTTTACTACAATTACATTGGCTGAATATGAGACTCTTACTATGCGATAATGGAAGCAAGAACTATCGGCTACATGAAGTCCTGCCCACCTTTTAGATTTGTTCAACTCTTGTATCACCTAGAACAGACAACATACATGTATATATATATATATATATATATATATAATCACATATCAGAGAAACCTTATGGTGTATCTTAGAACATATGAAACTTTCACAAGTGAAATCAGAGAAATGTTGCAAAGTTTAGGAAATCTGACCATACGAAATGTTCCCAAGTTCAGACCATATGTTCAAACGATCAGGATATTTGAAGAAATATAGAAAGTGATTTACCTGCTCAATTGCCATGTAAGAAACCAACCAGCAACGGTGATACCATGCACGATAGTTCATCTTTGATCTCTGCAAAAGGCATGTATTTTGGTTAGGAGCCAGTTTTTTTTAGGAGCAGAGTAAGTTGTTATGTGTCATATTAGTAGGAATTGTAAAGAAAGGACTTTGAGGATCAATAAACAGAAATCTTCGAGTGGCCGACTGTTTAATATTTACATTATAGCCAAAATGTGAAGACTAGTACAAACCAATATTTATTCATTAATTACAGCATCAAATCTGGAACTAAACCTCGCCTATTGATTCCACTAACTCAGATTCTTTGGTTATAATCTCTTGTGGTGTAGAAAATCTCCGAGAAATCATCTTAATTATCCACCTTCTGTTAAAATAAAAATCAAATCTAATGAGGAATGTAAACCGACAAGGACAAGTAGGAACTATTCAAGGTGTAACAAAAAACTAAAATGCACTTAAGATCAGAAGGTGTGTTTGCATTACAAAAAGGATAATAATGATGGGAAACATTGATCCTAATGAATAAATTGAATCATAAAGAATGACCAACCTATGGCTCCATGTTGACTCACTCTTTGGGGAATTGGAAAGAACGAGCCCAGAAAGACGAAGTTCTTCTGTGAATGCGAAAATTTGATCTGCTTTTGACAATATCAGCTTCCTATCTCCAGGAAACACATTAAAGATGAGGTTAAACACTAGGACTACATATCAAGCCAATTATAAAAATTATTACTTAGTATGAGTTACCTAGCATTCCATGCGGTTCCAAAGTCTGAGCTTAACAGTAAAACAGCTTGGCTATGCTTCATGACTTCACTCTCGGGAGTAGCAGAGATACTCTTAATCTGAGGCTCATTACATGCGTTTCCTTGGCAATTGTACTCCTCAAGCGCAAGCAGAAACACACGCTTGGCATCTTTACATAGTTGAACAAGTATATCAGTGGATATTCCCAATTTGTGATCTTGATTCCAGAACTTGCTTGAGGTTCCATCGTTAGGCTGGAGATGCACATTGGAGAAACCTGCTTCTTTATCCAGCAAGATGAACTGTGAGGGGTGGATAAACCCTACTTCATCACTGAATCCAGAGATACAAAAAAAAAAAAAAGTAAGAGAACAGGAAGAAACCAAATCAATCACACAACAATGTCATAGGAAATTTACAAAACTCAAAACAGGATTCCAAGTAATATTATACCCAGATGGGAAAGAACATTGATAATACTCACATAAGAGGGTCAGATTCAAGAACATGCTCGAACTGCTTCAACAAGCTAAAGCAATCTTCTTCAGAGCATGGTCCTTTTCTCATAATTACTCACGCCTCCCTCAACAATTATTCTCTTCCGTTAAGGAATCGGAATTCGATTGATCCTTGGGTGACGGTAGATTTCCTAAAAAATAGGGATTTCGCCGGAGAAGATGGTTACTTTAAGGCATGAGAGATTTGAGTTGTTCTTCGATCGCGCTGGTCATTAACTTTTATTACTCCTATTATTTTACCTTTTTCACTCAAAATTGTCGAACCGATTATTTATTTTTCCTTAATTTATAAGATTTTACTATTTTTACTACGAAAAGAAACAGTCACAAAAACCTAGTTGTGTGTATATATATATACGTGACGCATCCAAAATCCGATGCCTATTTACGAAACCGATTAGAGCGATGGCAACAGACGATGATGGAACTCCGAATTGGTCGGAACTAGTCCCGGACATCTTGTCATTGGTCTTCAAGCACTTGAGCGTTACAGATTTTGCTAGAGCTAAGACTGTTTGTTCGTCGTGGTACTCTGCTTCCAAATCATCCTCACCTAGACAAAACCATACTCCGTGGTTGCTTCTCTACGAAGACACGCACTGGCTCTTGTTTAATACGGAAGAAGCAAAGTTTTACAGAACGGGATACTTTTGGTCGGTTTGCCAAGTGTCGTGGCGTGGTCTTGGTCTTTGACAGGAAGTCAATTTTTACATCATTAATCCTTTTCACTCCAAAGCTCATTCGCCTCCCACCTCTAGATTCAAACCGCATCGCTAAGTTCGTTCAACAGGATGAAATAGTGGACACTGCGGTTTTGTGGGTACGACGAAAAAACCAAAGACTACTTAGTTGCGTGGACATATTTTTGGGGTTCCTACATATGTTATTGCAGGAAAAGAGACCAAGAGTGGTTTGAGATTCCGCAAAGCAGTCGGTGTTTGGATATGGCCTACAAAGACAAGAAGCTTTACATTCATAGTCACGATGGTAGCATCAGAATCTTGGACTTTTCTCTTGGAGACTTGCCAAGAGAAATCTACAACCATCCATACGCCCATCGACCTTTCAATCCCGAGATTGCTGCAGGTTTTAACAGAATGAAACTAACCATGTCTGGAGATGTTCTGATGGTCCAAACTTACCATGTCTGGAGAGGCATTGCCGACCAAAGAATCTTGTTCCAAGTCTACAAGATGGGTAGCACTAGAGAATACTGGGACAAAGTGTGCTCTGGGAAGAAGAATGATGCGCTTTGGATTGCAGGGCCGGGCAATGCTGCGTACTGGGAGAGAGTGCATTCTTTGGAGAACGAGGAAGCGTTGCTTTGGGATTTGAGCGTCACTTTACCAACCAAAGGTGTATCCGGAATCAAGAAAGATTCCATATACTTCTGTCACACTCCTAGTTCATCATCTATTCGGGATGTCGCTGCCTATGAGATTGCTACGCACAAGATCTCTGCATATGAGATTCCTCCTAAGCAGACGATCGAACCTTTTCAACATCGTGGCACTTTGATTGGAGAGGGTCGTTGGTTCGTTCCTTGCTTTGGTGCTGGGGAATAATCCGCACTACATTAAGATTAAGTAGCTAATACATTCAGCAACCTCATACGATCTTACAAACCATTTAACGAGTTGCTTTATTTTTCTTAGTTTTGGACTCAACTATGGCTATATCTTTTCTTTAAATTATGCTTGTAGATTTTGACAAAGCAATGCTTTTCTGATTTCCATATTTAATAAATGCATTCTTCGTTGAGAAAATAAAACAACAACAACTGAGAATTCAAATCCTTCTGCTTTAGAAAAAAAAAATATGGAACGGAAGAACACACATATGATACTTAGAACCAAAGCCAGCCATCTTCTATACAAACTCCCTGCAAGTTTTTCTTGAACTTCTAGAGCTCTGGTTTCAATCGACCTATGGATAAGAAGAAATTATCAAAAACAGAAATAAATTTGGAAAAGACAGAGAGATGGGGGAAGTAAGTTTGGGTAGCTTTTTAGTTACCATTAGGTGAGAAACTGGACATAGTCGATGGATTTGAGACGAACCCCATTTGGTAAAGGTTTTGTAGTTCACTCTCTAGTGTTGTCTGAAAGATGAGGTAAGAAAGAGACGGGTGTAAGTAAATTTTACAGTGATGCCAAAAACATTGAACATGATGTTGATACTTCTAGCCCTGTTGCTTACCTGAGGTAATGAGTTGTATTGTGGATTTGTGGTGGTAGAAAGGTTCGGTATGGTCCCTTGAAAACCGGTAAAAGGATTCAGCCCGAGTGTAGGAGTGTTTCTGTCTCTTGATTGCAAAAGCTGAAAGGAGAAAGTGGCAGGTTTAGTAACTACTTATTCATAATGTAAAGTTTTGAGGGATTCGAGATCTTACATCTTTGGCAAGAATCCTGTCTATATCAATGTTGATTTCTGGATTCACCGTCGCAAGTTTCATAGACAAAAACTGAAGATATTAAAGCAGTGTGAGACTTAACCATCAAAACTTAAAACCTCTTTCAGACCATAATGTGACCAAACTAACTTGAGAGTTTCGAGAATCTTGCATTGTTGGGATATTCTTACCTCAACTTGCTGTTGCAATGACTGAACATAGTTGATGATTTCATCGAGCATAACAGCTTTCCCGGTGATCTAGTTGAACAATTGTCAACAATGAAGACTTTAAGAAAAAAAATTATTGGAAACCAAAGGAAGTTAAACTGCTAAAAGCAACCTCTAAGCTTAAGCCCACTCTACCTTGTTGCATCCTGGAACAAGCTCTTGAAGCAGTCTCATCCTTTCACTAATCTTTTCTCGTCTAACCTTCGAACAACAAACGAAAGAGCAAACTTCTCAGAACCAGTACAAAACAAAGAGGCGATTCTCGTATCGTAATCGATATATATCAGTAAAAGAGTCCTTACCCTCTCTGCAAGACTGTGACTATTAGTGGCTTGACCTCTTCTTGCCCTCATATGAATGTAGTTTTCTTTAGGTGCTTCTTCGCTTTGTGAGCTCTCCTTGTTCACCGTCTCTTTACTCTGATCATTTTTGTGTTTCTTCTGGCTCTGATCACTTCCCCTTTGAGGGTCTTCTTGAAATTCCTCCACAGCTTTCTGCCAATTTAACAACACTCACTTGTTCAGCCCCCAAATCATCTAAAGCTTCAGTCTTTTTCTAATTTTTTCTTTAGAATCTAATGCTACCAAAACCAATTTCTGTAAAGGTAATTATACCTTGTTCCATTGTGATTCTGCTTCAGGTTGCCTTCTTTTCCCAATTGGGGAAGCACCAAGAACACCACGATCATCTGAAACCTGATGATGATCATCATGAGACTCTCCAGCTCTGATCAATCTTGCAACACTTTCCCCTTTCTTGTCTGAACCAAGAAAATGACCAATTTGACCACCTCCACAATCACCAAACGGAAGAAGACTATGAGGCATCTCTGATGCATAACCCGAACCCGAACCGGGTTGGTAATGATAGAAGCAACTCATCCCTGGATTATCCATCGCCATTGAAGGGTAATGAGAGCTAGAGAAGCCACCACTACCACCACCACTGACAACTGGATCCCAATCTGCAGAAGAGAAGAAAGGATCTGCCTTTGCATACAAGGGGGGCATTGGCGTAATTCCAATTCTTGAGATCCCACTCTCATCATCTCCATGCTTAAAACCCATATCTCCTTCATTACCTTCACCACCCATTCTTCTGATTCAACAAGAAAAGTTTCCAATTTCCAAAACCTGGTTTTGCTACTTTGTTGACAAGGAACAACTGAAGTAAACCCAGTTAGCAGATTTTTATACAGTGGGGAGGAAAAAAGAGGAAGAAGTGAAAATAAAAATAAAGATAAAAAACCAAATCAACAGAGCATCAAATCTAATGTAGCAGAAGAGCAAGTCACAGGTTCTTTTAGGAAAGAGAAGAGAGGTATGGAGAGAGAGAACCCTAGGATAAAATGCTTATTCGTACTCAAGTCAAGGGAAGAAGAAAATAATTAAAGAGAACAAAATAGACTTATCATAGACAAAGAAAGCTGAGAACTTTCAGAGCATAAAGTGGTAACAAGCAATGGATTTAGCTAAGTTACAGCTCACAAGAGCTTAACCAGGGAGATAGAAAATAAAAAGAAAAAGAAAAGTAGATTCGCTTTTAAGAGTGTGAGAGATAGCAAAGTCACTATCTCATAACCAATCTCTTCAGTCTTCAGTAGTTTAAACAAAAAAAAAAAAAAAAAGATTTGGCCTTTAACAGATGAATGTAATGTAAGCTTGCTTGTGAGATCATAGAACCAAGAATTTTAAAATGAAGGAAATTGAGAGACAGAGGATCAAGAATTTTATTTTGGGGAATGAAATGGAGGACAACCCCTGTTTGAGATACTCCAAGTTTTGTGGTTGCTTTCGAAAGAGTACAAAAGAAGAATCAAATTCTTCGGTGGGAATTTACATCACTGTAAAACCTAAATCAGATATATAAGGGAAGAGACGGTACACTTAATTGAAAGGGTATCAAATGCTGTTTTTGCTTGAATTGGGGGAATGTAGAGGAATTTTAAAGGGAATAAATAAAAGAAAAACACGAGAGATTCACAATAAGTTGGGGTACTTGAACAAGCAACAAAGCCAAGCATCAAGTTCTGAACTTTTTATAGAATCAAAGGAACAGTAATAATAATTGTGTTTAATGGGCAATAAAAGACCTAGAGAAAGAGAACAAATAAAGCTGATAATTACCCCTAATTTTATATAGATAGAGAGAGACTTGTTGAAGTTAACAACACTAACAGAGGAGACATAATAATATGTTTATTTAAAAAAAAAAACACAAAGACAGAACAACTACTGCCAACTGCTTTATTTGCTCTTTTCTTTTTTCATTATTACACAACCTAATTTACCCTCTCTAACATGTCTTAACTTTTTTTCTTCTGATAAATACATGTCTTAACTTTTACACCTTTTTAAGTATTATTTTAAATTACACTAGTTTACCCTTTGGGTTTTTCTTTCACTTTTTTCCTTCCAACACAAGAAAGGCCAACATCTATAATAATTGTAATATTTATGAGTTTTTATTATTGAATGCAATTAAGTAATTAACATTATTTAAAAAAAAAAGGAGTTGAAGGTTAGGTAGATTTGACATTGTAAATGGTAAAAATGAAGATTTTACACCATGCTATCAATCAATTTCTCAAACAATAGTAAAAGGGAGTGTCATTATTATATTTCTAATTATCTCAAAGTCTCATTGTACAAGCAAGAGGTTCTTCTCTTCATGCCCAAGCTTTGCTTTCTAGCTTCTACTCTGACATGTGCTTTAGAATATTATATCATAGAAGTACACACATACATGCATGTATGTATATATACAGCATATATATATAAGTATGATTATGTGTATATATGTAGATAATATTATTTTTACTGACACAAATTGCCAACTATATATTCTAACAGAAGACTCTTTGCTGTGACACACTCATATTTTTTTTTGTTCTGAGTGCCAACTAACCCTCTTTTGGAATAATTTTACGTTCAGCTTTTGTAACAGCCGTGTGATCAAAACCACTACGTTTAGATCTCATCTCCACGCCGTTAGATCCAAGCAATATTTTTGTATTCTTTTTTATTATTATTCATTTCTATTACAGTTTTAAATATAGTTTTTTTTCTTGTTAATACTCATTCTAATAATGTTGTGATCACATCATTTTGATAATGTCCTATATCAGAAAAAATATCATTTCAGTTCCTTCTTAATTTCTCAGAATTATTTTAAACTTCATAAAAGAATATGGCACGAGGGAATTATTGTTTTTGTAAATTCTATCAATATTGCAACTTGAGAAAAATAAATCATTTCAGCAAACAAAAAATTCCTGCTTTATTGAAAATGCCGTTAAAGATTTACAGTGCGTAAAGTTTATGAAGGATCCTAAAATCTAGGTGATACTATTTGTTTGTGATGTCATTTTCCGAAAACAAGAAAAGTTATATACTGGCAAGACTTTGACGATTTCTAATATTTCTACTTTTTTTTTTTTTTTTTTTTTTTTTTCGTTTTTCCAAAAACAACACTCTATTGCTACTCGTTCTGAAATAGAACCTCAGCTAAAATTGACAGTTGCCTTAAACCCCTCCCTCTTTTATTAAGATATTTTAATGCAAAAAGTTATTACTACTATCAAAATTCTAGTTACAAACTAAATGCTAATTTATGCTAATAATAACTTTTTTTTGTTGTCAACAAAAAAAAAAGCCTAGATTAGTACAAAAAAACTATATTTATAGGAGGAAACATAAGGAATATAAGGGAATCTTATACTTTCATTTATTTTATTTTTAAAATAAAATAAAATATGCTTTATATATATATAACTCATAGTCAAGTTACAGCTGTTAATAAGACTTGCAGAAACTAGACTAGTAGAGAGAGTTGCGTAGTTCATAAGCATGGGATAACTACCCCCTAACAACCAATAAATCATATGGTCAAACCTTTTAATTATTTGGTCAAACCCCACAATCTTGGTTGTTAACTAGCTGTAACCCCCAGTTGATCCCTCTCGTGTAATAGCCGCTCTTGTCTCTATACATGTGTTTTATGCTCGACTATATGGAGTACTTTTTTTTACATTAGTAGTATTTTTTAATCAATACTTATAGCTTGTAATAAGGATGAATTTATAAATGTACTAGTTAGGTTCGGAAATTATAACTTGTTTATTCAACTTGGAAATGCTTCTCATCATTGCAAACAAGCAGAAGATTTAAGATCCAACCAAATTATGATAACTTGATAAGTGAAACTTGCACACAACTCTTTCGACATTACTCTAATAATTATATGGGACCAGATTAGTTTACTATCTTACTAAACGTATAAATACATATACAGTATGTACACATTCATTGGCCTGAACGTAAAAGTAAAGTACGATAGTATTTTTAAAAAGTTTATAGTATTTTTGTAACAAAATTTATGAATTTTTTCTTTTGAATATATGAAATTAGTACTTTAACTTCATAGTTAGTAATGTGGTGTAATATTTATAGAGTTTAATTTTTTAAAGTAAAATCTCGAAATAACTATCCTTATAATAAAGTTACGAGTACAGTTGTATAATTTCACCAACTAACCAATGTATAAACAGAATACAGTACACAATCTAATCACCGTATCATGTGCTGTAAAAGAACAATGACACACGTAGAAAGTGAGTAAAGGAATGATTAAGAAACCTTATCGGAGTAGGTTAAATTAAAGACACAAGTTCCTTATTAAACTCAACTTTAAGTAGAAAATGTTAACTTTGACTACAGTGAAACACCAATTAAAGCGAGAAGATCCTGCGACCACGCGCGCGGAATACTTCTTCTGTGGACCCTCTTTTTTTTTTTTTTTGACAATCCATGGACCCTCTTTTCTTAACTTAAACTACAGTAGTGGTGGTGGTCCATACTCTTTTATTTGCAATGATGCTCAAGATTCCTAGTATCTTAATTATTATCGCAAATCATATCTTTATATCCTCAAAAACCATAACAATCCGCTGTACTTATATAAAAGTAGTAGTATACTAGTATAAGTCTATAATAAGATAATAAGAAACCAGAGTTTATTGCGTTGGTCCAAAGTGTAGATCGACTCTTAAAAGAAACACATTTATGCATGACGAAGTTTTGATAGACTTTCACTTCCATCTTTTGTTTTGATGGTGTGCCAATAATCTTGGTGATGGCTATGATGGACGAATTTTTTTTATATTTTTTACGCAAACTGAAGACCAAACTCCACATTATAGTTTTTTATTTTTAGTTTTATAAACGAAGCCCATGATTGCATAGGTTCCATAACCATGTTTTATTATTAAGTCATATACGTTTTTATTGTGAGAGAGAGATATCTGTGCGTTCATCACTGTGCGTTCATCACTGTGCAATGGCTCCATCTTGCAGTACTACAATCCAATCCAGGTAAGGATTCTCATGAAAAAAAAACTTGGAGAGTCGGCTCAAGTTGTCTTTCTATTGTGAGAGAGGAGCACAGCAATCTATGTTAAATTGTGAAATTTTGCATGATTGCCCCCTATAAAATTTGTGTGCTTTAAAGCATAAAACAGAAAATTTTACATAGTTAATAAAAAAAAATACAAACACAGGTTAGCGTTTTTAACAAAAGAAAAAAGAAATAAAGCAATTTACTAAATGGGTCCTTGACCTGAAAATAGGTCATGATAGTACAAAACGCAGGTTAACATAAAAACGGGCTTGGATTGGACCTTCTGGCCCATTACAATAATTACATTTGTATATAATTTTCTTAATTTATATTCTATTGATGTCAATAGTTTACTAAATTATCTAGATAAAAATGGTAAATGTCAGAAGTTTAAGTTTAGAGTTAAGAAGAAATTAATGTTACTTATCCTTCATGGTAATGATAAAATGAAAAAGATATTGCGGTATCTTTAGAACCATTTACATATAAATAAACAATTATGACATCTAGAACTCTCTACATTTGTTAGATGCAATTTGAGATGTATTGAAAAATATTAGAGATGAGTTCCAATTAGAATTTAAATTCAAGAATAAACAAACAACAATAGTCATATTTCACTAAATTTTCTTTATGATATTGATAAGACTATATTTTTACATAAGATTTCCAAAAAAATTATTATCTTATTATTTTATTGAATTATGTCATTTTTTACACCAACCCAACTAGGGGTGGGCGTTTGGTTTTTCGGTTTGATTTTGGTTCGGTTTTTTCGGTTTGCGGTTTTTTTGGTTTTATAAAAATGGAACCATAAAGAAACCATATGTAATTCAATTTGGTTACGGTTCGATTTTTTCGGTTTACGGTTTTTTCGGTTTCATTAGAAATGAAATCATATAAAAACCATATGTATCACAGTTTGGTTCGATTTCGGTTTTGTTCCGGTTTTTAACGGTTATTTCATGCTTTTAAAAAATAAATAGTTGATACATAACTAAAAATAAACATAAAAGTAATTATGAATATATATAGGTTAGGGAATAGAGACTTAGGTTAAGGTTTTGTAATTTGATAGATTAATAGGAGATCAATAATTAAAGCACAATAATGAAAAAAATATTGATATTGTTATACAATATAAATTTATAAGCCTGAGAAACTAATTAGTAATTATATATAATTATCCTAAATTTTTATAAAAAACCAACAAACCATTCGGTTTTACGGTTTTTAACCGGACTAAACCTAAACCAAATAGTTAATTAAAATGAAAACCAAACAGATTTTTAGATTTAACCATAACCAAACCAAACCATTTATTTCGGTTTGGTTTTTGGTTTTCGGTTTTTTTGCCCACCCCTAGGTCCAACTCGAGACTGGAAAAAATTATTAATTTATAGCGAGTATTAATTTAAAAATATTAATTTATAGAGGTTTAATTGTATAATGAAAAAATCTGAAAAATGAAGGGTGTTTTGTTAAATATGACTAACTGTCTCCGTCACACTATGATGAAAAAAAGTTTTCTGAGTGGACAAGGACCGATCTTAAAGAAGCTAATAGAATCGATAAATCTCTCTCTATATAACAAAATTGTTTGATTTTGTTATGACAAAAAAGAAAAAAACACAATTGCTCACAACGGTAACATCTTCGGATATAATACGAGCTCTCTTGATTCTTCTATCACGCTCTCCAATGAAGAAGACAAACCATCGACTGAGACGCTTGACATAAACGGCAAGGTAATTAAAATCTATATGAGTTTTTGGGATCGCGAGTCTGAATTTTTAAGGTTTATTTCTTTTTAAGGCTGAGCATATATTGTACACCTTATTAAAAGCATTGTTTGATGTATCTTCTCGTCAATTTTAGTAGGTAGAGGATAAACTCACAAATTCTTCTAATTGTTGTGGTTGAGTTAACAATGAGAGATTTTATAAACGAAGATTTTTTTTTTTTTTTTTTAATATATATTATTAATAATATTAAAGGGCCCCCACTAATGGACTCGACCTTGAATATTAAAGGGCCTCCCACTAATGGGTTCAGCCTTAAAGGAAGAAATTTCATTGACTACCAAACAATCAAGCGCTTCGTTTCATGAGCTTCGTTTACAATATGCCGATCTTCCTAAATCCTAACCTAAGGAGGAGGTATTGGTTTGAGATTTTAAGAGAATTTTAATGACTTTAAATAAAATCATGGAAAGTATAAAATTGAGGATTCTAAGTGATTGTTTAGAAAGTTGTTTAAAATCTTGCTGATTTGTTTTTCCTAATCTTGTAAAATCACTCGTAAAATCTTGTAAAATCTTTTTCAAAAAATATTGCACAATATTCTTTTGATTCAACGCTTCTGTGAAAGAAAAAAAAATCTCTTGCTTATCTCATCTTCTATAAAATCATCTTTATTCAACGCCTCTTGACATTGAATAACTCAAGTTTTTGTTTTGATTTGTATTTTTAGTGCTCTCTGTTCACATACGTTTGCTCTCTGCAAGATAAATAGTAAAATATATCTTCTTTAACAATTCACATTCACAATTCACAATCATAAGTACACGTTTGCTCTTTGTCTATCACAATTCATGTGCTGGCTGCGAAGGTACTGACTCTATCGCCGGAGTAATCAACGAAGAAGAAGGAGGAGGAGGCTTGTAGGGTAACAACAACACGACAAGTTTGGGTCGGAGCAAAAGCCGGAACCTAGCCACTATTTTTTTTCTGGGTATATGAGTTTGGTTTGCGACGTCTTCGGTTCTTCTTCTCTGCCTCCCAAAAAGTCATGGACTATGATTCACAAATCTCTCTATTTGATGAGAGAGTTTTCATGACTCTTTTTATGAAGAAAATGGTATAAAATCTTAAACCAATAACATAATATTTGAATTCATTAACAATCCAAGATTCTTTTGTTTTATTTGAATAACATAAAACTTTTAATGACTTTGTAAAATTCTTAATCCAATAACAATAGATTTATCAAGATTTTAGATTATTTTTTATAAATCCACAACTAATAACACCAAATTTTAAAAGAGTTTTAGAAAGTCTTAATTGAATAACAACATATTTTACATAACTTTTAAAGTCATTAAAATTCTCTTAAAATCTCAAACCAATACCTCCCCTAAGTGTGGAACCATATTCGTATGAGAGAGATAACGCGAAATCTCTTAGCGTACATACTTAGACAAATTTTAGTGTTGATTGAACCATATGAGGCTCTCGAAATTACCATATGGTTCCATAATCACGTTTTATTATTAAGTCATCATATATACGTTTTTATTGGGTTGGGCCTCACGTGTAGGGACGTGAGTGTGAGAGGAAGCCTTACCCGCTAATTCATCTAAAGTTGTCTCTCTCACTCAGCACTTGACTTTCACACTCCGCGATCGGACGGAGAAGCTCATGGAAGCTGGCGTTACAAGTTGTTGTCATCTTCTCTAGTCTTTCACATTTCAGCTCACTTTCGTCGGCCACCCAAATCACGTTTTGGGAAATTTCTCATCCCCCAAAAATTTCAGAAACCCTAGGTTTCTTCCAAACATGGAAGACGCCTATGCTAGATCTGTCTCAGAGGTGCTTCGCATTTCACTTCTCTTAATCTTCTCTTCTTTAACAGTTTGGTTTCGGATTTGAAATGCGTAAGATTTGACTTATATGGTTGCGATTGCATATGTTGACAACGAACCGTTGATGATGTTCTTGGCAACTGTTTGACTTTGATGGAAGTAAATTTGTGTTTGTCTTTGAGGCCTATTTTAGGTGTTGATAGTATTATGTATGTTGTTTGGGCAGGTGCTTGATTTCTTTGGGGTAGACCCAACGAAGGGTCTTTCTGATTCTCAGGTATGAACCTGTAGAACCTCATTGAGATCTTCATTGATGGAGGAATTGGAATTTGAAACTTGAACTTGCTTAAGTCACTTTGAAGCTACCCATGATGTTGAATTTTTGTCTTTTTTTGTCCCCGTTTATGTAGGTTGTTCAACATTCTAGGCTTTATGGCAGGAATGGTATGTATTACTTCTACTACACTCGCACTTCTTAAATTTGGTGTTCATATAAAGGATCACTCAAGGACACAATAGGGTGATTTCTGGTAGATGGTGATGACAGGGTGTTTATTGGTCTTTTCAATTAAGAATTTAAGTGAGCTGTAGACTATAGTTTTGGCATGTATTTATATAAGTTTTAGCATTCTAAATCACTTGTCAAATACTCACGCTACATATTTTCTGTTACATTTGCTTGTACAGTCCGCATGAATTGCAATACTGTTCCCCAGTGTGAGTGTCCTTCAGTCGAAATTCCTGCATATGATTGTCTGTCCGTTTAAAATTCGGCCTCTATGGAACTAGTGTCGGCTATAAGTGGAAAATGCATACCTTTTTTCATTTAGGATAAAAAATAAACACACTGTTATAAATTTATCTTGTTTAGTTCTGATTTTCTTTTAATGTTTTTTTGCATGTTTCTTCACATGATCTGCAGTACTGCCCGAAGAGAAAAGTAAGTTCGTCTATAACCGTCTTTGATAATGTTATCTAGGAGGGTTGAGTTCTCCTCTGACATGTGCCAATTTTTTCTTCTCTTCTTCTTAATTGAATGCAGGAACTCCATTCTGGAAATTGGTTCTGAAACAATTTGATGATTTGCTTGTCAAGATATTGATTGTGGCTGCAATTGTATCTTTCCTATTGGCTTTGGCCAATGGAGAGACTGGTTTGACAGCATTTCTGGAGCCTTTTGTAAGTCGCACCATCTTTTTTACTAGTCGCACTGGCACATACAATGCTTGATTGTTAAAGATTTTATCTGGTAAACTGAACTGGCTAGTGGTTCTTTGTGGTGGAGTTTAAACTTATAAACGTGTTTCCTTTCTCTATGGTCTTTGTGAAATTTAATTATTTATGTTTATCTTTTCAAGCTGACTAGTTTTTTTATGATCATGATATCTATTTAGTTTTGTTATATGATTCCATTAATTTATTATATGATGCACCTTGACCAAGAGTTCCATAATACTAGATATCACGTGTGTAGCTTCTTTTTGGTATCACAAACCGTGTCTGAATCTACTATTCTATCACAGGTAATTCTGCTGATATTGGCTGCAAATGCGGCAGTGGGGGTAATCACAGAGACTAATGCTGAGAAGGCTCTTGAGGTAGTTATCATGCTAGGGTTTAAAAGATTACATCGCAGTTATGTATCAGAGATCCGTGAAATCAATTACTTTTATATATACCGGGCAGTACAAGATTATGCTAATTTTAGATTTATTTTGGCTGTAAGTTTGTATTGCTTATCTATCTTGCATGTTCTTCTTTTGTTCTGTTGTAGGAGCTACGCGCCTACCAAGCTAATATAGCTACAGTGATGCGAAATGGTACTGATATAACATGTCAAGCGATCTTTATTACTGCAATTATCTCGCTCATTTCTTGTTATTTCAGTTGTTTTTTCTTACAACAACAAAAATTTAAACTGCTGATCATCTCCTCCACAGACACTTTGGGTATCTTGTTTAGCAAACTTTTCTTCTGCCAAGCTAATCTTCTTTTTTATGCTCATGATTCCCTGTGTTGTCTTAAATGACAGCTATTGACTTGGTTTTTGAATTTTTTCTGCACACTTCCGTTATTGCTTTTATTTTAGCTTGGAACATTGTTCCAGTTGTAGTTGGATATCCGCAAGTCCTCTCTAGGTTGATGACATTCCATGTTAACTTGATTATAATTGCAGGGTGCTTCTCTATCCTACCAGCAACAGAGCTGGTGCCAGGCGACATTGTTGAAATTACTGGTATATTTGTTCTATACTTCTATTCCATCTTACTGCAATTTTGTGGCAATGGGTTAGACTTTTGCTAAATTCTAAAATCTGCTTTTCTTAATGCACTAAACAGTGGGCTGTAAGATTCCAGCTGACCTTAGGATGATTGAAATGTCTAGCAATACTTTTCGAGTTGATCAAGCAATTCTAACTGGTATGTCATCTGTGTTACTCATAACTTTTCAACCACAATAGTTGATCTTTTTTTATGTAAATAAATTCAAAATGACCATTTACAGTACACTATATTCATGCTCTCACTACCAATTGTTTTCCCCGGAAATTGCAGGTGAAAGCTGTTCTGTGGAGAAAGATGTTGACTGTACTTTAACAACAAATGCTGTCTATCAAGACAAGAAAAATATTTTATTTTCGGTAGGAGTTATAACTCATAGCATTAGCTAGGTCCAAATTTCTGTATAATACTTTTCCTCTTAGGGCTGTATAATACTATTGCCTAGTCATTTGATTTATCTAGAGATCTAATGCTATTTCATCCTTACACTTTAACTAGCTGTAGTAGTCGTGCTTTTCTCTCACCATTAGAGTGTGTTTAATATGGTAGAATATTATATGATTCCCAGGGAACTGATGTGGTCGCGGGTAGGGGGAGAGCTGTTGTCGTTGGAGTTGGTTCAAACACCGCGATGGGAAGCATACATGATTCTATGTTGCACACAGATGACGTAAGCTATCAATATTCTTTCGTTTTTATCTGGAAATGCACTATTTGCACTTTTCATATGCTTAGTTCCTGGTCAGAAGTCTCTTATAAAAAGAGGTTACAGTGTACCTGTGATTAACAAAAATTTCCTCCACTGAATTGTTCATCACTTTTGCACTTTTGGCACGGTAGACTAGTATCCTGCTGTATAGTGACTATAGTCTAGTTTCAGCATTCGATCTGGATTTTCTTCTATTTGTTTTGAAGTGCGTTATAACTACTAGGCTTTTCCTTATTACTTGTAAATGCTATTGTCACAGGAGGCAACTCCATTGAAAAAGAAGTTGGACGAGTTTGGCAGCTTTTTGGCTAAGGTGACAGCTTTTTTCTTTTTAAAATTTAAGATTTAACGTTTCAAAGAGGCACTTTAATTGACTTGGATGTCCAATTGTATCAGTTATTAGCATTTCTTAATTGTGTCGGAAAAGTGATGAATCATATTAGAAAAATTATTTGTCAAGTGACTTGGTGTGACAGAGATCTCTTGCAGATATTATATAGTTAATTTTCATCTTGCAGATATTATACGTTACTCAATATAACTTTAAATTCTCTCAAAACATATTAATCTATTAATTTGTATAGGTTATTGCGGGGATTTGTGTACTTGTGTGGGTTGTTAACATCGGTCACTTCAGTGACCCTTCTCATGGTGGATTTTTTAAAGGCGCAATTCACTATTTTAAGGTAAAGAAATTTAAATTCTTAGTTTAAAACATAGTCAGTTTTGTGTGTTCCACTCTTTCTATATTATCAAAGGTTATATTGCTTCTCCATTCTATCCCTAGAAAAGAACGCATGCAAGTTCAAAGAAATACCCAGAGAATTATCAACCTTCTAAACGACTTTCAACATTTATTTATCGAAAGTCCCTATTTTGAAAATTTCGTTCTGAAATGTGTGGATTATAACCTTGCTTATATGATATAACTGAAGATGGATGTACCGTCCTGTTAAACTGTTGAACAATATGTTAAAGTCTGGTGACAGGATTGTTTTTGCTTTTATTTTCCCAGATTGCAGTTGCCCTTGCTGTTGCAGCTATTCCTGAAGGACTTCCTGCTGTTGTTACAACGTAAGTGTTCACTAATTCCATTATTAGGAAATAGCAATATTATGAGAAAGGAAAATGATCGCCGAAACTTAAGATGATTTCCGTGGAACGCTAGTGATATCTTGGAAACAAGGGGTTTCCCAGAAAGTACAGTAGGTGGTTCTTGTGATCAAGTGACAGTTTTATTTCAAGTTCAGGCCATTCTAGTGTCGGATGAGTCCAAAATACTTTGAAAAAGTAATTTTCTACGTTAGGAGGCTACTCTTGGGTTATAATATTGTTGCTTAAATATGTTATGATGCTTTTGGTATCTAGGTGTTTAGCTCTTGGAACAAAGAAAATGGCTCGTTTGAATGCTATTGTACGGTCGTTGCCATCTGTCGAGACGCTTGGGTGCACTACTGTAATTTGCAGTGACAAGACTGGAACATTGACAACCAATATGATGTCGGTGTCTAAGGTTAGCATTTTAACCTCCCGTGCTCAAGCCTTTTAAGTGTTAACTCTAACTGGTATCTGCCACTTGCAGTTTTCCATATGAATTGTCTCTACGCTTATCTTGTATGCGAATATCTTGGCAATGTAGTTCATACACATGACATGACCATATATTTTTGCAATTTTGCACATCTGGGAAGTTATTAAATAGAGCTTCAGGTCTGATTAGGATGGATTAACAATTTCGCTAGTAGATCTTGTGATTTTGTGAATAACAAATTGCAGTAATTACAATCTTGCGTATGGAGTTTCTCATTGTGTTGTCTCAAATGCTAACATTTTAATAGTCTTACTCTTCTGCATGTATGTCAGATATGTGTAGTTCAATCTGCAGAGCATGGTCCTATGATTAATGAATTCAGTGTTAGTGGGACAACTTATGCGCCAGAAGGGACGGTCTTTGACAGCAATGGGCTGCAGGTACTTATTTCTGCTCTTCTGGACTATGTAGTAAGCAACTATATCATACACGACACTTTTGTGGGTGACTGGTAGTAGTTTACCTACATACTCACAAATTGTTACCATGCAAGTAAGCACGGACAGGTTGATTAGATGTACATGCCTTGTCACTACACACAACATTCTTAAGATTAGATGTTCACTTGTTTTGCAGCTTGACTTACCTGCTCAGTCACCTTGCCTTCATCATTTAGCAATGTGTTCATCACTCTGCAACGACTCCATTTTGCAATACAATCCAGATAAGGATTCTTATGAAAAAATTGGAGAGTCAACTGAAGTTGCTCTTCGAGTTCTTGCAGAAAAGGTTTGTATTTCTGTGAAATTTTGTTTCCACAACAAGAAAAATCGTGGAACATAATAGATTATTTCTCTATAGACTTGAGTGACCATCTGCGGGGTCATATTGTTTATCATCATATCTTACTAAGTCTAGAATATCTGATTGACAAACCAAGTTACTTCTGTTTCTTATTTCTTAGGTTGGGCTCCCTGGTTTTGATTCAATGCCTTCTGCTCTAAACATGTTGAGCAAGCATGAACGTGCATCATATTGCAACCATTATTGGGAAAACCAATTTAAAAAGGTGTGACTCTATTAAAACTATACTATTTTGTTACGTTGACCATCATTATTCATGCCTTTAACTGAGAAGAAAGAAGAACCAAAGTTGGACTACGTAATTTTTATACTAGTTTTACTGGCCATCTTTGTTTTTTCCATGTATACTTAATTGCTCCTGGAGTTTTCTGGACACTATGAAATTGAGAAATACGATACCCTGAATTTGTAGTAGTCAATGCATTTCACACTGTTTTTGTCTATGTTGAGCTCCAGAAGAAGCTCATAACTTCCTGAGTAAAACTATATGAGGGCTTCCTTCTGCACTAGATAGCTATATTAAGAGCACCAGTATAATTAGAAGTTAATATTGACCTGGGAACATTATGTTTTACATAATTCATTGTAACTTAGTCTGAGTAATTGAATATCATCTTTATCATAAATCCATACAGGTTTATGTTTTGGAGTTTACACGTGACCGTAAAATGATGAGCGTTCTATGTAGCCATAAGCAAATGGATGTAATGTTCTCAAAGGGTGCTCCAGAGAGTATAATAGCTAGGTGTTCTAAACTTCTCTGCAACAGTGATGGTTCTGTTGTTCCTCTAACTGCTGCTGCCCGCTCAGAGCTTGAATCGAGGTTCCTCAGGTTAGACATCAATTCGTTTAATACATATTGATTTCATTTACATATGACTTGTAATGTTATCTTTCTATGCTTGTATTTTCAATACTAATAATAATTTTTCTGTTAACGGTTTGAACAAAGTGGTTGTTTCATTTTCTAACCATGTGTATCTGCAACAGTTTTGGCGATGAAACGTTGAGATGCTTAGCATTAGCATTTAAAACCGTACCCCAGGGTCTACAATCTATTTCCTGTGATAACGAGAACGACCTGACGTTTATTGGGTTGGTACGCCTTTCTCTCAAATATGATGGATTCAATTCGGTTTACTAAACATTCACCATTTTCCGTTTACTGTTGAGGACTGGCTCATCTTGTGCTTTCTTTGAAGGTGGGAATGCTTGATCCACCAAGAGAAGAAGTGAGAGATGCTATGCTTGCATGTATGACTGCTGGGATACGTGTTATAGTTGTTACTGGGGATAACAAGGTACTGGAAAACTGATCTTGCGGTTTTTTTATTGTCTCCATCTATTCTTGTATTTATTCTGATTAGCATGACACTTCAGTCCACAGCAGAGTCACTATGTAGAAAAATAGGGGCTTTTGACAATCTGGGCGACTTTTCTGGTATGTCCTACACCGCTTCTGAATTTGAAAGGCTTCCAGCTGTGCAGCAAACTCTAGCATTGCGACGGATGACACTTTTTTCCAGGTATCTGTTCCTGTATTCATGTTATTGATAGTATTTAAGAATCATGGAACTGAATGTTTAGTTATCACATGTATTTATAGAAACTAGAATTTTCAACTGCTTTTCTTATTGTGTAGGGTTGAACCTTCCCACAAAAGGATGCTTGTTGAAGCCCTACAGAACCAAAATGAAGTGGTAATTCCCTGGTCACTAAGTTTTCATTCATTACACTTCTTCGTTTTATCTGCTATTCAGTACACATGCATTCTTATTTTGTATTCATGGCTTTGTTTCAACATGTCAAGCTTGTAATTTATTCACTTATTAAAAAAATAGAGTTCTTGATTTTACTGTCTGTCGCACTCATGAACCTTATTCTCCTAGGTGGCAATGACTGGTGATGGCGTCAATGATGCTCCTGCATTAAAGAAAGCTGACATTGGGATAGCCATGGGTTCTGGAACAGCTGTAGCAAAGGTATATATACCTAGTGTTTGCTTTCAGTTAGTATCATGTATTCCAGTGTCACTTGATTTTGTTGTATTATTCAAACTTTTCATCATTTTTAAATACTATCCATTATATCTTGTCCATGTGCTTTTACCGTGCTCTCTTCGGGCATGGTAATCATGTCCTCCAATTATGGGGTCCGTACGCAGTCGTTATCTTTCATCCTTAAGTTGCAATCGAAACGAAAATATAGTGAATAAGTTTCTGGTTATTGCTTGTGCAATAGTATACAATGCAATGCGACTGCAGACTGGTTAAGCTACTTATACGGGACTGTTCCTTTTTTCAATAAACTGGCTTACCAAGGGTTCATATTTCCATGCTCCGTTTAACAGAATTTTTCTCACATTGCTCTGATTTCTAGAGTGCTTCGGATATGGTTTTGGCTGATGATAATTTTGCTTCAATTGTTGCGGTATGTTTGCTTCCTTATATTTTTCTTAGAGTTTTTCCTTTGTGCTTGATTCTGGCATACACTTCAGATATTCATATATCACATTTATCAAATTATGCAAATCTTAGTTGACCTTTCTTCTCCCCAGTCTGATATAAATTAACGCTTCTTGATAGGCTGTTGCAGAAGGAAGGGCTATATATAATAACACGAAGCAATTCATTAGATACATGATCTCTTCAAATATAGGGGAAGTGGTCTGTATATTTGTTGCAGCTGTACTGGGAATCCCTGATACCTTGGCACCTGTGAGTTTGTCTAGCGTGGAAGTAGCTTTTGTAGTCTTTATTTCGTCAGTCCAATTGCATCACTTTGTGATAGTCTTTTACTGTTAGTAAGCTTTTCTAAGTCTATGATTGTTATGGTAAACAATTGTAGGTTCAACTTCTGTGGGTCAATTTGGTAACCGATGGATTGCCTGCCACTGCCATTGGCTTTAACAAACAAGATTCCGATGTTATGAAGGCAAAACCTCGAAAGGTAGCAGCTGTAACTGGACAGTATCTCTATGAATTCACTGCTTATGTATTAGGTTTTATGATGCTTTTCATCTCTCTTTGACCGTTACAAATATTATGGATTTTAATGATGATGGTGCGTAGGCTTTGTCATTTAACTTGAAGTAGGGAATTAGAACTTCTCAGTCGTATGCTTGTAGTGTGCCTTTCTTTCCACTATGCTTGTAGTGTGCCTTTCTTTCCACTACTCAGACCTTTTTTCTTCATTATTGTTCTGACGGTTGTTGAATTCTAGGTTGGTGAAGCAGTGGTCACTGGGTGGTTATTCTTCCGCTATTTGGTTATCGGAGGTAAGCTAAAAAAATGTTGGCTCTGTAACTTATCCTAATCATCTGTACGACCTATCTGCCTGATTTTTTTTTTCATTCTTTACAGTTTATGTTGGACTGGCAACTGTTGCTGGCTTTATATGGTGGTTTGTTTACTCTGAGGGTGGTCCCAAACTGACTTACAGTGAACTGGTTAGGTTTATCTCCAGCTACATCTTTCAGATTATTTCATCATTCATGTGTGTCAACCTCCACATTTTCGAAGTTGCTGATCAAACGACTCATATCCAACGTTATTATCACTTATAGAATGAATAATCTCATTTCAGATGAACTTTGAAACGTGTGCACTTAGAGAGACAACTTATCCCTGCAGCATATTTGAGGATCGGCATCCATCTACTGTGGCTATGACAGTACTTGTTGTTGTCGAGATGTTTAATGCTCTAAATAACCTCAGCGAAAATCAATCCCTTCTGTAAGCCTAGCTTCTTCTTTCTTTCCTTCTTTCCTTGTTATCGACTTATTTCTGTTATGATTCGCTAGCATCATATAATGTACTGCATTAGGAATTCTTAACTATGCTACACAATATAATCCCGTTGTATAGACTATAAGTGGTGGAGTGTCATCCACGAAACTAACATTGGGTTAGGCAATATTTGAGGAGTTTGCCTATGTGATTGCAGGGTTATAACCCCAAGGACTAATTTATGGCTTGTTGGATCAATTATCCTGACGATGCTTCTGCACATGCTAATATTATATGTTCATCCACTGGCAGTCTTATTTTCTGTATGTTTCTCCTCCTCCGACAACCTTGTACAAAAACTGGCGTACCGGTTTTCTTCTTTTCATTCTCATGTTCACTTCTTTATATAGGTCACACCTTTGTCCTGGGCCGAATGGACTGCCGTTCTGTATCTTTCGTTTCCAGTAAGTTTTTTTCACTTTTTTCTTATTCTGAATAGTCTAGTAGAACTCTTTAAAAAAACCTCACGCTGGAATCGAACATTACCATTTACCACCTTAGTTCTCTCATATGGATGCAAATTTGTTAAGGAAAAGCATGACAGTGGGCGGATCTCTCAGCTGAGATAATATTTTTAGAAGAAACTAAATTCCTAAAAAAAGATTAGTTTACTAGAATATTTCTGTAAATACTGCAGGTAATCATCATCGATGAGCTTCTGAAGTTCCTCTCTAGAAATACTGGTAATGCTCACTATGCTTTTTCAGCAGTTTTTAAGACCGCCTATCGTGTCAACTGAATTAAAAGTAAATCAGATGTTCTAATAGTATAGTTCCTGACTCTGATGTGTTCTTAATGTAGGCCTGAGATTCAGGTTCAGATTGAGGAAGGCTGATTTACTCCCCAAGGACCGGCGTGACAAGTAGGATAAGAAAACAAGAGATGGTTTTTTCTTCAACCGCTATACATAGTTTTTTTGGCTTTATAGATACAACAGCCCACAGAGAAGGGAATCTTTGGAGACTCTAATGCAATCCAAAAAAGCTCCAACACCATAAACCATAAAACTCTATCGCTTTTGATTGTCTTTTGTACCAAATTTTACTGTATTCTTACTTCAAAACAATGACTACTGCTCTGTGTCATCATATGCTCTTCTCCAAGTGAATCGAAAATTCTAACATTTACAACTTCAAAAGGTGATTCGCAGATTTTTTTGGTATTTGCCGATAGATGAACAATTAAATAAGGGCGGGGATTAGAATATCTAGGACTGAGCTATTTAATCCTTAGAATATTCCATCTATGTTGGTGTATTCAGTCTCTCGAGTCCCATTTAAGCTCGTCCTAGGAACAAGGATATTGAGTTGTTAAATGACACTTCGAAATCATGTCACAAACTCGCAACGAAATGAAAAGAAGATAATTCTATTTTAAAATCGAGAAAAACCTGAGGTAGCTTGATTCAGTGTATTTTGCAGATTTGTAGATACTCCGATTAACTAAAGAAAAGCATTATTTTAACAGTGGAGCAGCCCTATATCATAGTATGTACTATACTTCTGATTAGGTAAAGTAGATTTCGTTTGGCAGTGGCCAGTGGACAAGACAACAATGATATTTATATATAAAAAAAACACGAAAGATAAGATTACAAACTTCGATGATTCATATAAGCTTTCCGTGATTTAGTGGTAAAGGACAATGCTTTCCTTACATATAATATTCAATAATCATATCTAAAAAAAACAACTTTATCAGTGACAATGATAAATCCGAAAACTGATTGAGATGCATATACATACACCAAAACAAAATTCTGAAAATTTACCTAAAAATAACTTTATGAGATCAATTAATTAATAATAAGTTACGAGAATTGTAAATCTCCACACAATTATTCTACCTAGTACCACCAAATACTGATATGTGAAGTCATGAATTAACAAAGGCAAGAAAATTAGTAAAACTAGTACCCCTGTGGAATTAAATCCACGCTTAAGTAATAAGATCGAATATTATATCCATATATACTTTTAGATATTTAAGGTTTTACGTACATCAATGAAAGCTAAAACTTTTAAAGTTTAAACCTTACGAATTGAACCAAAATAAGAGTTGAAGCGAGAGTAGGTTTAGCTACTTCTAATATCATTATTCACGAAGCACAAAAGGGAGCTATAAAAAAATGATAAATCAATCCACAAAAGATACTAATTAAAATCAAGAAGAAGAAATTACAATTTAGGGCTGCTAGTAACAGCGTAGGATTTGCTACGAGGATACAAAAGATCAGAGACTTTCTTAGCCTTCTTCATCTTGGGATTCACAGATCCTTCCTCTGCTTCTTCANTTAATCCTTAGAATATTCCATCTATGTTGGTGTATTCAGTCTCTCGAGTCCCATTTAAGCTCGTCCTAGGAACAAGGATATTGAGTTGTTAAATGACACTTCGAAATCATGTCACAAACTCGCAACGAAATGAAAAGAAGATAATTCTATTTTAAAATCGAGAAAAACCTGAGGTAGCTTGATTCAGTGTATTTTGCAGATTTGTAGATACTCCGATTAACTAAAGAAAAGCATTATTTTAACAGTGGAGCAGCCCTATATCATAGTATGTACTATACTTCTGATTAGGTAAAGTAGATTTCGTTTGGCAGTGGCCAGTGGACAAGACAACAATGATATTTATATATAAAAAAAACACGAAAGATAAGATTACAAACTTCGATGATTCATATAAGCTTTCCGTGATTTAGTGGTAAAGGACAATGCTTTCCTTACATATAATATTCAATAATCATATCTAAAAAAAACAACTTTATCAGTGACAATGATAAATCCGAAAACTGATTGAGATGCATATACATACACCAAAACAAAATTCTGAAAATTTACCTAAAAATAACTTTATGAGATCAATTAATTAATAATAAGTTACGAGAATTGTAAATCTCCACACAATTATTCTACCTAGTACCACCAAATACTGATATGTGAAGTCATGAATTAACAAAGGCAAGAAAATTAGTAAAACTAGTACCCCTGTGGAATTAAATCCACGCTTAAGTAATAAGATCGAATATTATATCCATATATACTTTTAGATATTTAAGGTTTTACGTACATCAATGAAAGCTAAAACTTTTAAAGTTTAAACCTTACGAATTGAACCAAAATAAGAGTTGAAGCGAGAGTAGGTTTAGCTACTTCTAATATCATTATTCACGAAGCACAAAAGGGAGCTATAAAAAAATGATAAATCAATCCACAAAAGATACTAATTAAAATCAAGAAGAAGAAATTACAATTTAGGGCTGCTAGTAACAGCGTAGGATTTGCTACGAGGATACAAAAGATCAGAGACTTTCTTAGCCTTCTTCATCTTGGGATTCACAGATCCTTCCTCTGCTTCTTCATCTTCCTCTATCCTCGCCATCCCAACGCTCGAGCTCTTAGGCAACCCTCCTCCTTGCCTCTGTTGCTTCTGCTGCTGCAGCTTCTCTTGTATCAACATGTCTATCTCACTCTTGTGCCCTAAACTCCTTACCGACGCTGCTCTCACTAGCTCGCTGTAATCTTCATCTATCCCGAAATCTGTGGTTCTCCGGGAAGACGCGGAGGATGAGAAGGCGGCGGAGGAGGAGCTCCGGCTCCTACCAAAAGAAGCTGAGACTGAGGCGGAGGAGGAATAGTGAGTCTTAGCTGCACAACCGGTGATGCTTCTCACGTAAAGATCACGTGCCTTGCCTAAAGCTCGAAGAGGCGTTGAGATTATCCTCAAGAACTTGTTCTGGTTTTGTTTCATGCTCTCTGTTTTCTTTTTCTTTTTTAGTTTTTTTTGTTAGTAAAATGGTTTTTGTTTTTGTCTTTGTTTGAATGATGGGTTTTTGGAGTGTGATGTGGTTTTAAGGGGTTTTCAATGTTGATTTATTTTTTTAAATAATAATAAAGTAATAAACTTATAAAAGAGTGTTAAAGGAGGAAAATAATTGAGAGAATCAAACGTGACTTTAAGGATTTGTTTAGAGGTTAATCATTTTAAAGGATGGTTGGTTTTACGAAAATAAAATAGTCGAAAGAGAGTGTTGGAGGGAGCAGTACTCGACGAAGGTCCCGTCGGTCGAAACGAATAATAACATAGAATTTGATTGAAACATTGATTCGACTTTAAGTTATCACATAATTTATATAGTTTCCACTTATATTACTAGCTACTGCATCATCACATATAAATATTTTCAACCAGAGGTTTATATGAGTTGATCAAATGAATACAAATTTATTTACCTATTGGATAAGTCATAAGACTCATCATAACCATGTAGTGATTTACGCCGCCTTCGATTTTCTCGCGTTTATTGTTTTTCTTTGTTCAAAATTTAAATGTCAAAAAAATACAGAATGTCAAAGCCTGAATGTACGGGATTAGTCAAGGTTGTGGATCTGTCGTCTATACGTGGAAAAATATATAAGAATAGTTTGTATGTCGAACATGTTTAGTTTATTATGTCGTTCTTTAATTTTTTTTCTTGTTTAAGTTATATGGTAAGGTATAATTAAAATACATTCTCTTCAATTATTGACTGAAGACTGAAACCCATTATTAACAAAAGAAAAATAAAAACCGAAGAGATCATCGATTTATATTTTAGAAGTGTTCCTAACGACCTTACGTGTAATATTTGCTAAAATTGATTTTATTTGGATTTGGGTCAATGAATTTTTTGATTCTGTTTAGATGTATCATCATCAGGCATCAGCCATTTTAGCTAATGATTCTTACTTTAAAGAGATAAGATGGTTACAACTTTTGACAAGTACTCACGTCAAACTGCAGACTTTGTTTGATTTCCCCTACTACGATACCTGTCTTCGGTAAAATATTTTGTTACTTCTAGTTCTATAAATAGAAACTTCTAAATCCCTATATTTAATTTAACTAGTAGTCAAAAAATTGAAAACGTGGTGCGGACACAGAAATAAGGAAGCGTGGGAGAAAAACATTTGGTGGGTTTGGACTTTTGTAGGTATGAGGCACATAGCATTAGAAAAGAATACATCTCTTCTCTTCTCTTCTGATAGAATTAGATAAGAACAACATGTGGAGCCATGTCGGAAGTAGAACTATCAAAGCTTCCAGAAACAACTATTAATATACTATCAATTATTTATGCCTATTCGTTTTTTTTTAATTATTAATCAAATACAGTAGATGATAAGATTCCACATGAGTAACTATCAAATGACATGTTTTCAAAGAAATACCTATTATTAAAACATCACAGCGTAAAGGAGAAGAATTAGTAAACGGCTTATATAACCTGAAAACTAGATTTTGAAGATGACTTTTTTTTTTGTCGGTCAAACCCTATACAATAGTTTGTCGGATGTGGTTTTCTTCGAGAGAAAGCCAATTGGATACTGATAAACTTACATCAAAAGCAGAACCCACACGTTCTTGCACATTTCGCAAGCTTATCAGCCCAGGTATGAGTCTCATATGGAGATTCTGAAATATTCTCATACAACTTTTTGTTTCGTGTTTTCCAAATGTACCACATCACCCAAGAAAACATTCTCAGATTTTGCTCTGCTGCACCAAAATCTTTATCTGACCCATACAGAAAATCCAAATTACTATATATGGATGATGATGGGAATACCATTTGCGGGGATGGTATTGGCGATAAGGCCCACACTTGTCGAGCTGGGGGACACTCGAAGAGCATATGATTGATAAATTTCTCCTCCGCTCCACATCTGGGACAGTCTTTATCTCTACCAATATGGCGATAGTAAAGTCGTTGACAGGTTGCAAGGCATCCAGTCACAGTTTGCCATACGAAATGCTTAAGCTTTCGTGAAGTTTTTAGTTTCCATGCTTGCGCCTTTAGTGTCGTGACACTAGGCCCCTGAACAGGGTGGTCGCAAGTCGGACGAGAGAGAGCTCTCGCGGCTTCATATCCAGATTTAACAGTGTAGTTACCAGACTTTGTCAAAGTCCAGGAATATCCATCTCTCGATGCCCTGAGGCTCGGTTTTATCCCTAATATAAGGGTAATTTCTTCTGGGGGAAAAAGTTCCTTGAGACTATCAGATATCCATGTCTTGGTATTAAAATCAATCAAAGTATTGACATATACCAAGGGGTTCCTTTCATCAGTAAGTCCCTTAGGTGGGCGTGCTGGGGAATCAGGGATCCAAGGCACCGTCCATATACACGTATTGAAGCCCGAGTTTATAGTTTTATGAATGCCAGACTTTAGCACATGTTTTGCCGCGAGCAGACTCCGCCAGCCATAAGAAGGCCGATTTGACACTTGAATGTCAAGAGGGCTACTGTATCTGAAATATCTCCTTTTAAGTACTCGACAAAGGAGAGAATCAGGGAATCGAAGTAGTCTCCACAATTGTTTTGCCAGAAGCGCCAGATTAAAGTCTTCTAATTTTCTGAATCCTAGACCTCCGTCTGATAGTGGGAAACACACCTCCTCCCACGACACCCAATGTAGGCGTTTACTTTTCGCTTTGTTACTCCACCAAAAATTGGCAATCGCACTAGTTAGCTTGGAGATGATGGCTTTGGGTATAAGGTAGCACGACATGACGTATGTCGTATGGGGATTTTGAAGATGACTTCTACGATTAGATTTTCAAGGTACTCCTAGATGCCTAGATCTAAAATAGCTTTCAAGTTTGGGCAATCCCTTATATAAGTGAGCTTTTGAAAGTGAATTCTACCCATTAAACTTTTAATTTGTTGTTTGGCCCAACCTAACAATAGCTAAAAAAACAAACTTACTTCATCCGTTTTAAATTAATTGCCGTTTAAGGTTTTTCATACATATTAAGAAAATAACTTAATTTTCTATTTTACATTTCTTTTAATATATTTTGAATTTTGTTTTATTAGTTAAGAAATTAAAATAATTAAAATAAAATTGATATTTTTATCAAACATATATATTAGAAATCTAAAACAATAAGTGTTTTAAAACAAAAAAGTTTTACTCTAGAATAACAACTAAAAAAACTAAGGAGTAGTATTGAACTGAAGTGCCATACATGTTTAAATTTAACTAATTAACTAATGTGATGCATTTTTTTTTGGTATCAATGTGAAGTATTTATATCGTTTTCAAAGTTTTTGACAAAATAAACAAGTAGGGGGAAAAAAACAAAATCTACTGAATAAATAGATAATAATAAAACAAATGTATTTTGTTAGAAACAAATGGCAAAAAGCTATTGTGATGTTTTTGATTTATCACAATATATGAAAAGAAAATAAGAAAAAAAAAAAAACAGTCTGATATGTGTTGAGCAAAATAGCACCAAATCATCTAATGCCAGTTCCATAATAATCCAAAACTTACATTGCCACACAAAGTTCTTGTCTATTAAAATCAACATGTCCACTTGTCCGGTAGCACAAATCGATATCATTAAAAACAAAAATGGTGGGAAGATTCCCATAAGGTTCGTTATTGTGGACGGTTCGTTATCCAATCAAACCGAACCGAAATTAAAAAGTATAATTTAGTTATCCAACTTGTCGTCGTCTCTCTTCCAAGTTCCAACCTTGAATTGTGTCGTCTTGGTTCTCTCTCACGAATAATCACGCCAATCGCTCTATTTTCCTTATCCTCCTCTCCTCTCTTATCTCCTAATTAAACTGATCTGTCTCCTTTCATGTTGTTAGGGTCAATAACAGAATCTCATTCTTATAATTACAATCACAAACCCTAGCTTTCTCTCTAGATCCTTCTTTTTCTCTATAAAGGTTTGATTTTTGTGAGATTCGATTGTTGTTGAATGGACCTTCTTCGATTGGGAGAAAAGGGTATCTTTTTATCTCAGAGAAGAAGGAAATGGCTGATTCTAATGGCGATTTCTGGTTATGGAGTTTACAAGGTTTATCATTTGCCATCCGTCGCCAGAAAAAGAAAACGTCTTTTCAAGATTCTCGGAGCTTTCGTCTCTGTTGCTGAATTGATCTCTGATTCAGCCGAGACCGTCAGTATCGTTACACGAGACCTGAAGCTTTTTCTCAGTTCCGATTCAGACGATATCCCCAATAGCTTGAAGCAGATCGCGAAGATCACCAAGTCGAATGAGTTTACGGATTCGCTCTCTAGGGTTTCTCAGGCTCTGACGATTGGTGTCTTCCGTGGGTATAATAATCTCGAATCTGCTAGTGTTGGTGATTCAGGAATTGGGAATTCTGAGTCTAGTGTTGTTAATAGAGTGATTGATAAGGTTTTCTCAAAGGCTGGATCTGGTTTTGTTTCAGTTGTTGTTGGTAGCTTTGCTAAGAATCTTATTCTTGGATTTTACTCTGATGAGCTCGAGAGTGGTGTCAAATGCGAGGGTTCTGATTCCTCAGAGACACCAAGGTGGGTGAGTTTGCTTTGTGATGATAAGTGTAGAGAGCTTTTAGCTGATTGTATTCAGAGATTCACCAGCACTGCTGTTGCTGTGTATCTTGACAAGACGATGGACATCAATACTTATGATCAGATCTTTGAAGGGTTGACGAATCCGAAACATCAGGATAGTGTCAAGGACGTTCTTGTTTCGGTTTGTAACAATGCTCTCGAGACTCTCGTTAGGACATCTCATGAAGTGTTTACATCTTCAAAGTCTAGCAATGTGATAGAAGAGATTGATGGTGACGATTTGAAGAGTAATGCTTCCTCTAGAAGCAAGATGGTTTCGGAATCAGACGATGGGATCAAGAGTAATGGGTGGGCTGAGACTATCTCAACGACATTGGCAGTTCCGAGCAATCGAAGGTTTATGTTCGATGTAACAGGAAGAGTAACATTAGAAACGACAAGATCAATCATGGCATTTATAATGTTGAAAACGTTTCAAGGTTTCAGAAAAAGTATCAATGTGGTTAATGAAGAGGTTACAGACAGAGGACGCCAAGTAGTTGGTTATGTCGGAGCCAAATCTTCTGTTATTATCACTGTGTGCCTGGCCTTGTACTTGCACGTCATAAGCGGCTGTGTTCGGAACTCTCCCATAGGTGTAAGCCAGCATTTTTAGTTCTTCAGATGATATAGATCTTATTTTGTTAGGTACACAAGATTTATCAGCTCTTTGTTTATAGTTGGAGCTGAGAATATTTGTAAAGGTTGTGTGCGTGTATGTGCACAACTTGATTCTTATTAATGGGGATTATATATGTATATATACACATTGAAATGGTTCTTGGCACATTGAAGTTAAGAATATATTTTGTCTTTAGAACTGATTCGTAATCTCTTTTACACTTCTTCAACAAAAGCCTCATAGATCAACAAACCTGTCTTCCATTTTCCAGTCCACACTTCATACAAACCAAATTGAAGCTTGGTGTCTTGGTTAATTGTTATATTGGGACTGACAAAGACCTCAAACCGACCATCAGTATCATCTGGTATGTTAACTGGTCCGGTTCTGCGTTTGAGTTTCTCAATGTTATTGTTAAGCGATTTGATCCTCTTCCAAATTGTCTTCCCTTTCTTTCCAATTTTCGCGGACATGAAAACCGGAGCTTGGTCCCATCCGGTTGCATCAGCTGTTAACGAGATTTTAAAACCGATTCGGTATGTTTTGCCTGGCTCTATCTTGTCGTACGAACCGGTTACTTCTAACCAACTCACCATCTTTAGTTCCGCAGGCGTCCTGAAAACAACAACTTCAAGTTTTGAACACAGAAAACCAAAAACGTGTAACTTCAGAATCAGACCGGTTTAATTCGGTTAATTATATAATGCAATTTGAAAGAGATACCAAACCTGTCTTCTTTAGGGATGACCCAATACTGAGAATCACCTCCCCATATGAAATTAAGACCACTTGGCTTAAAGACCCATGCTTTTCTAACGATCTATTATTAATCAAGTTTGATTTTGTTAGTTGCAATACAAAATAACCAACATATACAAAAAAAAAAAAAAACCTAATGAAAGAAACTAATAACAATTGACTTATTATTACATCATGCTCCATGTTGGATTCTGCCTGGTAATGAGAACTCTTGACAGCTTTTTGGACAGACATTTCTTTCTTTCTTCTTTCTTTGTTGTTTGTTTATAAAGGAACACTTCTCTTTAGTAGTGAGCTTTATATAGAGATTTGTTTCTTTTCACTATATGGAAAAATAAAAAGATTGTGACAGAAGAAGAATAAAGACCCAATCTTGTCTTCTCAAGATTCTCCTTGTAAGTTTTACTTTAGTGCAATAACCATGTAAAAGGTATAATTCTATTGGGCGGCAAAAGCTAAAGCAAAGATTCTCAGTTTGTGGCTCTTCTTCTATCTCAACTTTTGTATGAGAATCAGGATGAGAATCAAACTGATCACATATATACTAATTAAGTCACCTAAATGCCATTAGTTCAACGAATTAGATGAATATCGTTTCCGGGTTATCGGATCTGAGTTCGAGTCCAGTGTTACTTTGAACTACTTAGATATTAGTAATACAAGTAGAGGACAGGAGAAAAAACTGGCGGCGAGTGTTTTTGGTGTCAACTTGCAAAAGAGTGAAAATATTGAGACTAATGAGTCTAATGAAGCCTCTGATATAGTTGGCCTTTGTTGTTTTGATAATGATTCCTAACGCTGTTCTACGTACTATTCTAGAAATATTGTAAAAAAAAAAAATTGCTAGTGGGCAAAATTTGACCCAAAAAAGAAAAAAGATACTTCTCAATATTCCTAATGATCTCAACACCTAAACTTTTAGTTGGCAATGGAAAAATGTAGTTTCGCGATAAAGGCGTGCTGATGAATGAATTAACCTTATCACCTTAGAATGTATTTATTACTTCAAGTTGCATTTGTTAAGAACAAAAAAAAAAGTGTTACAATATTAAATGCCGGTTCACACAATACACCCCAACAGAACAATCAAATAGTTCACATATAACCAAAATAAACGTCAAAGATGCCAAGACAAAAACGGCACGTCACTGACTAAACACCTAAGCTCTGAAATGGGTGTAAGACCCAGCTCGTCACAGCAGTCGCACACGCATACACATCTGAACAACCTGCCGTTTTTATACATCGAAAAGAAGTTGAAAAAGAATCACAGTCATCGGCATATGCTCTCAGTCACATACCTTCTCCCAGTCATCCACCACTTCTTCACCAGAGCCTTCCACCGGTTGTTCATCCGCAGCTTTTGAACTGCTGCTCTCTTCTATATGAGGCTGAGTAATTGGCTCTAAACTGGACGTGCTGCTGGCCTTCTCAGGCTCCAAAACGCTCCAACGATTAACCGAGGTAGCAATTGGATTGTTGCTCTTTGCTGATCTCAAAGCAGAGGCTTGAATATCTCTAGATGATCCTCCAATGGGGGAATCTTCAGCTCCCCAGGAGTCATCACTCTCCTGAATCACAGCTTTTTTCCATGGATTTCCTTTATGAACATCCCACGCTGAACCGCCAGGTAATTTTCCCCATGCATTACTATGTGAAGAAGATTGCCCGCCGGTCTGGACAACCACAGCTCCATAGTATACTGAACCGTGGTCAAGCCTCCTCATGGCAGTGGCAGCTCGGGCATGATCATGGAACACGGCTAAAGCATTCTTGTCATTCAGCCAAACAAGCTCACATTCACCCCCAAATCTGAGTACCAAGGCGCTGATATTTGCCTCTCTCGGAAGATCCAATAAGGCAACCACAAGTCCAGGATCCATGTCCACCAGTGGATCAAAGGACGGTGGGTGTGGCCCTCCTATCGAGATAGCACCACCCCTAGCTCCAATGATCCGTGTTGGCGGTTTTGATTTTGCTGTTACGTGAACTACTGTAAACCGTTTTGGCTCCCATCCTGCGTTACTAACACCAAGTTTCCACCTCTCAGCTATAAGCCGAACCGTGTCTCGTTTATCTTTTTGCATCGGGCAGAAGACATGGACCTTAAGGGCACTTGTGCTTCCTCTGGCTTTCCCAAGTACCAGGAACTTGCAGCGCTCTTCAACAGCCAGTACCCACTTCGGATCACGCCTGTAAAGGTCTGAAATAATCTCTGTCATAGCAGAACTCTCGCTGAAATGTAATGCCTCCAGATTTGGGGGAGTAATATCAAATGCATCTTGGAGAACCCGCTTACGCTCCAGCTTAGCACACTCGTCATCACACGAAAGCTTTCTCTGCCCAAGAGGGATTCGGTTTCCGCTCGACTCAACAGGCTGAAGTGGCGCTGGAAGCTTCTGCAAAATAGAGGCTTCATCATAAGCCGCAGAGAAAACATTAGAACTGTTGGCACTTCTTCCTCCAGCATCACAAGGGACCGTAGCGGATATGCGACCACATGAACAAGTAATCGCGACTGGAAATTCACATCTTAGATCAGGGCAGGGCGCAGAAGGATGGCAGAGTGCGGCACAAGTGTGTCTGCAATCTCTTCTAGGAGCACCACACTTCTGTCCACATGTAACACGCATACCTGCTTCAGATTCATTGTAGCTGTCACAAGGCTCTGGGTGACAACTTCTGGCACAAGCATGCATGCCACAACGCCTCGTCTTTCCACAAATCTTGTTACATCTAATGTCTTTCAACCCACAAGGTATGTTTCTGAGAACCACATGGCCACCAACGCACTTCTTTTCCACAGGGGCAGAACAAGGAGGACAATCTCCAAAATGGCATCCATGCGTAGCAGAATGGCCACAAGGCTGAGGAATCGAGCATGGATGCTGACAGCTAGGAACAGGTGTCCCACACGGTAGTGGTGGAGGAATCGAAGTTCTTCCACAAGCACATGTAAGATCAGTAAAGATCATCTCGAGACAAGGAGGGCAATGTCCACTGTGACACAAAGATTCACAGGAATGTTGCCCGCACCTTAGCTTCTTCCCACAAGGTATTTGGCAGACGTGCGGGTCCCAGTCGCCTGATCGATCGTTCTTCTTCCCGTTCATGAGAGGACAGCAACGCTGGCTACATCTATGTCTCCCACAGTTCTTCTTATGCCCACATGGCTTAGCACACACAAACTTCTCTGTCTCTGAAGAAGTTGTAATGTAGCATTCCACAGCCCTGGATGTTGACCCACACTGGCATTTCTCGTTTACTTGGACTAAACAAGGCGGGCAATCACCTGCATGGCACACTTCATTGCAAGTATGTAACTTACAAGGAAGAAGCTTCCTGCATACACTTGAACAAGAAGGAATTGGGTCCAAGCAACTCTGTCTGATCTGTTCTTCTAGACGCGTTTTCCCACAATAACATGTCTTAACTCTACTGGGCAGCAAGTCACAGTCCCCGCAAGGTCCGGGATGGCAAACATCGGAGCAGAAATGATTACCACATCCAAGCGGCTTCCTACAATTAAAACAGCATGAATACACACCATCTTCTGCTTTCAACTCTCCCTTCACATTCATATCTCCGCATATAACAGTCTCCACTTTTTTCTTGCAGAAACACGTGGCATTTACCAGTACCTGACAAGGATCACAAGGGCCAATGTGGCATGTCCTTTCACATTGATGGCGCCCGCAATTGAGAAGCCTATCACAAGGCTGCCCACAAACAAGAACAGATCTCCGCTCGGAACATCTGGTAGTAACCATCTTCTTACCACAAGGACAACTACGAGGTGGAGCAAACGCCTTACAGGGAGGACATGGACCAGGATGACACTGCAACACACAGACATGAGGACAAAGATCCTCTTTAGTTATCTCAGCTGCCGCAAACTCTTTCCCCAGAGGCTTCCCACATGGTTCCCCGCATGAGTGTGGAGTGAGATATGGATCGGACGGTGGATCTTTCCTCTTCCCACAAAAGCACCGATAGCTAATCTCTTTGGAGGAAGTCAACTGAACAGATTGGCAACCTGGACATCTCCAATTATCACCTTGATTTTTCTCAGCCAGTAAATCGATAGAAGTAGGTGCTCGAGCCCACCTCTTGATACAATTCATATGGAAAATGGAATAACAGCTGGAGCAAGACCAGATATTGGCAGATCGCCCAACCTTGTCATAGCAAATCATACACTCAATAGAACTCTTAACCAGTTTCTCCTGTAGCTCTTGAACAAGTTGAGGCAAGTTTGGGTCTGTCATCACCACAATATCCTCCTCCTTAGCTACCCTTTTCCCCTGATACACAGGCCGCGTCCTAGATGAAACTCTTTGACGATTATCAGGAAGAGTTCCTGAAGCATTATTTCTTCTTTGTCGATTGGGTGGAGGTGGACCCCTTTGGTGCTGGTTCTCAGGCAGAATCCCCGCCGCGTCATTTCTTCTTTGTTGATTAGGTGGAGGTGGACCAATGTAATCACTCCTTTGATGCTGGTGGTTAACAGGCAGAGTTCCGGCAGCATCATTTCTTCTTTGCCGATTAGGTGGACGTGGACCAATGTTATTACTTCTTTGTTGCTGGCTATAGGGCGGAGGAGCAGAGCCGTTTAGCTGCCTTTGCAGATAAGCAGGATGGGAGGGAGCAGCGGCATCACGGCTTTCAGAATTTCTATCTGGATTAGGAAAAAGCGTAGGCTCATTTGGCACAACCACGGAGGTAGATGATGAGTTTCTAGGAATCCAGGTTTGCTGAGAATTGAATCGAGACCTATCACCACCGTTGTTCCTGTCTCTCCTGACTTGAAAGCTCATATTCTTCCTTGAATCCACAAACAGAGAACCAGATCCTGTACCCGTCAGTGTTGGAGCAATTGGGTGTAAACTATACACACACAATAAAGTTCTTCTGTAGGAAAGAGATGCAGAAAAGAATAATCAGACTCTAGCAATGTCAAACATTGATAAATTCCAACAAACACAAAATACGAGGAAACCAATTTATGTAGCAATTATAGATTTACACACATATACAACCGATCTTGAAATTGAATAAGCAAAAAAACTAAACGAATCCCTATCATATGCTCTACCTACGATTAATTTTGCTAAAATCGCCCAACATTGGATGTTACAAAATCGTGAACTTTTCTTTTTTTCCTTTCTATCGGGGGTAAAATCAAGGTGCCCTAGTTATCAGATCTAAAGAAAAAATTAGGAAACCTAGAGCTACCAACACAAAATTGATGAATCGATAGAACCATAAAGACAAATGATTAAAAGCAAATAAACAAAGGGGAAAAAAAAGAAATTGGTACCTGACAACAACAAGAAGATACGGAAGGAAAAAAAACAAAAATCAACGAACAATCTCAGGGGAAAAAGAAAAACGCAGGAGATTTCGATTGAGTCCCTTGTTTTCTCAGGGAGATGAGAGAGAGACTGTGGTAGGAGAAAATGGAGTTAAGGAAGAAGAAGAATATATATATGGGTTAGGGTATACAAGTTGAGAGCGATATAGACCGCCTTGCTCCCAAAGGAAATATAGATAGAGAGAGTCGCGTAGTACGACTTTGTTTTTTTCTTCTTCTCTTTCAACGATTTGTCTGAATTATTTTATTTTATGCTTGACGAACACTCACGAACCGCCTTATCCACTTATCCCAATGGGCCAAAGATGGGCTTATATTTTTTAGACAGCCTTCGACTAAACCAATCTAAACCGGATAAATTATCTGATTTCTGGTTAAAAGTATATATTTTACTCGATGATACTACAACAACAAAAAATACAAAAGTGGTCAAGACTCAGAATCGGTGAAGGAAGGACTCTCTAGGTCAGCCATGCTCGCAGAGGCGAATGACTCGAACGAGTCCATGGTTGAAAGTGAAGATGTTTCTGCGGAATCTGAGTCTTCCTCTTCATCTATCTCAGGGAGGACGATGTGATTATCGTCTTCTTCACACTCATCTTCTTCCGGTTCTGAAGCATCCTCAGACCCCGTCAGTAGCCTGTTGATTGCTGACTTGGCTGCCTCCGTGAACCACTCTGTTTTCGGGAGTGAACTGATGATAGAGACAAGAGAGACTTTTTAAAGTTAAGTTCGATTTTGCGACCCAGTTGGAGAGATTATACAGTGTTTTTTTTCATTACCTTTGTGGGTTGATGCCTCTTTCGGAGAATATGTTGATGGCTCGATTGATCACCACTGATGCATGGTTCTGAACTACTTTAAATGGATACCCCGCAAACCGCGCGATCTCAACTGTGAAGTTCATGTCTAGGATCAACTGCAATACATAACAATAATTTCCAACTTTTAACCCGAATGAACTTCAACATCAAGTTTCAATTATATTCATTGTTTCCCATTCCAAAGGTTCAATCTTTGACCGCTGAGCCTGACCTTGGAGAATAGCTGAGGTATATAAGAGTGGAAAGAGAGCGTGTTATACTCTACCTGTCGCAACCCAGATGGCTGAAGTGGATTTGACTCGTCCTCGAATGCACTCCAAAACTCCTGCTCGTTTGATAGCCAGATTACAACCGTCTCCGTTAATCTCGCTAGTAGAATCTTTTGCAGCTTTTCTTTACCAAGCAAAACATCCCCCGCAATTACGGCCAACTGTTGTAGCTTAGAAAGCAATGCCTGCATAAGAAAGAAGGGATACCGTTGATTCTGCGTGCTAAAACTTATAAACCGGGACTATAAAACTAGATCAAAGAAGAAGACCATACCTGAAACGGTAAAGAGGGCAGATTCGAGTCATCTGGTATTTCGGTTAAATAAATGAGCGCGTCTAATCGTGTTAGCCCTTCCCTGGAGTAGATGAAGCTCAAGACAAACTGCAGACAGAAGTAGTTTCTGACTTTGTCAAATGCTTGAACCATGTGGCGTTTCCATTCTTTCAGTTCTGGTGCAGCGCTACTGTTTAGAGCAGCACTACTCTCACCTTCTCCTCCACCATTTTCAATCTGGAGTTCCCAGACTTTAACAAGTGATTTTGGTAACAGTTCATCAAGTATTGTAAACGCCGCTCCAAGAAGAGCAAGCTGCTCAGAATCTGTCTCAGCTCTAGCGAGTACGTTATTATCTTGGAGCGCAGGGAGACCATCCTCATCTGAATGTCCAGGCAAGGCTTTGATCAGAAAGTCGATGTATTTATCATATAGTTGCAGTATCCTTGTTAATACACTTTCCCCAAAGNGGGGAAAAAGAAAAACGCAGGAGATTTCGATTGAGTCCCTTGTTTTCTCAGGGAGATGAGAGAGAGACTGTGGTAGGAGAAAATGGAGTTAAGGAAGAAGAAGAATATATATATGGGTTAGGGTATACAAGTTGAGAGCGATATAGACCGCCTTGCTCCCAAAGGAAATATAGATAGAGAGAGTCGCGTAGTACGACTTTGTTTTTTTCTTCTTCTCTTTCAACGATTTGTCTGAATTATTTTATTTTATGCTTGACGAACACTCACGAACCGCCTTATCCACTTATCCCAATGGGCCAAAGATGGGCTTATATTTTTTAGACAGCCTTCGACTAAACCAATCTAAACCGGATAAATTATCTGATTTCTGGTTAAAAGTATATATTTTACTCGATGATACTACAACAACAAAAAATACAAAAGTGGTCAAGACTCAGAATCGGTGAAGGAAGGACTCTCTAGGTCAGCCATGCTCGCAGAGGCGAATGACTCGAACGAGTCCATGGTTGAAAGTGAAGATGTTTCTGCGGAATCTGAGTCTTCCTCTTCATCTATCTCAGGGAGGACGATGTGATTATCGTCTTCTTCACACTCATCTTCTTCCGGTTCTGAAGCATCCTCAGACCCCGTCAGTAGCCTGTTGATTGCTGACTTGGCTGCCTCCGTGAACCACTCTGTTTTCGGGAGTGAACTGATGATAGAGACAAGAGAGACTTTTTAAAGTTAAGTTCGATTTTGCGACCCAGTTGGAGAGATTATACAGTGTNACTGATCCTTTAAGATCTGGGCAGTTTCTTTCTTCAGCATCCATCGCCTCCAGTGCCTCATCCACTTTATGTTCAGCCAAAAGAAGATCAATTTTCTCAAGAAACTCAGACTTTGGATCAGTTACTTCATCAGGCAAGGGATCATCTTTGTCTTGAACGTCATCTGCATCACCAGCTGATCGATTCCAATCATCCATCTCACGGCAAACTCCAGCCATCAGATCCTGCACAAGAATCCCCTGCGAAGATATATGTTTCCGTAGCTCAACCAACTCGTGCTCCATCTCCACTGCTTCTTCAGATATCCTACACAAACCAAACATAAAGATATACGAATCTTACACCAAACATTAAGCTGATACGAAGAAACTAGCAAACCAAATAACAAAGAGAAGTTAGTTAATATTTACCGTAAGAAAGCAAGGTACTTAGTACGCATATCACCGCACATATTTTCCACAGCATCCTTTAAATCCAAAAGCTCACAGCACAGTTTTCTAATTCCCTGCATTGTTTAACATTACCAAATCTTAGGTTCAACTACTTTCAAGCCAGTGCGTTAAATTCGAGGGTAACTGAGTCCTAATCTAGATCAATCGGAGAAATCGGAAAGAACCCAATTGACATAATCGAAACAAATAAAAAAAAGGAAAGACCTTTTCGGTGAGCGACTGGTGAACGGAATCGATCTTTGACTGAGGAATGATGCTTTCGATATATGGGTACTCGTCGTCTTCCTCGCTGCTCTCCATTGTCTTCTTCGCTCTTTCTATTTCTTTATTTCCCCTCAGTCTTCCTCGGAGTCTCTCTCACTGTCTCAGACACGGTTGCCGAAGAAGCAAAGATAGTGATGCTTTTGGACTCCTCAAACTCCTCTCTCAAGACTTCATTTTTTTTTTGTATAACAAACGGCATATAGTCCAATTCGTCAAATAAAAGACGGCACGGTGTTTTCCAAACGTGAATTCTTTATTTCTCAACTATAAGAAACGGTAATACACCAAATGGTCCAACATTATTTAGTGACAACAAAATGAATTATACATTCAGAACAACAAAACTGAACCAAACAAATCTTTATACAACGAGAGCGTAGTATTATATTTGTTGTAACATTTTTTTTTGGTAGGTGTATATTTGTTGTAACATTGATTAAGTCATTAAACGGTTAAACCCCCTCACATCAAGATTTGACATTTTGACTTGTATATTGCCATTTACATATCATTTAATGAAACTTCCATAACTTGACGAAGATCAAACCAAACATGTTTACTCGGTGGAATCGTTTCTCTTATTAGATTTCGGTTTAAGGAATCGAGATACTCTAGTCCAGCTATCGGTACCAAGTTTGCAAGAGTACTTACTCCACAACCATAAAAGCAGAGACTTTTTCTTGCTCTTCGCGTAACAATCTTGATCACCTCGAACGTTTCTTCCCAACGAAGAGACACGAAGCGGGCTACGCTCCAAACATTTTCTATAAGCTTCGAGAAAAGGGTCGTCTTCTCTCTTCCTGAAACTTGTAAAATTGGACCTCGAAGTCCTAGCCATATTAGAAGGCGTGAAAGGACAAACAAAAAGAGGGCTTTGCAACATTTCCTCACGATACTCAACATGAGAACATGGTGGTGGCGTAAGTTTCCATTGTAGCTGATCTTCCGTTTTGTTGTGTCTTCTTGAAACTCCAGGCGTTAGTTCCCATGAAAAAGGAACTTTGGCTTTAGATGTTTGATCGAACTCGTAATTTTTTGGACTAAGCATAAATATGTGTGTGTGTATATATCAAGACGGGTATTTTGTTGGCTTCGTTGTAATCGATGGTTGTGTTATTGGAAATTGTATTTTTAGATATGGTGGAGAGTGGCTGACTGGTGTACGTACGTACGTATAAATATAGTGGCTAATTAATCCGAAAAATATGGTTTGATGTGTGTATATTCACCTAAGTTTTGAATATTGTATAGTTGGAATGATAACATCATTATAGGAATCGCTTGGCTATATATATAACCTCCTACTTTATGAATTAGTATATTGATTTCATTTGTCTTGTACGTACCTTATTTTCAAACACAAATACGTTATAACCGAAATTACGCATAATGTTTAGCACAATTCAAATTAATTATAGAATGAATACACAAGTTTACCCGTACGTCTCTGATATCACGCATTAGTATAATTTTGATGCATATGTACGCATTAGTCTAAATATAATAAATAGGCAAAACTACTATACACAACTAATTATTTGCATATATAAGTTGACAAAAAAATGATTTCCAATATAGGTGTAGCTTGATGTGTATGGAGATGGGCCAAAAACAGCCAAATAATGCCGTCTCGCCGTCTTTAATGATTTAAAGAAGGACAAAAAAACGTGAACGGCAGGATTCGAACCTGCGCGGGCAAAGCCCACATGATTTCTAGTCATGCCCGATAACCACTCCGGCACGTCCACTTATTGATTGCTTATTGACTAAATCATATTTTATATATGTTTTAATGTCTGAGACTTTTGAAGAAATATTGCAACGCCCAGACTCTGTGTATTAGGATAAATTGCTAACAATGCAGATAAGCTCTTAAAATCTTTTTAAAAAGTATTACAAATGGCTACGTTTAACAACTGGTTTAGTAAATCAGAAAAACAATTGAAGTATCATATGAAAAAAATCAACGCATTCCACCAAAGCAAAATGATATCAATTGAATTGATCAAGTACTTGCTGAAGAATGATCTTCATGATAATTAAAATACCAAATGTTTTTGAACGTTATTTATTCTCTCATAACCAAACATCCGTTATTCCTCTATTTATTTTGGCCTTTTTCCAACTGAGTTTGGTTGTTTCTTTTTTTTTCCAACGAGGTTTAGGTTGTTTCCTTATCTATCTTAAGCTTGGGTTGCAACAAAAAAAAAATTGGAAATATCGATCACAAAGATGATGATGATGATCAAGGAAAAAAAAAAGCTACTTATACATGATTCTATGTTTCTATCTTGATTCCTGTCTCAGACTCAGAGAATGAGTCAGATGCTAGCATAATGGATTGTAGCTTAATGCTTGGTTTACAAGTGAAAGGCTCATGTCAAGCATCTCATTCTCATGTATGATGTCTCTCTATTCTAATGATAGCTAAAGCATACTCTTTTCACGAGAATTAAATTATATCAATAGCTGCTTGAACGTAATACATATATTCTCATAAGCAAAACCTTCCATTATTTCTCTGTTTCTCTTGTTTCATCTCAAGAAACCCAAAAAGATGCCAAAAAAAAAAAAAAGACATGAAAGACGAAAATAGGAAAAACACAACCGTGAGAAGAAACAAAACCAATATATGTTATTGATCGAGAGAAGTAGTAGAGACGCTTTTGATTCTTCGATGGTCAAAATCATCCAGGGAGAGATTGAGTTGTTTCAATTAAGCAGCGACGACTTTTTCCTTAGCGGCATTATCTCCTCCTCCTTCAAGCTGGCTCAAGTTTCCTTTCTCCTTAATCAGCTGAAGATGATGATGCTTGCAATAAAGCTTACCCTCGTGAGCTATGTAATTCGACGGGCTTATCGTGCAGCCTCCATGTGTACACTTGAAGCAACTCTTGTGGTACAATGTCCCATTCACCGACACCTTCACAAAGTCCACATAGTAACTAGTAAGCAGGCAAAGTTATAGAACAATGTAGCAATATCAAAGATTCTAATGTTTGAAAATATACTAGACTGCTTCAGCTCTGGTTCAGGCCAAGAACAGATCATATTTGTTATGTAAAGAATCTAAGAATCTTCTTTTAGATTTGAATACCTTCTCAATTGGATACACGGTTTTATCGCAGCCAACGCATTTCTCTCGTGTTCCTCCAAACATATTCGACACTTTGGTTCCAGCAGGTCTCTGTAATGTAAAATGCTCTCAGATCAAGAACCTCAAAAACATTATCAAGAACAGGTTAAGTTTTTTTTTTTTTTTGTTATGCTGTCTGAAAATTACCTCTCCCTCCAAAGGCCTATCCGGTTTTCCAATCTTTGGTGTCCCTATATACATAATAGAATCAAAACTTTAATTTCAAATCTCCAAATTTAAAATCACCCCTCCCTCCCAAAGTTGTTTTTTTTTTTTCACATTTTGATCTGTTTTCTTACCTTCGAAGCTCTTCTCAAGACTACCAGTTCTCTTGAAGTTTTGATCGAAATGTGGTCTGCAATAGAGAACTCCTTCAAAGGAGTTGTAATTGCTAAGCTGTTTCATCAAAAAACTTTAGACCAATCAGATTCATCATCTCCATGAACTCAAAGATATCTATACTTAATTGATTGGTCTTCTTTATCTATGTATCAACTAGATCTACTACTTCAGGGTTTATATATCAGAAATCATGACAAAAATACAGTAAGAACTATAAGGAGCCAGAAGCAAAAGAACCAAACCTTGAGAGTTCCTTTGCAATGGTGACATCGGAAACAGGCTTTGTGGTAAACCCGGTTATCAGCGGTTAACTTGTCGACAAGATAAACGGTTTTGTCACAAGCCATGCATTTCTGGGTTGTTCCTGCAAACGCCATTCTTGTTCTGTGTTCTTGTAAAGGGATCAGACTTGTGATAAAGAAGCTCAATGGTCTTGAGGGATAGATAAATTAAAAGAGGAATAAGATGAAGATGAAAGAAAGAGATTGTCAATTATTGTTGCTTGGGTTTTTAATATGGGGACCGGATATGTTGAAAAATGAACATGTCTCTCTTCTTCTCTTCTTTTTTCATTTTAAAGTGTAACGAAATTTAAAGCTGGAAAATAATTCAAATTTCTAATAAAATTGTGGCAAAATAATGTTCAAAATTAGTTGTGTAAGAATTTGTTTGCATTACTATTTATAATTAATGTATATAACAACTAAACAGTCTATTTGTAGATATACTACTAGCTCTAAAATTTGAAAATTTTGCTAATTCAAAATCGAATATTTGGGGTTTTTTCTGACAATATCCTAGCTTTGTTTTGTCATTGTCTAATCCACAAAACAAGATAAACGATGAGTAGATGAATAGATATTAAAAAAAAAAAAATGTACTATAAAAAAAGGTTCCAACGGCTTTTTTGTGTGTCTCTTAATTATATTTGTCCGAACTTGATGTAAGCACCCGTCAATATCTGTCTTCTTGATATATTTTCAACATTAACTTGGTGGTTCTTTATCCAAATTAGCTAACTAGCTTAGAGAATGCATGCAAATTAGCTAATTCAAGACAATGCTCAATACTATTTCTTTAAGCTGATTTAGGAGCAAGAAAAAAAGTGAACAGTGAAATTAATTTCACTCTCTCTCTCTGTAGGGGTAGAAGCTGAGGAGCAAAGAAAATAGAACAGGGAAAACCAACTGGAAAGAATCTTTGTCTGTGGTTTAGATAATGATTAAAAGCTGTATTGGCTGTGTGGTGAATTAGTTGGAAATCTCTATATATATATATATCTTTTTTTTTTTTAAATAGTGTCTGTATACTGTTGTATATATAAAAATGAAAAATATCTGAAACATGCTTTACCATAAAGGCTTTATGATGAGCTGTAATATTGACATAATTGGTTGAAGAGAATGAGTGATCATAATGATACCTAAGACCATCATTAGTGGTAGGTACTCTCTAAGTTACTCTCATATTAAATAATTATATAATTAATACTAAATTAATCAAAACAACTCTAAGAGAACTTAAGCAAAATCACCCTATTACTAAAGAATCCAAAAAATGTTACTCATGCATTTAAATAATAATATGGAAAATGTATTTTGGTTACCATTATTCTTAAACCCAAAAACTGCGGACTCAGTGTGGAAAATGTATTACGCATCATGAACATTACTTTAAAGGGAAGGGAAAAAAAACTAGTTGGTCACAATGACTGTCTTTATGAACTCCAAAACTGTTGTACCTAGTTGACTTAGATGTTTGGTATAACAATGATCCGCTCCTTCCACAATCTCCAGCTTGTGGTTGGGTATGATCTTTGCAAACTCCTTGGCATCTTCCAGGGGTATAACCTCATCCGCGGATCCATGAACCATCAAGACCCTGCAATTAGAATTAATCATAGTCTGTTTATTATATCCAAACATGCGATATGATCATTTAGAGAGAACACTGGATCACATTTAAATAGTTGTGAATGCAAAATACTTGCAATTCTTTAGCAGAGAGGTCAAGTTCTCTACGCACAAGTTCACTACTGCATCACATAAAACTAGAATCCTAATTCAACAAAGGAAACAACCAACAAAATAAAGTACTGAGAAACAGTGAATTACAACAAAAGCAGCGACTTGTAAACACAAACACATATGTTACCTGCAAAACGAACCGGTAGTTGCCAACATTAACAGGCCCTACAAGAACACTCTCGAGAAGCTGATCATAAGTTTAATCTTTTGCGGAGCCTACATAGATCAGTTTCCATTCCAAATCTGTACCAAAAGCAAAGCTGAGGTCTAAGTACTGAACAAACCTAATGTTATCATAGCTTTACACCATACATTACAAACAATCATACAAAAGCACTAATCAAAGGCGAGACCTTTGTGCAAATAGATCAATCCCAACTAATAAGACAACAAGACTTCTACAAGTACACCCAAATTTCCAAAGTTTCAATCTTTAAATTGGTATCACGAATCATAATCAAGCATGAATCTGATATGGGAATAAGGGTAGATCACAATCAGTAAGAAGAATACTAAAACCCTCGATTTACAAAACCAAGCAAAATCATCAATTTTTCAAATTCTGGGGAAGAAAAGGAGAAATCTTTTACCGTCTTTGAGAGAGTTCAGATTGCATCCCATAGCTCCTTAGCTCCTTAGACCAACAAGTCTCCAGTTTTACCGAATCTGTGAGTGAAGAAAAGGAGAAATTTTTTACCGAATTTGTGAGTGAAGATTGCATCCCATAGCTCCTTAGACCAACAAGCCTCCAGTTTTAGCCAGAAAAATCAAAGGATTCGAGGTGAATCATTGATTTTTCCGGTCTCTAGATGAATCGGCTTCGATTCGCCGTTTGGATCGACAGAGAAGAGAGAGATAGGGGGTCAAGGAAGAAAGAAAGAAGAAAATAGATTAAAAAAAAAATTTCTTTTATATTTACGCATAAACGAATCAGAATAAGCCACGTAGCGTTGCTACTGCCGTTCCTTAATTCCTTCCCACAGAATCGATACTCTTCTTAATCGACTGAAAAATAAGTTTTTTATTAAGTTTTTGGACCCCAATTACAAGAGAAACCATGAGAGTAATTTCCAGTAATCATGCTCTAACATCTTCTTTTATTTAATCAAAAACACCTAACTTTATTTTTATTTTGTTACTAATATAGGACTCAAAAACAAAAATTTGTTGCCACTGCTTAGATTTATGGGCTTTCCCTTTTCTGTCTGCATGGGCCTCCTCTCTTTATTATTACTTAATTGCAAACATTCTTTTTTAATTTTATTTTTGTCAGTCACTTAATAATGAAAGCGTTTAAACCTGCTTTCTTCTCATAGTTTCTCAAGATGCTAGTTTGCTGACTGACTGGAGGAAAAATGAAAAGAGAGGGTGATTGAAACGTAAAGTTAAAGCACAAAACTGTTTCGTAATATTTTGGAATATAAAATAATATGGTGAAAGTAAAGAGAAAAACAAAACTGAAAGTAATGTGGGGCGATATTTTAGTTGTAAGAAAAAATAGCTTAATATATTTGTATAAAAAAAAAATTCTTCATTTTCTACTTTTAAAAATTAAGAAGAACAAATCTTCACAAAATGACAGAAACGAATGATGCTTGCTAAAATTAAATTAGGTGATCAATTTACCAAAAAGACAAATACAGATATTTTTACCGATGATAGAGACGTGAATCTGTTTTGGCCAATAATATAAATGGGCTCTCAATTAAAGCCCAATTAAAAAGAGACCACACACCTACCTAGTAACGAACTAGTAGAGAGAGGGTCAACTGTCCGAGCGTTGACCAAATCTTTTCACTTCCCCCTGCTTCTTCCACCTTCTCAACCTCACCGCCTTTCTCTCTCCGGCCAAATCTCCCCGGCGATCGTTTGTCGATCTCTGACTTTTTATCACCGGTTAGAATTCCTTCTCCGCTTTCTTCGGTACTCTTTTTCACATTAATCCGGTTCGTTTAAGTTCCTATCACAAAACCGATGAAGCTTCGTTAGATATGGGGTTTGTGAAGATAGGTGAAGGTATATTAGGTGCAATTATATGCATAGATAAGGTCTGATTTTGTAGAACCTAAAGATCATGGGGAATCAAGCTAAAGTTTTGATCTTTTCCTTTTCACTATTAATAACAGACCAACCTGTCTACAAAAGAATTCTATAGAAAGTTTGATGAGAACTTAGATTATTGTGTGTGTGTGTGTTTGTGTCAATTTGATTTCTTGATTTTTGAATTGTGATGATGAAGGAAAATAAAAAAAGATGGCGACTTTGGTTGATCCACCAAACGGGATTAGGAATGAAGGAAAACATTACTTCTCAATGTGGCAAACTCTGTTTGAGATCGACACTAAATACATGCCAATCAAGCCGATTGGTCGTGGAGCCTATGGTGTAGTCTGCTCCTCTGTTAACACTGATACAAACGAGAAAGTCGCTATCAAGAAGATTCACAATGTCTACGAGAATAGGATCGATGCGTTGAGGACTCTCCGGGAGCTCAAGCTTCTACGCCATCTTCGGCATGAGAATGTCATTGCTTTGAAAGATGTCATGATGCCAGTTCATAAGACGAGCTTTAAGGATGTTTATCTTGTTTATGAGCTGATGGACACTGATCTTCATCAGATTATCAAGTCTTCTCAAGTTCTAAGTAACGATCACTGCCAATACTTCTTGTTCCAGGTATGTTATTTGATTCCCACTCACCTGTTTTTGGTTCTAGCTTTGTATAAGATTTTGTTTTTTTTTGATTAGTTGCTTCGAGGGCTCAAGTATCTTCATTCAGCCAACATCCTTCACCGAGATTTGAAACCTGGTAACCTCCTTGTCAACGCAAACTGCGACTTGAAAATATGTGATTTTGGGCTTGCGCGGACGAGCAACACCAAGGGTCAGTTCATGACTGAATACGTTGTGACTCGTTGGTACCGAGCTCCTGAGCTTCTCCTCTGCTGTGACAATTACGGAACATCTATTGATGTTTGGTCTGTTGGTTGCATTTTCGGTGAGCTTCTTGGTAGGAAACCCATATTCCAAGGAACTGAATGTCTAAACCAGCTTAAGCTCATTGTCAACATTCTCGGAAGCCAAAGAGAAGAAGATCTTGAGTTCATAGATAACCCAAAAGCTAAAAGATACATCAGATCACTCCCGTACTCACCTGTGATGTCATTATCCAGGCTTTACCCGGGCGCTAATGTTTTGGCCATCGACCTTCTTCAGAAAATGCTTGTTTTTGACCCGTCAAAGAGGATTAGTGTCACTGAAGCGCTTCAGCATCCATACATGGCACCGCTATATGACCCGAATGCAAACCCTCCGGCTCAAGTTCCTATCGATCTTGATGTAGATGAGGATTTGAAAGAGGACATGATAAGAGAAATGATGTGGAATGAGATGCTTCATTACCAGCCACAAGCTTCAATCTTAAACACTGAGCTCTGAGCTCAAGTCCTGTACTCACGAAGGGTAATCTACAGAAATTCTTCTTCTACGTATGCCTGATTCTCATCATGTTGTCTATAGAGAGAGTATTGAAAAATAAGATGAAGAATAACTTGCAGTTTAAGCGAGTAGTGATGCCACGGAAGCTGTGTGTTTTTTTAATTGCAAGCTTCAAGTGTGTCTGTAACATATGTACGTAGAGAGTGCTCTGTTTCTGTTTGTTTGTTTCTCTCAGAACTTTAAACCCTATAATGCAATCCAAGGCTTTTGATAAATCAAGTTTTCATATACAGTAGTTGTAGTCTCTTATAGTTTATGTATTCTTTTATATGAATATCTGATGATCACATGCCTTCTCATACATATATGCCTTTGGACCGAATCTAACTTTACCAAATCGGAAACAAAATACGTTTTATAATTTCTTAATTAAGTTCTATAAAATTATGTAGTACACCATCCTTATTTATTTATCACATGATATGCTTCTTTTTTTTGTCAACACCATGACATGATACATGTTGCTTCTGTTGGTTTAAACTTTAAAGCCTTAAAAGCTTTTTCTTCTATGTCAACGTTCCTTCTCATATAATAACTCGTTTTCTTTTCATTGTAGAAAACTAAAATCCAAATTTTGTAAAACCATCAGAAGTTTAAATTTACAGTGAATATCGCAACTTGATGCTTATGGTTGAATCACCTTTTTTTTTTTTTTCCAAGTCAAAACTTAGCTAATTAACAATTACTTATGTATGATCAACCTAAAAACAAAACGAATACACCATCATGGACAAAAAATTCTAGCTTCTTCCGCAAGAAAGTCAATCAGTAAAGATCAGCAAAATACATCTAGGATGACGTTTCACTCGGTAGCAAACTTATCTTCTATTCATCCCCAGGACTAAAAATTGTTAAAAATACGTGATCTGATCAATTTTATCACATTTAATGAGATCTGGTCAATTCACCAATCCATTTGTTTATCTTATAATAATACTATCTACAATTAGTTTAAGAAGACAAGTCACATTATGATAACAATAAAGCCGTCTCTCTTGTCCAAATACTAAATCTTGCGCCTAACCACTCCTCCATAAACAAAAATTCTTTCAAGCTCTCTCAAATTGTCACAACTCCTAACACACACATAAAGAACTAGTAGTAAAACCAGAGGATCTCTCGTTGATTGGATCAAATCGAATTGAAGATATGTTGAGTCCGTTTTCGTCACCGAGGAGATCGAGGAAAGGAGGCAATAAAGAAAGCAAGAATCCTTATTCAAACCAAGGACTCGAAAAGTTCTCTGCGCTTGTCTCTGAGCTAGATGAGAAAAGACAGAGCATTTACGCGAAGAGGCTTGATTCTGATGGACCGCCTCTTGTTCGGTTTATGTTCACTAGCTCCGGAGAGTGCGTTCCCGTAATGATCAAGACAAAGAGGGCAGCTGCAGGTCAGAAGAAGAATGTTCAAGACGATTTCAAAGTCGTGACCGAATCAAAAACTAAAGAAGAGAAAGAAACCAAGAGAATAGAGACAGGAACAGAGAAGAAACAGAGCTGTGTGTTGAACGAGAATCTGAAGAAGATTTCGAGACCGAACCATTTCTTACCCGTGACAGTGGTGTTGGTTCTAATCTTCTTGGTGATTTTCGGACGAACCGTCTCGATCATGTGCACTTGTATCGTTTGGTACTTGGTTCCAATGATCAAGGAACATAGCAGAAACAGAGGATCAACAACGTACGAGTCGAAGAAGAGAAAGAAGAAACATAATATCGAAAACAGAGCAGCATCGTTTAACCAGAAGACGGCTGTTCGTGACCAAACTGTTCATAAGGATAAATTTATGCATCTGGCTGCTCCTGGTAAAACCCGGTGACAAATTTTGAAACTCATTTTTTTTGGTTTGTGAAAGTTCTTTTATTCGTTTCATCTAACATTTCTCATTGATTCGTTTGGTTCTTTCTTTTTTGGTTTTGTTCATAGCTGTTAATTTAGATACATAACTTAATTCTTTGTCTCGCTCTTTCAAATGCTATGTAACTATTCAAACATATCATTTTCTTCTTGGTCGTGGTTCAGTGTCTCTTGTATAAATTTCGAAATTTCGTCCAATTTGATGATCTGTAAATGGGATTTTTTTTTTTTTTTTTGCTTTGGGAGATTTTGGGGTTTGTTGTATATTGGACAACCTGTACTATTCATTTGTTTATTATATATTGTCACGCTTGGTTTTCTTTAAGGAAATAGCACGATACGATACCGCTGGACAGTATCTTAAAATGTTTTAGATTGCAATTTAAAAAAAAAAAAAAATAGTAGTCCAAGATTTTGGAAATTGGTTATCCTACGCAGGTATATCATATCTGAACCGTGTAAACCCGGCCCAAAGAATAGACTGAATGTGATGAGTCCATGTCCCAAAATTGACGAAAAAAGATTGATGAACTTTTTGTAAGCTAAAGAGAATATGAACATGGTTAATTGATGACACTGCGTGCATTGTTTTAACAAGCTGAATACCGCATGCATAGACAAGAAAATGGTATTACCGGTAACGACAATTGTATAATGTTGTAACATGACCCTATCAATCATATTTGTTGTATAGATATTCTTCAAAGATAATAATGATTTAGTTAAACTTGAAGTTTTAATTCGTTAATTAATACTGTGTGTCAACTAATAATGATATACTACTATTGTAAGTAATCAAAGATTTTGGATTTGAAAAGCAAGTTTATTTGACCAAAGACCAGAAATGAATAACGTGTAGGTGTGACAGTGTACGAGAGAGAGAGAGAGAGAGAGAGGCTGATTCGTACGGTAAAGTTCGTAACCGAGACAAAAAAAAGACCAGCTGGTTTCAATTACGTGGCATATTTCGAAAACAAAAGTATAGACACACACTAAAGCCAGTCACTCTTGGTTTGTCACTAGGTTAGGTTCATATTGCAGACTTGTCTGTTCTCTCACCGCCGGTAATTTCACTCTTCATTCACATCCTCAATTTTTTTTTTGTCTGTCGTTTCGTTTCTTTTCGATCTACTGAAACTTATTGTTGTCTCCGTTTTGTTTCCAACTCTGTAGTTTTCTCACTGAGACGATTCGAGAATAATCGAAGATGAACAGAGAAGAAGAGGAGGAATGCAGAAGAAACCAAGAAGCATTCAAGAGGTTCTTCGAACACATCCCAAGGACCGCGATAGTGGCCGTGCTTTCCTACTTCCTCCACGACACTGTGACTAACTACGACAGAGACCCGAGCAAGCCTTTCTCCACCGCTCTCGCGTACCCCGCCGTTGGCTACGTCTTGTTTCAGTTCGCACACGCCTTTGCACGCGCCGCCAACCATCCTCATGAGTATCCGGTTCTCGACGTTCTCTCTATTCTCTGTGGGTTTGCTGTCGTTTTCATTGCTTTCGCTGCCTTCTTCCACTACTACTGAGTGATGAGTCAAACCCGGCCCGAGTTTGGTTTTTTCTAAATAAAAAATAATAATAATCTTTATCATAACGAGTTTCGATTTTATTTCATGTAACGAATCTTTGGGTCATTAATGTTATCTTTTAAACAACTTTGATTTGACGCACGTCGATCGGTTTATAAATTATAATGGCTTTATCATTTTTGAGTTATGACTAAAAATTATGGAAATCTCTTAAGCTAGTTAATACGATGAATGTGATGTGAAATTAATGGTTAACCTCTGTTTAGTGTTGTTAACACACTAAATCTGAAGACGCCTTTTTTTTTTTTTCTATTGTCTTTTTTTGTTAGTTTTACACTTTTACTAGGATCTTGGATATTTTTACTAGGATGGATCGATTTTCTGCAAACCGGTTTTGAAATTATCGAAAACCAATGATCCCAAGCTGGTTCACCAAATTTCAAGTCCTCTCCGGAATGTTCTAGAATTAGATGAGTGGGGGACTTGTCGAGTAAAAGCCGTACAGTTTTTTGGGCTTTAAGAAATTGAGAGGCCCACTATCTTTACTTTAATAACCCTGACTCACTCACTCTTTCCGTTTCCTCACATTTCATTTCAACAAAGAACTTTTAACAATGGAGTCGTCCTCGAAATCGGTTCTTGTGTGGAAAAAGAGATCCGCCGGCGAATCTTCTTCCGAGATCGAGGAAGCGGTGGCGAGTCTTACGATGTCTTCCAACAAGATTACGCTGATCAGCTCCGACGGCGTGTCGTTCGAGATCGACGAAGCGGTGGCCCGTCAGTTTCTGATCGTAGCGCACATGATCGAAGACGACTGCGCCGACAAAGCGATTCCGGTTGATAACGTGACCGGAGACATCCTGGCCTTGGTAATCGAGTACGGAGAGAAGCACGTGGAGGAAGCTGGTGTTAAGCTTGACGAAGAGGAAGAGGAGGAGGCGAAGAAGAAGCTGGACGAGTGGGACGCAGAGTTCGTGGAGAAGATAGATCTGGAGACGGTGTTCAGACTCATCCTGGCGGCGAACTTTCTCAACTACGAAGGTCTTCTCGGTTTCGCTAGCCAGACGGTTGCTGATTACATCAAGGACAAATCGCCAGAAGAAGTTCGAGAGATCTTCCACATCGAGAACGATTTCACACCTGAGGAGGAAGCAGAGATTCGCAAGGAGAACGCTTGGACTTTCAATGAAGACGATAAGTAAGAAGATTGTAGATTTTTAGGGTTTTTTTTTTGTTCTCTTTTGTTTTTCCCCCCTTTTTTAGATTCGGTGAATGGGTTTCATCTGAAGCGTGTGATTTGACTTGGTCTCTAGGTTATCTTCTCTGTTTAGTACTACTCTTAATGTTCTTGCTCTGTTAGCGTACTGATTCTGATTCTGGATGGATCTGGTTAAAAACCCTAATTGAAAAAACTCAGTGTTCTTGATATTACTCAACCGGTTCTGAATTCTCAATGCTATAAACCGGTTCTGTCTAGAAAGTTCTGGAATCTCTATCTAGTGGGAAATGAATTATGGACACGTGTCCATTAGAGCTCTTGGTCATGATGGTCTTTTTCACTGACCATGACTTGTTGGTGTGTGATTTTGTTGACTGTTTGGCAATGGCGTTGCAATGGCATCACATGATGTGTCAGAATGAGGTTGATGTGTTGGTTGAGGTTCTAAAGCTTTTTGGGATTTGTGTGAAAATCATCGACCCATTCGAATTGGAAAATCTTATTAGCGGGAAAATTTCGTTTCGTGAAATTTGGACAACATGTACTAAAACTATTTCTTTGTTTGTCACAGTTTTAATTCTTTGGAGATGGTTATGGTACGACTGGACTATAAATGTATCAAATTAATAACATCATCATCTAGGCAAATGAGTAATCATCATAGCACTATGGCAGAGCCAGATCGATAATTCGATAATCACTTGTGTTTTAACGTTAAAAGCGGGTTTTGTTGTCTTGGTTATTTTCTACTAACAACAAGCATCATTTTGTTAAGAAGCGAAGTCATGTTAAAGATTATAGAGGGCCAAATAAGTAAGAAAGTGGAATATGAGAGGGTCAATCTGCAAAGAAATCTGAGGCTCGCAGTTGTGGCGTGTTAGCTAGCATTGAATTGTAGTTATATATCAGAACAGAGCATGTGAAAATAACGGTAAGTCCTTTGAATACATAAAGACAAGTCTGAACAAAGAGGAAACGCCTAAAAGAAAACAAATCAATGCAAATGGGTCCCAATTAAATTTTACACAAGTACTAACTACTAGACCTACTACTTCCTCAGACACGGTTTCCTGCTATGCATCTCTAGAAGGTTCTTTCTTCCTAATCCTTTCCTTGATAATCAATCTTCTTCAATATTTTGCTTTCTTGTCTCTCTCGCAAACTTTTTTTTTATCTTTTAGTATACATATAATGCCCTAACAAGATCAGATGTAATTGAACCATGAAAGATAGTTCTTGAATTAATTAAGATACTGTTCTTATGATATGTGTGTGTCGTGCGCATTAACTTAGAAATAAAGTCTTCAGTCGAACACAAGGTTGATTTTTCATTTCTCTGTAAAGTCCTGCATATTTTTAAGTATCTAAGATAAAAGTTTCCCTGTAAGATTAGGTTAACAAACTAACAATTTTATCTAAAAATCGTTAGACACGCATAGCATTGCGGTATCAAAAATTCCTCTGCACAGAAGAAATGTCTCGGAGAGCAAGTGAAGAAGAGACTGGCTGCTCTCTGATGCGGGATAATAGGATGGAGGTTTGCTCAGTTGCTATATCTAGTCTCTCCTTCGATTTAGCTGACTCGGAGACCAGAGTTGAAACCAGATTCTGCAGAAGCTGTACTCTTTCTCCATGATCCTCAGCATTACTTCTGAACGTCTTGCTAAACGACGTACTGATCCTGCGCCACCTAAGAGGAAGATACCTATCTGGAACCTGAAAACAGTTTCCGGTAGAGAGAACACGGAGTGCGTGCCTGCAGAGGAACCCTGAGAACTCAAACAGTTGGCAACTGCAGCTTATGATGCCTTCTTGAGGAACCCAATAGACTTTTCTTCCTCCATCCAGTTTTGTGTGGTGCCTCACCAGATACCCGTCATCCATCTGGAACGATGCATAGTGAGCTGCAAGCACAAGCTGTTCTTGGAGCTTGGAGAATGCGAAAGGAGTGAGGACCGAGGCTGCGTGGGATTCCATTGGGGCTCCAGTTTTTAGGCTGATGTTTTGAAGATTCTGCTGCATTGTTTGCTGTTCTGTAGCTTGGTCTTTGAAATCCACAGCAACAGCCACCTGCATATTTACCCATAACTAGCAAAGTCAACACACGTACAGTTACATTTCATAAGATAAAATGCATAAACCCCAAAAGTAAATGCTTGACCCATTAATGCATAGAAGGCCTAAGAGCTTTAAAAAGCTCACTTCACTATCCATTGCCCTCTTCTTAATATAAGTAACAAATTCAATTCCAATTCAGAAGATTTCATCCAGACCAGCAATGAATAAACACTATCAGAAGGAGAAGAAAACACACTTGTTCTACAAAGTGAGCTAGCCGGGTTTGTGCGCTCAAGAACCTCTGAATGAAGGCGTTAATGGCTTTGGATCGGCCAGTCAAAGTCATTCCAGCTAAAAAATGGCTTCTCAGGTATGGTAAAGACCACAAGGAACGTGACGCATACAAGTTGTTTATGTGTCTGTTTGTGTGCAGTCCAAAAGAGTTCACCATGTCTCTCCAACCCAACTCAAACTACTCAACGGATTCCAGATGGTAGAGGCGATAAAATTCAGCTTTCCAGTCGTTGTACCGCTCCCCAAGACCAGCATTAAACCAGGATGGAAACTTTCCAACAACCATCCATATGCAGAGTGCATGCTTAGTTGTTGGCATCTCTCCAGCGATGGCTTCTTTGAGGCACATATTATGGTCTGTTAATATCGTTTGAGGTGCCTTCCCATTCATGAACCCTGTGAATGCCTTGCATATGAGACAAAGATAAAAGAATGTCAGAGTACAAATACAAATAGTTTTGCTTCTTCGCCCTACCCACAAGACAATTGCCAAGGATTTAAAACAGAAATAAGTGGAATAAGAACTTTATCAGCTTAGTGTGCCATTTTGTTGTTACCTGTAGTGCCCACGACCACGATCTCAAATTTTCCTCCCGTAGAAGCACACAACCGAAGAAGCAAGGCACACCATAGTTATTAACACCAACCCATATTCCAAGTGGCATCTCAACTGCACTTAAGCGATGTGTTGTATCAAAAACTACAGCATCTCCAAAGATTTCATACGACTGAATGGAAGAAGCATATGACCAGGCAATGTTTTCCAACTTATCATTTGCATCTAGAGTAAACTCGAACTTAAAGTTAGGGTCTTTCTCCTTTATGCTTTGGCACATCCTCAAGAAATCGATGTTCTCATCATCAGGATCAAGTTTCTTGAATGACTGAAGCAAATTTCTGACATCCTTTTCAGTGAATGGTAAAAAGCCAGGCTCGACACACTTCTCAAGCTCCAAGAGCTTCATCATCTGCTGAACTGAAATTCCAGTCTTTGAAAACATCAAAATCCGACTTTTATCTGCATCTGATATGGACCTGTACGCAGGAAGAAAACGAACTTGATTTGGCTCGAGGAGTTCATGGTTGTGGTGATTAGCGAAACCGGTAACAAGCCATTCCGTTGAACCTAACTCAGTAATCTTACTAATCCTCAAGTATGCTTGACATCCGCAACGAGAAGATCTTCTGTTTCTCTGTGGTTTACCTTCACTAAGAGTTTTGACAGGTGTGTTACCAGCACGATGGCAAACAAAGTACCGCCTGGTAAGTCCTTTGCCAACTCCGTCTTTACCTTCTGTCCTGTGACGACGTATGGAGAACCCGCAACGCTTAGCAAATGTACTGTAGAACTCGTAAGCAGCATCATGTGTAAGGAACCTCTGTCCGTTGTATGGAATGGCATCGTGAACTGCTTCTAAAGAGAGGGTAGTCCCGTCTGGAGAATCCTCAGAACTACTAGCATCGTCCAAAGACAGGGATCGCTGATCTGAGGGATCATCATAGATGAGCAACATCTGTCCAGCATCATCCGACATTTTCAGCACTTTGCCTGACAAACACATAACAACAACACTGTTATCTTGTTGAGTATGTACCAAGATGCAGTGTGTAAAAAAAAAACCTCTCTTTGGAGCAGGAAAATATCTCATCACATAACTGAAAATGAATTCATTCGAGGAGCACAGCAGTTACATATGACTTCACAGAATCATCATCTCAGCTTAAAAATCCTCAAACTGGAAGCATCTCTACTCGTAAGATGAATGTGGGAAACAACCAAAATTAATACTTAAGGAATCACTAACAAGTTCTAACTCATGAGTAGGAAGCTAGAAAGACTTCAAAATTCAAAAGTCTCGTATAAAGATTGAATTTTTTATTTTTTATTGATGTATATTCAGAAGATTTCGAAGTTACTCAATTCGAATTTTCCGAGCTAAGCACATTTTGGATGCTGAACAACGGTCATCACAAGATGGGCGTTCGATAAATCGAGAAAGAAATTTGAAACTGGAGAATCGCTGTTCTTGAATTCACCAAAATTTCGTTCAGCTTCTTAAAACAAAGACTAATTCATACAAATGCGTCAAGAGAATAGAAACAGAGAAGTTGCAAAAGATAGAGATAGGGAGAGAGAGAGTACTGATTTTAAGGTAGGAAGTGAACGAACACACACACAGTCTTGCGAAGGAGAAGCCCTAATTTGCGCAGGGAGGTGACATTAATCCTATTCCTTTCTCCTGCGCATCTTGTTATCTTACGCCTTCTCTCTATCCGTCTTCAGAATAACATTACACGTATTACCAAACAGTCCCCTTAATAAATTAAAATAATACAACGCTGTCGTTTAAGATTAATTTGTTGTTTTTGCTTTTATTAATAAAAGTACCATTTCTTCACATCCAAGGGTTTAAGCTACGAGAGAGCTTTGTCCAGTGTCTGCTACTCCCAAGTCCCCCGACCATTGTCTTTGGTTTCGTCTTCCTCTACCCTAAAACCCTAACTAAATCATTTTACTTCCACCATGTCTCTCACTCACCTCCTCCGCCGTCTTTCCACCACCACGACCACCACTACCCGTAGCCCTATTTCGATCTCGTTTCTCCAACAGCGAATCCACAACATCTCAAATTCCCCGGAAAATGAAGATCCGGTGACGACCACTGTTAACAATCAGACGAACCCATACCCAAACCCTAATCCAATTCCAGCCAATGATCCTTCTCAATTCCAGATTCCTCAGAATCATATCTCTCCGATTCCATATCCACCGATGCGGCGTAACATGAGCTTCTCATCAGCCGAAGAAGCCGCAGCTGAACGCCGCCGCCTCAAACGTCGTCTCCGAATTGAACCTCCACTTCACGCTCTACGCCGGGATCCTTCGGCTCCTGCTCCAAGACGTGATCCCAACGCGCCACGGCTTCCCGATTCAACCTCCGCACTCGTCGGGGCAAGGCTTAACCTTCACAACAGAGTCCAGTCCCTGATCAGAGCATCGGATCTCGACGCTGCTTCACGCCTCGCTCGCCAGTCTGTGTTTTCCAATACGCGACCCACCGTGTTCACCTGTAACGCCATCATCGCCGCTATGTACCGAGCCAAGCGTTACAGTGAATCGATTTCTCTGTTCCAGCACTTTTTCAAGCAGTCTAAGATCGTTCCCAATGTAGTCTCTTACAATCAGATCATCAACGCTCATTGTGACGAAGGGCATGTGGATGAAGCTCTTGAAGTGTACCGCCACATAATAGCTCATGCTCCTTTTGCTCCATCCTCAGTTACTTATAGACATTTGACCAAAGGTTTGGTTCAAGCTGGAAGGATTGAAGATGCTGCGAGTTTATTACGGGAGATGTTGAGTAAAGGTCAAGCTGCGGATTCGGTTGTCTACAGCAATCTCATTAAGGGATATTTGGACCTTGGCGATTTGGATAAGGCTAATGAGTTCTTTGATGAGTTGAAGTCTAAGTGTACTGTTTATGATGGGATTGTGAATGCGACCTTTATGGAGTACTGGTTCGAGAAAGGAAATGATAAGGAAGCCATCGAGTCGTACATGTCTTTGTTAGATAAGAAATTTAGAATGCATCCGCCAACTGGTAATGTACTTTTGCAAGTTTTTCTTAAGTATGGTAAGAAGGCTGAAGCTTGGGCTTTGTTCAATGAGATGTTGGATAATCACACTCCTCCGAATATCCTTTCCGTGAATTCGGAGACGATTAGTATAATGGTCAATGAATGTTTCAAGATGGGAGACTTCGACGAAGCTATTAATACATTCAAGAAGGTCGGGAGTAAGCCCACCTCCAAACCGTTTGTGATGGATTATGTAGGTTACTGTAACATAGTAACGAGATTCTGTGAACAAGGGATGTTAACAGAGGCTGAAAGGTTCTTTTCTGAAGGTGTATCCAAAGGTTTGCCTGCTGATGCTCCAAGCCATAGAGCAATGATCGATGCTTATCTCAAGGCAGAGAGAATCGACGATGCTCTCAAGATGTTGAACAGGATGGTGGATGTGAATCTAAGGGTGGTTGCTGATTTTGGTACGAGGGTCTTTGGCGAGCTGATTAAGAATGGTAAGCTTACGGAATCTGCAGAAGTCTTGACTAAGATGGGAGAGAGGGAACCGAAACC
>NC_025687.1:4358044-4359667 GCF_000633955.1 Camelina sativa
CACCATCACCTTTCCTCTGCCATTTGCCCCCCTCATCACCTGAGGAATCCGGACCATCACGTATCCTCAGACGTTTCTCAGAATCCTCCTCATCACTTGATGTATCCGGACCAAGATAGTCTAGGATAGGAAAGCGACAATCGAACAGATTTGTCCAACGCCATACTAAGGCTGCAGTGTCAGTACGTGGCACTTGTTCCAGAGGGACGTCATCAGGCACTACCAGGAAAACATTGTAACCTCTGGATGTCAAAGTTTCAAGAAGATTGTGAAAACCCGTGTCTTTCCCTGGGATGTCTTTAGCAACTACGAGGAAGTTAATTTGTCTCGTTATGTTCTAGTTCGTCATGNCGGAATCTGCAGAAGTCTTGACTAAGATGGGAGAGAGGGAACCGAAACCAGATNCCAGTTGCATCCTACTGAGTCTCACATGTTTTTCAGCCGCTGGGAAATGCATATCATATCAATCAACGGAGATGCATGCAAATTACGAGACATGAATATATATATAAAATAGTGTTAATTATATTAAATAGGATCGGAGGACTTGAATTAATTTGTTCACCATTTTGTACAAGCTGCATTTTGGCACAGAGAAAATCCATCCTATCTGCATCTTCACCACCATAAGCCTGGATTTTCAGTTTACCAATATACCCCTCCATCCGAAGCGCTCGTTCGACTTTACTACGAAACGAGTCCAACATGCGATCCTCAGGGAATGGGAAATCAACGACGTCCCAGAACACGCACGTGTCAGCATCTGCCAAAACGGACAACGAAATAATTAGGTAACCATCAGACCTTTTTCTGGTTCTAAGGCTAGTAGTTCTAGGGGTCGACTCACTTCTTTCAAATTGTTATCAACTTGAATTGAATTGGAGCAAGAGAGATCAGATCTTACCGTAGTACGTTGCCATGACTCCGATCGAGAGAGAAATGTTACGAACCTTTCTTTGCTTGAGAATTAAGAAAGATGTATTAACCCTAATTCTTGCTTCCCTTCTCATTAATCAATAGAGACCATTATATAGGCTNCCCAGGGCAATCTGGTAACACTGCACCTAGTGTATCAGCCGTGTATGGAACCACACCTGCAGCTCCTCAGCAGCCTAGAGACAGGACACCATGGACGAGCCAAGGGGCGGGGAATCCTAATTCAGGTTGGGCCAATGGTGGTCAAACAGCAGGAGGAACTTACAAGGCTAATCTTGGCCAGAATACGTCTTGGTCCAACACTTCGGTTAACCAGCAGCAGCAATCATGGTCTAATCAGACGGCAGGGCAACAGCCACCATCATGGTCGAGCCAGACACCGGGATATCAACAGCAGCAATCTTGGTCTCAGCATCAGGGTTGGTCAAGTCCTTCAGGTCATCAGCATCCATGGGCTAATCAGGCGCCTGGCCAGCAACAACCATGGGCTAATCAGACGCCGAGCCAGCAGCAACAGTGGGGTAATCAAAACACTGGTCATCATCAGCAATCATGGACTAACCAGCAGCAACCAGGGGCCAGTCAGCAATCATGGCCTAATCAAACTCCTACCCAGCAGCAACAAGGGTGGGCAAATCAGACAACCGGCCAGCAACAAGGGTGGGGTACTGAGACAAATGTTGAGCA
>NC_025687.1:4363196-4366066 GCF_000633955.1 Camelina sativa
AAAACATTGTAACCTCTGGATGTCAAAGTTTCAAGAAGATTGTGAAAACCCGTGTCTTTCCCTGGGATGTCTTTAGCAACTACGAGGAAGTTAATTTGTCTCGTTATGTTCTAGTTCGTCATGAAAACAACGGAATGCCCAGTAAAGTATGTCCAGTTGCATCCTACTGAGTCTCACATGTTTTTCAGCCGCTGGGAAATGCATATCATATCAATCAACGGAGATGCATGCAAATTACGAGACATGAATATATATATAAAATAGTGTTAATTATATTAAATAGGATCGGAGGACTTGAATTAATTTGTTCACCATTTTGTACAAGCTGCATTTTGGCACAGAGAAAATCCATCCTATCTGCATCTTCACCACCATAAGCCTGGATTTTCAGTTTACCAATATACCCCTCCATCCGAAGCGCTCGTTCGACTTTACTACGAAACGAGTCCAACATGCGATCCTCAGGGAATGGGAAATCAACGACGTCCCAGAACACGCACGTGTCAGCATCTGCCAAAACGGACAACGAAATAATTAGGTAACCATCAGACCTTTTTCTGGTTCTAAGGCTAGTAGTTCTAGGGGTCGACTCACTTCTTTCAAATTGTTATCAACTTGAATTGAATTGGAGCAAGAGAGATCAGATCTTACCGTAGTACGTTGCCATGACTCCGATCGAGAGAGAAATGTTACGAACCTTTCTTTGCTTGAGAATTAAGAAAGATGTATTAACCCTAATTCTTGCTTCCCTTCTCATTAATCAATAGAGACCATTATATAGGCTTTGATACCACTTAATCAAAACCCTAATAATATATAGAAAACACTTTATCAACCTAACCGTAGTCTTGTAAGTTGTATCAAGAAACAAAAATTTTAGGGCTACATCTGTGTGTGGTGGCTGGCCATGAGAGGGTATTAGTTGAGAGAAGGGAAGATTCGGATCTCACGGGGTTTGCTAAATCACGATCCTACCCCTTATTTTAACAATGCAGTACTTACTCACAGCCAAGTAACTGTTGCTACCGTTCTCCTTTGTTTCAGTTGTGTATGGTTCTCTTGAAGTTTTCTAATGGCTTCTAACATTAATCAAAACATTAAAATATATTTTCTTCCAAAAAGTGATGAAAAAGAATACTAGTATATTCGTAATCTATAAAACTAGATTAGCTCTGCAGGTCGGCGGCACAAGTAAAGCTCTTATATACAAAAAAGGCATGACCTTTACGATCATCTCTATAAAACCCCAAAATAAAATGAAGAGATCATAACCAAAGGAAACTAATAATAANATCAGGCGCCTGGCCAGCAACAACCATGGGCTAATCAGACGCCGAGCCATCAGCAACAGTGGGGTAATCAAAACACTGGTCATCATCAGCAATCATGGACTAACCAGCAGAAACCAGGGGCCAATCAGCAATCATGGCCTAATCAAACTCCTACCCAGCAGCAACAAGGGTGGGCAAATCAGACAACCGGCCAGCAACAAGGGTGGGGTACTGAGACAAATGTTGAGCAACAGTGGACCNTATATATATATATATATATCTCGTAGAAGGACTCATCTCATCCCTATAAAAAGTAGAAAGAAGAAGAGAAATGAAAATTTGTTTTTCTCAAAATCCCATGACAGTAGAGCTCAGGTTCATAAGAGGATCTAAGGCAGAAGGAGAGAACTTGCGAGCAAATAGGAAGCATAACGAAGTTGGCTCGTCATTGTAAAGACAATCCGTCTCGTTCTTCCTTATCGACTGTAGAAACTCTTCTGTGATATTAGCTGCAGCATATGTGNAGCAGAGATCGTGGTCAAACTCTGTGGGTCAAGAACAGGAGTCAGGGTCCTCGCATGAGTTGCAAGAAAGAGATGAAAAGAAGGTAGCGGAGTTGGGGAACTAGTTGGACAAACTCGCTTCTTCCTGATCTGCACAATCATTCTTCCTCATAGTTACTTTGGCTTTTTTTTTTTTTGCTTTGTGGTCGCAATTTTTGCTAACTCTAGTATTTATTTATTTATGTAAGGATGAACATCATAATCTAATACAGTACTACGTTTTTCTTGATCGTTGAGGGTTGTCCTTGTTTCACTTGTATGTATGGTTTAATTAACTTCAAGTACTGTCCGATAGCTTCTAAATAGAAATGGAATTCATAATCAGTAACTACTAACTCCTAACTAACTCGATCAAAAAGTCAACAAAATTGTTTTTTTTTTTTTTAAATTTTTTGTTCTGTTTCTTTGTTTATTTTAATGTATTATTTATATTTAAGTATAGTATTACACGTCAAATTTTCATTGGTCAATTGAATGGAGGTGAAAAAGGGGTTCACTCCTAGTGAATCCAATTTTTTTTTTTTTTTTATATTCTAACTTAAAAAGGGGTTCGCTTCAGAAATATTTAGCCCTAGTATTAGACGATAAAAACCGTTGATAAACTAGGATCCAAAGTCTTCCAAGAGTACTAGCCCTAAACTCCGTAGTAGAAACCAATCATGAACAGAGGTCCCAACGGTAAGATCTGTATCTCTCGCTCGAAATTATCTGGATTAGATTTCATCTGTCATGTATATAACTAGCCGGCGATCGTTTTTTTCTTCTTCACAGTTTCGTAATTGTTTATGCGTTCTCCGATATTTTTGTGTATGCAGATGCTAAAATACGCGTCTTATGGGACTTGGTGGATTTCCCAGTCCCTGAGGGTCGCAGTATTCGTGATATTGTTGGTTCTGTTCTGCGGAGAGAGGGTTATACTGGTGAGTTGTCAATCACGGCTTATGGCTGTGAGACGAATCCCTATCCGGATGAAGACGGGTTCACCTTCGTACACAATAGTGAGATTTCCTTTTTTTTTTTTTTTTTTTTTTTTTTT
>NC_025687.1:4369312-4379730 GCF_000633955.1 Camelina sativa
TGTTTTTCTCAAAATCCCATGACAGTAGAGCTCAGGTTCATAAGAGGAGCTAAGGCAGAAGGAGAGAACTTGCGAGCAAATAGGAAGCATAACGAAGTTGGCTCGTCATTGTAAAGACAATCCGTCTCGTTCTTCCTTATTGACTGTAGAAACTCTTCTGTGATATTAGCTGCAGCATATGTGGCTGGATGCGGACCGCCTATGGACCAATCAACCCATGTCACGCTTCTATTCGCGTTCATTGAACCGTGAAACATGTTCAAGAAAGTTGGGATGTAATGCTCGTCCGGGTAACAAGCTGGTCTGCAGAATTGTTTGAATAATGAGTAGTATTTCGAGTCTGAGATGATGTAGATGGCGATTTTACGGTTTACTTCAAACCACTGAGACCCTTTCCGCCAGTGATGGAGTTTGATATCTGGGAGCATCTTGCGGCTGTAACGACCACGTCCATAACGTGTTGGCTCGTCATAAGAGTCCACAAAACTGTAAGCAGAGTTTATTAGGTAATTGTAGACAGTTGAAAAGTTGTAGACTGGGACACAGCTCTCTGAGAGAAGCACAAAACGCTCATTTGAGAAGTCCAGCAATGCGTTGGCTAGAAGACGCTTCTCTGCGTCTGTCAATAGTGGGGATCCCCATTCAACTTTCTGAAATTTTTTAAAAGTATAGAAAACCATGAGAAACAAAACAGATTCTCATTATTTGTAATCAACTAGATCTAGCAAAGAATGATACAGACTATTCATGATCTATCAAAGTATTGTCAGAGTATTTGAGATGGACCAGGTTGCATAACCAAAGAAAATTACAAAACCGGTTTCAGTGTCATGAAAAAGAAAGCCTTGTGCAGTTACCAGGATCATAGCGACATGTCCAGACAATGAAAGAGAATAAAATTACAACTTATATAATGTTTATATGAACTGGTATGTTTCCACTCTCACTCCTACATTTCAAGCTGTTCCAACTCCTTATCCTAAAACCAGCTATGTTCCACATCATAACATAATAGCAAAATTACCCATGAACTTTAAAGACTGTGTCACCACTTGAAGCTGCATAAGACATAGATGGCCAACTCAAACTAATGCGCAAGAGTAACAAATTTGCATCTATACACAACTTAGAAATAGATGTAACTCGCAATAAAAGAACAACTGAAAAGTTCAAATCCTAAGCACCAACCAGTAATCCTAATGTAAATTCACTGGAAAAAACTATGTATTTGTTTTTGTACTAATCCACAGAGAAACATAAACAAGACACCAACAACATTCACTGTACCGCATCAAAACATACCTGGCTAGGGATCTGCCGGTCATAAAACGGAGAATCGCGAGAGACATTCATGTCATATCCAGGAGGCGTGTGAACGTAAACAGATAAATACTTCTCATTGCCTTTAAAAAACTTCTCCCATAACGGAAGCATAGGCAAAGGCCCTCTGGTCAGAAACAAGAAGGCCACTTTAGGAACCCTTTCGTACGGATACTCCTCCTTCACAGGAACCATCGAAGCTCTCCAGAACAGCTCATCATCAGTCATCCCATGAGTGAGATTCTCAGGCCGAACAAACCCATCAGTGCTCCAACAATCTGGAACCTTTGGTTTCTCCGCCTTGACTCCTCCTCCTCCTCCGTCGTCGTCGTTCTCGTCGTTCCCCGGGCAATCACGGTGTATGACTGTGCAATTGGAGTAATCAGTAGTAGTCGAAAACGGAATCGTTTGGAGATGGGTCGACGACGAGAACATCCTCGGCAAGGAATTGAAGTAGCGATCGATGTGAGAGCTAGCGGCGAGGCCGATGATGATTCCGGCCATGAAAATAAGCAAAAAAGAAAGCGTTTGAGCCAGCTTTAGTAACCCTATGTGCTTTTCTCCTTCCTCTTTCCCTCCTCTCGCCATTGCTGTTTACCAAACAAAAAAAAAAAAAATTCAATCTTTTTTNAAACCTATCCCTCGTACAGAATTAAAATGCCTATTCGCTCGAGTAAAACAATCGCCTGCCAACATATTTAGGAGGATATCTGATGCATGAATGGCTCCATCGACAATAATGTTCTGCTTTTTTATTTTTTTTCAAAAGACTTTTGGTTTTGTGTATGAAACGTACTTCTCGTTATCTTTGTCGTCGTCTTTAAAATCTGTTTCGTGTATTGACCAAATGCTGATTTGTTTATGAAACGTACTTCTCATTAAAAGGCTGACGAAGCAAATATATTTGCTGATTTGTTTGTCTTTATATTGAGCAAGGCTGATTTGTTTGTCTTTAATTCTTTATGTTGAGCAAGGCTGCGTGTTTGATATATAGTAACTTTGGTGTTTCAAGCGGTACTGCTGACCGGGATCCATCATAATATTACAAAGAAAACAAAATCCGAAATCGTCATGAGTATGGATAGATAGATAGCCACACGAAAACAAAATCGATACAAATAACATCTGTTAGAGGCTAATGTTTTATATGACATTCATGTCTTTGCTTCCCACTTCAACTATCATGGGAGAATCACCATCACCTTTCCTCTGCCATTTGCCCCCCTCATCACCTGAGGAATCCGGACCATCACGTATCCTCAGACGTTTCTCAGAATCCTCCTCATCACTTGATGTATCCGGACCAAGATAGTCTAGGATAGGAAAGCGACAATCGAACAGATTTGTCCAACGCCATACTAAGGCTGCAGTGTCAGTACGTGGCACTTGTTCCAGAGGGACGTCATCAGGCACTACCAGGAAAACATTGTAACCTCTGGATGTCAAAGTTTCAAGAAGATTGTGAAAACCCGTGTCTTTCCCTGGGATGTCTTTAGCAACTACGAGGAAGTTAATTTGTCTCGTTATGTTCTAGTTCGTCATGAAAACAACGGAATGCCCAGTAAAGTATGTCCAGTTGCATCCTACTGAGTCTCACATGTTTTTCAGCCGCTGGGAAATGCATATCATATCAATCAACGGAGATGCATGCAAATTACGAGACATGAATATATATATAAAATAGTGTTAATTATATTAAATAGGATCGGAGGACTTGAATTAATTTGTTCACCATTTTGTACAAGCTGCATTTTGGCACAGAGAAAATCCATCCTATCTGCATCTTCACCACCATAAGCCTGGATTTTCAGTTTACCAATATACCCCTCCATCCGAAGCGCTCGTTCGACTTTACTACGAAACGAGTCCAACATGCGATCCTCAGGGAATGGGAAATCAACGACGTCCCAGAACACGCACGTGTCAGCATCTGCCAAAACGGACAACGAAATAATTAGGTAACCATCAGACCTTTTTCTGGTTCTAAGGCTAGTAGTTCTAGGGGTCGACTCACTTCTTTCAAATTGTTATCAACTTGAATTGAATTGGAGCAAGAGAGATCAGATCTTACCGTAGTACGTTGCCATGACTCCGATCGAGAGAGAAATGTTACGAACCTTTCTTTGCTTGAGAATTAAGAAAGATGTATTAACCCTAATTCTTGCTTCCCTTCTCATTAATCAATAGAGACCATTATATAGGCTTTGATACCACTTAATCAAAACCCTAATAATATATAGAAAACACTTTATCAACCTAACCGTAGTCTTGTAAGTTGTATCAAGAAACAAAAATTTTAGGGCTACATCTGTGTGTGGTGGCTGGCCATGAGAGGGTATTAGTTGAGAGAAGGGAAGATTCGGATCTCACGGGGTTTGCTAAATCACGATCCTACCCCTTATTTTAACAATGCAGTACTTACTCACAGCCAAGTAACTGTTGCTACCGTTCTCCTTTGTTTCAGTTGTGTATGGTTCTCTTGAAGTTTTCTAATGGCTTCTAACATTAATCAAAACATTAAAATATATTTTCTTCCAAAAAGTGATGAAAAAGAATACTAGTATATTCGTAATCTATAAAACTAGATTAGCTCTGCAGGTCGGCGGCACAAGTAAAGCTCTTATATACAAAAAAGGCATGACCTTTACGATCATCTCTATAAAACCCCAAAATAAAATGAAGAGATCATAACCAAAGGAAACTAATAATAACCAAAAATAAAGAAAAAAGAGTCCTATGTGTATATATATATATATATATCTCGTAGAAGGACTCATCTCATCCCTATAAAAAGTAGAAAGAAGAAGAGAAATGAAAATTTGTTTTTCTCAAAATCCCATGACAGTAGAGCTCAGGTTCATAAGAGGATCTAAGGCAGAAGGAGAGAACTTGCGAGCAAATAGGAAGCATAACGAAGTTGGCTCGTCATTGTAAAGACAATCCGTCTCGTTCTTCCTTATCGACTGTAGAAACTCTTCTGTGATATTAGCTGCAGCATATGTGGCTGGATGCGGACCGCCTATGGACCAATCAACCCATGTCACGCTTCTATTCGCGTTCATTGAACCGTGAAACATGTTCAAGAAAGTTGGGATGTAATGCTCGTCCGGGTAACAAGCTGGTCTGCAGAATTGTTTGAATAATGAGTAGTATTTCGAGTCTGAGATGATGTAGATGGCGATTTTACGGTTTACTTCAAACCACTGAGACCCTTTCCGCCAGTGATGGAGTTTGATATCTGGGAGCATCTTGCGGCTGTAACGACCACGTCCATAACGTGTTGGCTCGTCATAAGAGTCCACAAAACTGTAAGCAGAGTTTATTAGGTAATTGTAGACAGTTGAAAAGTTGTAGACTGGGACACAGCTCTCTGAGAGAAGCACAAAACGCTCATTTGAGAAGTCCAGCAATGCGTTGGCTAGAAGACGCTTCTCTGCGTCTGTCAATAGTGGGGATCCCCATTCAACTTTCTGAAATTTTTTAAAAGTATAGAAAACCATGAGAAACAAAACAGATTCTCATTATTTGTAATCAACTAGATCTAGCAAAGAATGATACAGACTATTCATGATCTATCAAAGTATTGTCAGAGTATTTGAGATGGACCAGGTTGCATAACCAAAGAAAATTACAAAACCGGTTTCAGTGTCATGAAAAAGAAAGCCTTGTGCAGTTACCAGGATCATAGCGACATGTCCAGACAATGAAAGAGAATAAAATTACAACTTATATAATGTTTATATGAACTGGTATGTTTCCACTCTCACTCCTACATTTCAAGCTGTTCCAACTCCTTATCCTAAAACCAGCTATGTTCCACATCATAACATAATAGCAAAATTACCCATGAACTTTAAAGACTGTGTCACCACTTGAAGCTGCATAAGACATAGATGGCCAACTCAAACTAATGCGCAAGAGTAACAAATTTGCATCTATACACAACTTAGAAATAGATGTAACTCGCAATAAAAGAACAACTGAAAAGTTCAAATCCTAAGCACCAACCAGTAATCCTAATGTAAATTCACTGGAAAAAACTATGTATTTGTTTTTGTACTAATCCACAGAGAAACATAAACAAGACACCAACAACATTCACTGTACCGCATCAAAACATACCTGGCTAGGGATCTGCCGGTCATAAAACGGAGAATCGCGAGAGACATTCATGTCATATCCAGGAGGCGTGTGAACGTAAACAGATAAATACTTCTCATTGCCTTTAAAAAACTTCTCCCATAACGGAAGCATAGGCAAAGGCCCTCTGGTCAGAAACAAGAAGGCCACTTTAGGAACCCTTTCGTACGGATACTCCTCCTTCACAGGAACCATCGAAGCTCTCCAGAACAGCTCATCATCAGTCATCCCATGAGTGAGATTCTCAGGCCGAACAAACCCATCAGTGCTCCAACAATCTGGAACCTTTGGTTTCTCCGCCTTGACTCCTCCTCCTCCTCCGTCGTCGTCGTTCTCGTCGTTCCCCGGGCAATCACGGTGTATGACTGTGCAATTGGAGTAATCAGTAGTAGTCGAAAACGGAATCGTTTGGAGATGGGTCGACGACGAGAACATCCTCGGCAAGGAATTGAAGTAGCGATCGATGTGAGAGCTAGCGGCGAGGCCGATGATGATTCCGGCCATGAAAATAAGCAAAAAAGAAAGCGTTTGAGCCAGCTTTAGTAACCCTATGTGCTTTTCTCCTTCCTCTTTCCCTCCTCTCGCCATTGCTGTTTACCAAACAAAAAAAAAAAAAATTCAATCTTTTTTTTTCTCCACACAGTGCGAATTCGAACTGTTCCCCAAAAAAAAAAAAAGTTTTAGGGAAACATTCATATGAATGATTTAAAGAGAATCTGTTTGTTTCAAGCACAAATCCATATTCATTCAGAGAGTTTCCTAATTTTGAAACAAAGGATCAAATCAAGTTTTGGAAAAAAGGAAAAAAAGGGAATTAAGATCTCTGGAAATATATATATTCGTAGAGAGTGGAGAAACGATGACTGAAACAGATCAAAGAATTGAATTTCGAAACAGAGGATGGAGGAAGAAGAAACATAAACAAATCTGGTCTTTTGTTCCTTCTAGTTAGAAATAATAAATCTATGTCTATGTCTGTGTCTGTGTGGTTGATTTTGATCTTATATATACATATAAATTATAAAAGAACAAAAATTACTTGAGATTATTTAATTAGATTAATTAAGTTTAAAAAAACTCCACGTCGAAAACATTAACGAGTTCAAAAAACTCCGAAGATCTTGCCAGGTGGGAAGAACCTATAGGTTCTTTTCAGTTATTGGGCCGGTGGGCCCACGTTTTGCCTGTGACGTGGGTTTAGTGCTCGTCAACTCTTCGGTCCGACATTTCCATTTTTAAAAGATAATTAGATTTCCATTAGTCAAACTTATAGATTATCTAATACTCCTAATAGATTTTTATTTTATTTTTAACACTGCAATTACATTTCTACAAAAAAAATTTTGGAGTTCAATGTTATTAATTTACTCAGCCAATCATGGATGTGGTCTCTTCATTTTTATGAAATACAGTAGTTTAATAATTATTCTTTGGTAAGAAATTTTGTTTATGTAAAGCATAGTGGAAGAACTAAAACCCATCATCCCTACTATAATAATGATATTTCAGAATTTGTATCGATAAGACGTGTGCCTAGAAATTTCATATATAGCTAGCTTGGAAATATTGTTTGAATATTATTATGTTCAATGTTTTTTTTTTTTTGTTTAATAATACATCACAAAGAATTGTCAACATGTTTGATGTCACATGTCAACATTGCCAAACTAGTCCTAAGATGTTGGAAGGTATGATAGATGACACTTCTAACAGAGGGAATATGAGATTTAGCACACACAAAAAATCACAAATTTAGTTAAGAAAACCATGCACAAGGAGATGCTGATGATAACAACAGAAGTTTTTTTGGTTTTGCCTAATGAGATGTTTGTACCGTTCTTCTTCTGATGAAGTTTTTTTGTTGTTGTTTGCAAAAACAAATATATATTGGGCCTTTTATTTCTTTGCACATAAATATTGGTCAATACTCAAATATCAACGAAATTGGTAATACTGAAGTATCAAAAATTAAGGGATTTGTATCCACGTCACATTTGTTGGAATTTTTTTTTAAAAGTAAGAAAAAAGATGAAGCACTTGAGTTCGATAAATGTTTTTTTTTTTTTTTTTGGTATAGAAAAGATATGATTTTTGTAACACTTTTTGAAATTTGAATCTTTGTGTCTCAGTTTCTCTGTGATTCCTTAATATGTCCTCTTTATGACCTCGTCTTCTTTCATTTCTGCTTTCCCTTACGAAATCCCCAACGAAAAATCTTAGCTCGCGGACCGGATTCCTTATTCCGGCTCTCTTCTCGCCGGGGAAATACACCGCCAGTTTCGGTTCTGGTCAGATCCAATCGAGTGGCTTCCTTCTTCCTTCCAGATCTCTTACTTTGAATCGGTTACTCGATCTCGATTCGCTGAGGGCTTTTGCTAGTCGCGATGGAGGCGATCGATGAGTTATCTCAGCTCTCAGATTCGATGAAACAGGCGGCGTCTCTGCTCGCCGATGAAGATCCCGACGAGACCTCTTCTTCCAGGCGTCCTGCCACTTTCCTCAACGTCGTAGCGCTTGGGAATGTGGTTAGTTCATCGCTCTCACTCCCTGCTCCTCGATTTGACTGGTTTTATGCTGTCTCCGAGTGTTGATGTTCGATGCTATATCGTGGATCTTTCGGATCTAGATTAGGTTTTATTTTATTTTATCGATTTGTCCTGGAACCTAAAGGTTTGCTAGGAACAACAAACCAAGGAGCTTGTTTCTTTATTTAGTGGATAATATAATGGTTACATGAGATCAAAATCCGGTGAGGAACTGGTGACTGCAGGTGAAACTAGCCGGAGAAGGTATATGGTTACATATATATATATATGGTAACTTATCTCTTTTGTTTTGCATATTGAACCAGGGAGCTGGAAAGTCAGCAGTGTTAAACAGTTTAATTGGGCATCCAGTCCTGGTAAGTTGCCCATCGAATATATGGGATTTTCTTATGGTTATTATTGGCTCATACCTTAAGATGATACTGACCTCTGTTGTTCCTACTACACTTGTTATAAACAGCCGACGGGTGAGAATGGTGCTACTCGGGCTCCTATAATAATTGAATTGAGCAGGGAGAGTTCTTTAAGCAGCAAGGCTATTATCTTGCAAATCGACAGTAAATCTCAACAAGTTTCTGCAAGTAAGTCTCCCTCTATGAACATATGCAATTTACCAATGGTATGTAAGGCTCCTTTCTGCATGTACGATATAAAGGATTCGACCTATGTTCTCATAATATCAACATTGTGTTCTACATGGGTGTATTGCAGGTGCTCTAAGACATTCTCTACAAGATAGACTTAGCAAAGGAGCCTCGGGGAAGAACCGTGATGAAATAAATTTAAAACTTCGTACCAGCACAGGTAAATTTCGTTTTACTTTCACAAGCATAAGTGGCAAGCCAATCTACTCTTCAAGTACCACATCCGTAGCTAACCTAACTTGGGCAGATGAATGTGTGTTTGATATCAGTGAACTGGTCAGCTGTAATAACTTGCCACACCTATATTCAATCTAGTATACTGGTTTAGAGCTTGTAGATTTAAGTTTGTGGGTATCAGATTATATATCTTACGGAGCTTTAAAATAAATAGTACTCTTTTGAACATGAATGATGACATGACCTGGATTTTAGTTTGAAATTTTCTTTGATCATCATAACATAGTGCATTTACCCTTTACATTTCAGCTCCACCATTGAAATTAGTTGATCTGCCTGGACTGGACCAGAGAATTGTAGACGAGTCAATGGTGAGCCTTGGAACTACTTAATGCCTTTGTCATACCTTAATTTACCTGACAAGAAAACATAAGATTTCTACTATTTTTATCAGATTTCCTACTGAAGTGCTAACAAAGATTCATTATCATGTTTGTCCTTCTGAAATTGTCGTTTGTTTCTTCGATCTCCTTGCAAGATTGCCGAGTACGTGCAACACAATGACGCCATACTGCTGGTTATAGTGCCTGCTAGCCAGGCATCTGAAATTTCATCATCCAAAGCCCTGAAGATTGCAAAAGAGTATGATCCAGAGAGTGAGTACATCAGTATTTCCGATCTGTCTTATCTTATTTTGCTTACTATTTTAATACCTAATATTCACTGTTGATTTTACCAGCCTATTATCACTTCACTTTGCTTAAAATATTCATTAGCTCTCTTCACTCCTCCCTACATATAGGTACTAGGACGATAGGCATTATCGGAAAAATTGACCAGGCAGCAGAGAACTCGAAAGCCCTTGCAGCTGTTCAGGCTCTTCTTTCAAATCAAGGACCTCCAAAAACAACTGACATTCCTTGGGTAGCTATCATTGGCCAATCCGTTTCAATTGCGTCAGCACAGTCTGGAAGTGGGGAGAACTCCTTAGAAACTGCTTGGCGCGCTGAGAGTGAAAGTCTTAAGTCCATTTTGACTGGGGCTCCACAAAGTAAGCTTGGCAGAATTGCCTTGGTGGACACCCTTGCAAGCCAGATTCGTAGCAGAATGAAGCTCAGGCTTCCCAGTATCTTGTCTGGGTATTGCTTCTCGCAACATATTTATTTTCTTCATTATTTTTATAATGACATAGGTTACTTGAATCTATATGAATTTCAAATTCTTTATACAGGCTCCAGGGTAAGTCTCAAATAGTGCAGGATGAGCTAGCGAGGCTTGGTGAACAACTAGTTAACAGTGCTGAAGGCACAAGGGCTATAGCTTTGGAGCTTTGCCGTGAGTTTGAAGACAAATTTCTTCTCCACTTGGCTGGTGGTGAAGTAAGTACTTTCTTACATAAGTGAACTAGATTTAGTCGAAAATTCAAGAATATTGTGAGGGTGACCTATATTAGTAATCAGCCATTTCAGATTTTGTGCTAGTGTAGTGGAAAGTCTCTTGCTAACCTACGTGTGGTAAGATAACATTATATTGTTAGGATTCTCGTGAATCTGATAGTGGAGGTTTATGGTATGTGTATAAAGCCCACATA
>NC_025687.1:4381242-4386484 GCF_000633955.1 Camelina sativa
AAATTCTTTATACAGGCTCCAGGGTAAGTCTCAAATAGTGCAGGATGAGCTAGCGAGGCTTGGTGAACAACTAGTTAACAGTGCTGAAGGCACAAGGGCTATAGCTTTGGAGCTTTGCCGTGAGTTTGAAGACAAATTTCTTCTCCACTTGGCTGGTGGTGAAGTAAGTACTTTCTTACATAAGTGAACTAGATTTAGTCGAAAATTCAAGAATATTGTGAGGGTGACCTATATTAGTAATCAGCCATTTCAGATTTTGTGCTAGTGTAGTGGAAAGTCTCTTGCTAACCTACGTGTGGTAAGATAACATTATATTGTTAGGATTCTCGTGAATCTGATAGTGGAGGTTTATGGTATGTGTATAAAGCCCACATAGAGTTTGAAATACAGTTTTTTTTTTTGTACTTGTTTGTTTTCAATTTATGAGCTGGAGTCCCTTTTGGAGCTGAGTGAATGTTTTTTCAAACATTTTCTCCTTTTTTTTGTTTGTTTAGGGAAGTGGTTGGAAAGTTGTTGCTAGTTTTGAAGGAAATTTCCCCAACCGTATCAAGCTGCTTCCATTGGATAGACATTTTGACTTGAACAATGTTAAAAGGGTGGGTGTCTGCTATCTTCCTACAATTTTCTGCACGAGACAAGTTTTGAGACTGGAATTGTCAGAATGATGTTTGAATTTTTCAGGTTGTTTTGGAGGCTGATGGTTATCAACCTTATCTTATATCTCCGGAGAAAGGGTTGAGATCTTTGATAAAAATTGTCCTTGAGTTGGCTAAAGACCCGGCACGTCTTTGTGTTGATGAGGTTTGCTTATTTAAATGTTTTCTTAGGTGCATGCAGTAGGATTGAATTTTAGAGATTTACTGCATTGTGAATTGGTCATGGCTCGTCTCACTTAGACACTTTATTCTTCAGACTGTTTTTGTGAGTTTGTCAAGTTTACTCTGGTTCTAGTGCAGTTAACTGGTTTATATTAGTCTTAGGATAGCTTACTGTAGATTCAGCTACGTTTTTTGTTTCTACTCTAAAAATCATGCATCCAGGTTTCCCTTCTGTCTTAGTTCTCTGTTTTGCTAACATGGTGATAACTTTTGATTAGGTTCATCGAGTTCTTGTTGACATAGTTTCAGCATCTGCAAATGCTACGCCTGGACTCGGGAGGTATCCTCCTTTCAAGCGAGAGGTAACAATGAATTTTGGTGCTTTATTCAGTAGCATTTTATCATTTCGATAATAGCTGTTCCTTTCTAACTAATCATCAACCAGGTTGTAGCTATAGCAAGTGCAGCACTTGATGGTTTCAAGAATGAAGCCAAGAAAATGGTCGTTGCACTGGTTGATATGGAACGCGCTTTTGTACCACCTCAACATTTTATCCGTCTTGTTCAAAGGAGGTATTTTGGCTTACCTTGCTTTTCATTTTTAGTTTGTTTTCCTAATGGTACATGACTGAAAATCAATTTTCTTTTTCTGACAATGCTGTATTGACTGCATCAGAATGGAAAGACAACGTCGCGAGGAAGAGCTGAAAGGGCGATCTTCTAAGAAGGGACAGGATGCTGAGCAGTCCCTTTTAAGCAGGGTCTGTCTAAATTCTAATCAATTTGGATCCGTGTAGTGGAAAATGCTTTTCAATCATTTACGTTATTTTACATGAAAGTATTTAATGTAGAAATTGTCATACCTGCATGTTTATCAGGCTACTAGTCCTCAGCCAGATGGACCAACAGCTGGTGGTAGCTTAAAATCATTGAAAGACAAACTAAGTCCGCAAGATAAAGAGACGCCGGAGGTCTCTGGTTTGAAAACTGCTGGACCTGAGGGGGAGATAACAGCAGGTTTGTTATCATAGTATAAGTTTACCCAATTGCTGGTTAAAAGTTTTTATTTTGCATTTTTGCTCCCGATTTACTTTCCTTGCATGAATTATTGCTGCAAACCCTTTCTCTTAGTCCAAGTGCATGATTGCTTCATGTTTTTTTCTTCTATATCACTTAAACTTTGATAAAACTAATTTCCAAGGTAGATAACAAATAATTACTCTTTTCATCTAGGGTACTTAATGAAGAAAAGTGCAAAAACAAATGGATGGAGTAGGCGATGGTTTGTTCTGAATGAGAAAACTGGAAAGGTTAGCATTTTGAAACATATATCCTTCTGGTGTTGATCCAAATATTCAAAAAGAGAAAGCACTGTGATTACTAACTGGCTTTACCATTTACCTTTTCTAGCTTGGCTATACCAAAAAACAAGAAGAAAGAAACTTCCGGGGCACTATAACTTTGGAGGTATCATTCTCTTCGTATGCTTTATTTTCTCCCTAAGGTGAAGTATAATTGGAGAAGACATAAAAAAAAAATAGAGAAGAGTAATGGTTCAAATACACCTTGTTAATTTCTCGCACTAGTTCCTTCTTGGACGGAAAGTAATAAAGACTTGTGTATTGTAAAGCTTATGCTTCAACTTTTTAACAGTACTGTTATTATCGATGAGAAAATTTGGCTGACTATAAATAACATTTTTTCCATGTATTTAACTGTACTTTTTCATGAACTTTATTAATCTACTCAGGAATGTACTATTGAAGAAATTCCTGAGGACGAAGTAGAAAAGTCAAAGAGCTCGAAGGACAAGAAGGCAAATGGACCTGATTTAAAAGGACCAGGCCTTGTATTTAAAATAACCTGCAAGGTTCCCTACAAGACTGTACTAAAAGGTATATAAGTAAATCATTAACAGAATTCGAACTTCGTAATCTTTTATGCGCATTTTTATGAGCTTTTCCTCAAAACTATTATGTTGCAGCTCACAATGCTCTTGTGCTTAAGGCTGAGAGTGTAGTCGATAAAAACGAGTGGATGAATAAGTTGCAAAAGGTTATCCAGGCTCGTGGAGGCCAAGTGGGCAGTGTCTCCATGAGGCAGAGTCTTTCAGAAGGTTCACTTGTGAGTCACTCATGGCCAGCTTTTATGATTAATCTTCATCTTACATTTCCTCTATCTTAAATATATGCTAGATACGTTCACTAATCTTACGCAATATCAATATCACTATAAAGAAAGTTAGAAACTTTACTCAAGAATAGTTGAAATTGTTGGAAGTGCAAAAATAAAAGTTATTTAGTATGTTTTAGTGAACATTGGTCGATTTTTTTTACTATTGAAACAATTTTGCTGTAGAAGGGTCAGTTTATGGGTAGGCATGATGATACTTCTTCTCTTAAACTTGAGAGAAGTTATGTTTGGCATTAAAGGTATTTATTGGTCATATTCTGATACTTATGTTTTTCAGGATAAGATGGTTAGGAAACCCATCGATCCAGAAGAGGAACTCCGGTGGATGTCCCAAGAAGTACGGGGCTATGTTGAAGCTGTTCTTAACAGCCTAGCAGCCAATGTTCCAAAGGTGAACTATTCTTATTCTAAAGTTCCAAAATTTTCTTCGACAGAGATTCCTTGGTCATGCTAGTAAGCAATGTAAATACACCATGAACAGGCTGTTGTTCTTTGTCAAGTGGAGAAAGCAAAGGAAGACATGCTGAATCAACTATACAGTTCTATAAGGTTCAATATCTTTTCCTTCCCTGTGCCTAATTTAATTCAAGTTATGGGGTGCTTATTTGTGCTCTCCTGTATTTGATCTATAGTGCAATAGGCAATGAAAGAATTGAGTCATTGATTCAAGAGGATCAAAATGTCAAAAGACGAAGAGACCGTTACCAGAAACAGTCCTCTCTTCTTTCTAAGCTCACGAGGCAGCTTAGCATTCATGACAACCGAGCAGCTGCTGCTTCAAGTTATTCGGACAATGGTAGCACTGGTAAATACATCCGCCTTTAACAGTTCTTCATAGGGTTGCCCATTCCCGTTTACGGTTTTGGGATTTTTGCGTTTGGTCTATGAAATAGAGAAACCGAATACCTTTTGGTTTGGTTTGATAGGGTTGTGGATTCAGTTGCTTAAAAAATATCTGAAAGATCTTTCAATGAAACTTGGGTTTAAATATATATTTGTTGCGGTACCACAGAAAGTAGCCCAAGAACAAGTGGTGGTGGTTCTTCAGGGGACGACTGGATGAATGCTTTCAACGCCGCTGCTAATGGACCCTCAGACTCATCGTCAAGGTACGGTTCCGGTGGTCACAGCCGTCGCTACAGTGACCCTGCGCAGAATGGAGATGCAGCATCACCAGGCTCTGGTAGCAACCGCCGCACCACCCCCAATAGGTTGCCACCAGCACCACCGCCGACGGGTTCAACTTACAGGTATTAGAACCTGAAGGGAAAAGGAAAAGAAAAAAAGCCGGAAGCGCATTGAGTCCCGTTTTCAGGGACTAAGTTACTCATATATTTTTCTTAGTTTAAGAAAGTGAAGTGATTGGACTACTGTTTTTGTCTTCTTTGTAGATAGATATTCATATTATCACACACACACATAAGTGTTGGCAGCTAAAAGAGTTTAGTCTCTCTCATGAGTCCAATGTCTGTTTGAATTTTTGTTTTCTTCATTATCAACTTTTTTTGGCATCCATTTTTTGGTTTTTGTTAGCACCCATATGATTTTATATTTGAGATTCTCAGGATGAATCTTGAACCGTTTGGGTAAATAATCGAGCTACTTCCATTGTTGTTTACAAAATCACAAACTTTTGGGGTGTTTTATTGATAAATAGTCATCATATACGGTACATAGTCGCAAATGCAAACTTTTTTGGTCAAAACAAAACAAATTCTGAAATTAGTTGAAACGGCATCGGATTAGCGCTTGAAGGGTCGAACCAAATGAGCAAAACAAACAATATCTTTTTCTTATTTTGTAATGTGACCAATGAGAGATATATTTTCCAGAACAATTGGTGTTGTTTGTGTTTAGTAGATGTTTGTTTGTTCTTCCAAAATTTCACGAAACTTGGGAAAAGGATACTCTTCTAACCCTAATTTTCTTATTACCTCTCTCTCTCTCAAATTCCTCTCATTCTCTCCTCTGAGTACGACGGTGGGCTCTCCCATTTCTTCATTGTCCAAGGGTTTGTTTCTGTGGATCTCGAAGTTCAACGGAATTTTAAGTAGAGAAGCCCCGCTCAGGCGCTGCTGCGGCCATTGGAGAACTCCAAGTTCCATCTCAAGCTTCACTTGTGGTGATTTTCATTTTCAATCTCTCTCTCTCTCTTTCTCTTTCTGGTTTTGTGGATTTTGACGTCTGTATGTTTCAATTTCTTTGAACCGATTTGGATTTTGTGAAACTTT
>NC_025687.1:4387170-4388286 GCF_000633955.1 Camelina sativa
GCGCTGCTGCGGCCGTTGGAGCTCTCCGAGTTCCATCTCAAGCTTCACTTGCGGTGATTTTCATTTTCAATCTCTCTCTCTCTCTCTCTCTCTCTCGCTCTCTTTCTCTTTCTGGTTTTGTGGATTTTGACGTCTGTATGTTTCAATTTCTTTGAACCGAATTGGATTTTGTGAAACTTTTTTTTTTTTTTTTGATCGACTTTGCTTGAGGAAGTAATCTATGCTTTTAGGGTTTTTCTTTTGTTGTTCGCGAGTTGTTAGGAGATGCAAATGGTACTTGGAAATTTTTGTGGATTCTGATTGTGCGTTGGTGAATTGTGGTTCAGGTTAGGTTTTCTCTTATTAGAGAGTTTGAGTAATCTGTGATCATAGTTGAATTTTTTTTGAGTTTTTGGTTCTTCATCACTGTTTCAATGTTGTTATAGATTTTTGAGGGCTCTTCATTTAAATCTGGATCTAAACTGTTGTTAAGATGTTTGATTGCATTAGGTTGATAGATTCTCAAGATCTTTCTTTTATGAGCCTTGTGTATCTGTTTTAAAACAAATCTATCATTATCACTCTACTCCTTTCAAATCCTCATATTTTTTATGAATCCGTGATATGCTTCTGTATACATTTCCTCTGAATCTGATCACTTTCTTTGCTCTTTTCATTTTCCGTTGAGACAGGTGCGAAACATTCTGAGGATTCTGTTGAAGATCCTCTATTCTAAAAAGTTTCCAGAGGATTGCAGTTTGGGACGGAGTATCTCTCGAGGACATGGAATGCAACAAGGACGAAGCGAAAAGGGCAATGGATATTGCCGAGAGAAAGATTACAGAGAAGGACTACAATGGGGCAAAAAAGTTCGCTAACAAGGCTCAAAACTTGTTTCCAGAGCTGGATGGTCTGAAACATTTATTGGCGGCTATCGATGTTTATATCTCTGGAGAGAAAAATATTTACGGAGATGCTGATTGGTATGGTATCCTTGGTGTAGATCCCTTTGCTAATGATGATGCAGTCAAAAAACAATACCGGAAATTAGTTCTTATGCTCCATCCGGATAAAAACAAGTGCAACGGCGCTGAAGGTGCGTTTGAGCTGCTTTCACAAGCTTGGAATCAACTGTCT
>NC_025687.1:4389650-4394109 GCF_000633955.1 Camelina sativa
TGTCCCAACTGTAATCATGGTTTTGTTGCACAAGAGATAACTCCGCCTTCATTTGTTCCGAAGCCGCCAGTCAACCTCTCATCTAACCAACAGCACAGGAGTTCCAAAAATCAAGCGTCAAACAAAAAATCATATGGTCCTCCTTCTTCTAGGAGAGAGCCTGCAGCATCTGTTAACCATAATTTTCAGTGGGATTCTTTAACAAGAATGGCTGGTTCTAACAGCCGAAATGCTACAAATCAAGCTGCAAATGTAGTTCAGCAAGCACAACTGAAGAGAGAGCTTGGGGAGTCGCGAGAAAGGGATGCTGCTAGAGGATTCACGAACTCTGATCTGAGGAATTTCAAGAAGCCGAAGACAGACGATTCCCACTTGCGACGTCCATTGGCAGGTAATCAAACAGGTGCAAGGAATGTTGGCAATGGAAATACTGAAACGCCCAACACCTTAGGCTCTCGACATACTCATGTACAAGGAATGTTGTTACCTTGTGATATAACCAAAGCTCTTATGGAAAGAGGCCAGGCAGAAATTTTTAAGAGACTTCCGAAGATGATCTCTGAAATGAAAGCAAAGTTCAGGGAAACTGATGGGGAGAAGAAAAGTATGAAGGCAACGAGCAAGATGAGTGGCAAGGCAAATGAGGTTGAGAGGTCAATCGAGGAAATTCCCCATGCTTCAGATGAAGAGAAGGATGATGAAGTGAAGACAATCAATGTTCCGGATTCAGACTTTCACAACTTTGATCTTGACCGATCTGAAAGTTCTTTCAAAGACGACCAGATTTGGGCGGCCTATGATGATGACGACGGAATGCCACGGTTTTATGCCCGCATCCATAAGGTGATTTCTTTGAATCCCTTTAAGATGAAAATCAGCTGGCTCAATTCCAAAGGCACCAGTGAATTTGGTCCCATAGACTGGATGGGTGCTGGTTTTGCTAAAACATGTGGGGAATTTAGGTCAGGGAGACATGAACCTACAGATACACTAAACGCCTTTTCTCACAAAGTTCATTTCACCAAAGGTGCAAGAGGATTCCTTCATATTCTTCCCAAAAAGGGACAGGTTTGGGCATTGTATCGAAATTGGTCTCCTGAGTGGGACAAGAATACCCCTGATGAAGTTAAACACAAGTATGAGATGGTGGAAGTTCTTGATGACTGCACCGAAGACAAACAAAGTGTAACCGTGACTCTCTTACTCAAAGCTGAAGGATTCAGGGCAGTTTTCCGTAGAAGCACAGATGGAAACGATGTGAGGGAGATTCAAAAGGAAGAAATGTTGAGATTCTCCCATCAGGTGCCTCATTACATTCTTACAGGGAAAGAAGCTGATAACGCACCAGAAGGTTGTCTGGAACTAGACCCGGCTGCAACTCCTTAATAGTTTGTTGTGATTCCTTCATTACATTCTTAGTTTGTTGGTAAGTTCCTTTTGTCTTTCATGGAAGCTAATATGTATCTATCTAATCTTAGGTACAGCATACTTACATGACATGAAAGAATATTTTGTCTGTGGAACTACCTATATTTTCTTCGACTGTTCCTATATATGACTTGGAATAGTTTTATCACCCTTGTGGTCCAGTTTATATAAGAGGGGTTTGTTTTGAGTTTTGACTTTCACTTCCCTTAAAACAAGGTGATCGAATGAAGGTGACTTCAGTTTGGTTTATTAATACATTTTGCCAACGCTGTGGGATTGTATTTTGCCAAATGCAGTTTGGTGATTACTTTTCAACATTGAACTGTGTTGTTTGTTTCGCCTCTCTTAAATTTTAGACTCCGAAGTTGTCAAGACATCATCTTTGTCTCTTTGTCTTTGACATGTCATTTTGGGACAAAAGGAGAGTGTCTCAGCAAAAGGCAACTGCTTAATTGTCATATATGTGACAGTTACTTACATCTAAAACTCAAGTACAGGAAGGTACTAGGTAGTAACTGGGTTGATATTTCTGGTTACAAACAAATGAATCAAGCCTCAAAAGCATGGGTTATTTTCTAACCTTCTGCTGAAGAAGCTCCCTAATCCATAACACTCAAGTTGATATCGAACTACTTCCATTGTTTTAAGGCTTTATTTAGCTTTGAGAGAATTTCTCCAGGCAGGGCTAGTTTACGTAATCACACAATTTGGGGGGAGGGGTTTATTGATAAATTAGTCATCACATACGGTAGTAGTTGCAAATGCAAACCAAGTTAATTAATCAAAAAAAAAAAAAAAAATGCCTGAAATTAGTCAAAATAGCATCGGAATGGTCCTCGAAATCGAACCAAATGAATAAATGAGCAACATTCAATTTCTTTTTATTTATTAAACCTTTTAATTTGTAAAACACCAGGATTTAAATGATAATTTCCAGAAAATTTGGTGTTTTAATTAAATTTTAATAGATGTTCTTGCAATATTTATGAAGCTGGAGGGTTATTTTTCATTTTCACGGAACTTGGGAAAGAGAGATACTCTTCTAATCCTAATTTACTTGTCTGCGACAAATTAGGGCACAGACATTAGCGTTCTCTGTCTCTCTCTTAATCTCCGTCAGCGTCGTCTCTCATTCTCCTCTTAGTAAGGTGAGCTCTCTATTTTCTTCATTTTCCAAGGTTGGTCTTTGCGGATTGAGTAGAGAGATTGATAAGCCGAAAATGTTCCTGTTATATAGTTATGCACGGCACCCTAGATGTTGTTCCTATTAGCATACCATTATGATCTCTACTTGTTGTTCCGTTTTGATCTCTCATTGCCCTAATTAATTCTTATGATCAATCTTGTGCAGATTAGATAAGCAAAAACAATGGTGCAATATAATTTCAAGAAGATAACAGTTGTGCCAGATGGGAAACAGTTTGTTGATATCGTTCTTTCCCGCACTCAGCGGCAGACAAAAACTATCGTTCACAAGGGTGACAAGATCAGCAAACTCCGTAGCTTCTACATGATGAAAGTGAAGTTCACACAATCAAACTTCAACGAGAAGCTCTCTGCCCTTATCGACGAGTTTCCTCGCCTCAAGGAGATTCACCCCTTCTTTGACGATATTCTTCATGTCCTTTACGATAAAGATCACTACAATCTCGCTCTTGGTCAGCTCAATACCGCTAGGAATAAGATCAGTCAAATCGCCACGGATTATGTGAAGCTAATCAAGTATGGTGATTCACTGTACCGGTGCAAGTGCTTAAAAGTGGCAGCTCTTGGGCGTATGTGTACTGTTATGAAAGGGATCGGTCTTAGTTTGGCTTATCTTGAGCAGGTTAGGCAACACATGGCGAGGCTTCCTGCGATTGATCCAAACACTCGAACTATCTTGATCTGCGGATGTCCTAATGTGGGAAAGAGTTCTTTTATGAACAAAGTTACAAGAGCTGATGTGGATGTTCAGCCATATGCTTTTACCACGAAGTCACTCTTTCTTGGTCATACTGATTACAAGTGTTTGAGGTATCAGGTGATTGATACACCGGGGCTTTTAGATAGGGAACTTGAAGACCGTAACATCATTGAAATGTGTAGTGTCACCGCCCTGGCTAACCTTCGAGCTGCTGTTTTGTTCTTTCTTGATATTTCGGGTTCTTGTGGTTACACCATTGCTCAGCAGGCTTCTGTCTTTCACAGCATAAAGTATGTGTTGAAGAACAAACCGTTGGTTATTGTCTGCAACAAGACTGATTTGATGCCTGTGGAGAACTTATCTGAAGAAGATAAGAAACTGATTGAAGATATGAAAGATGAAGCTATGAAGACTGCAATGGGAGCAAGTGAAGAAGCAGTGCTTTTGAATATGAGCACTCTGACCGAAGAAGGTGTGATGTCAGTGAGGAATGCTGCCTGTCAGATGCTGTTAGATCAAAGGGTAGTAGCGAAGATGAAACCGAAAAAGATCACTGACCACCTGAACAGGTTCCATGTGGCGATGCCGAAGGCTCGTGACGACCAAGAAAGGCTCCCTTGCACACCTCAGGTAGCTAAGGAAGAAGCTTGTGAAAAGGATCAGAAACGAAAGACAGAGAAGGACTTGGAAAATGAAAATGGTGGAGTTGGGGTTTATTCTGCTAGTCTAAAGAAGAACTACAATTTGGCTAATGGAGAATGGAAGGATGACATAATACCTGAGATCTTTGATGGTCATAATGTTTCTGACTTTGTTGATTCAAATATTTTGAATAGGCTTGAGGAGCTGACAAGTGAAGAAAGTTTAAGGCTGGCAGAGGAAGAAGATAATGGTTTTGAGATTGAAGGCGAAGAACTTACAGAGAAGGAGAAGAATGATTTGGCTGATATGCGTAAGAAGAAAGCCTTGCTCATTCAAAATCATAGACTCAAGAAGAGCAACGCATAAAACAGAGCAACTGTTCCAAGAAAGTTTGACAAGGATAAGAAGTTTTCAAGGAAGAGAATGGGTAGAGAGTTATCATCTCTAGGTCTTGATCCGTCTTCTGCTTTGAACCGTGCAAGA
>NC_025687.1:4394164-4395888 GCF_000633955.1 Camelina sativa
ACCACGAAGTCACTCTTTCTTGGTCATACTGATTACAAGTGTTTGAGGTATCAGGTGATTGATACACCGGGGCTTTTAGATAGGGAACTTGAAGACCGTAACATCATTGAAATGTGTAGTGTCACCGCCCTGGCTAACCTTCGAGCTGCTGTTTTGTTCTTTCTTGATATTTCGGGTTCTTGTGGTTACACCATTGCTCAGCAGGCTTCTGTCTTTCACAGCATAAAGTATGTGTTGAAGAACAAACCGTTGGTTATTGTCTGCAACAAGACTGATTTGATGCCTGTGGAGAACTTATCTGAAGAAGATAAGAAACTGATTGAAGATATGAAAGATGAAGCTATGAAGACTGCAATGGGAGCAAGTGAAGAAGCAGTGCTTTTGAATATGAGCACTCTGACCGAAGAAGGTGTGATGTCAGTGAGGAATGCTGCCTGTCAGATGCTGTTAGATCAAAGGGTAGTAGCGAAGATGAAACCGAAAAAGATCACTGACCACCTGAACAGGTTCCATGTGGCGATGCCGAAGGCTCGTGACGACCAAGAAAGGCTCCCTTGCACACCTCAGGTAGCTAAGGAAGAAGCTTGTGAAAAGGATCAGAAACGAAAGACAGAGAAGGACTTGGAAAATGAAAATGGTGGAGTTGGGGTTTATTCTGCTAGTCTAAAGAAGAACTACAATTTGGCTAATGGAGAATGGAAGGATGACATAATACCTGAGATCTTTGATGGTCATAATGTTTCTGACTTTGTTGATTCAAATATTTTGAATAGGCTTGAGGAGCTGACAAGTGAAGAAAGTTTAAGGCTGGCAGAGGAAGAAGATAATGGTTTTGAGATTGAAGGCGAAGAACTTACAGAGAAGGAGAAGAATGATTTGGCTGATATGCGTAAGAAGAAAGCCTTGCTCATTCAAAATCATAGACTCAAGAAGAGCAACGCATAAAACAGAGCAACTGTTCCAAGAAAGTTTGACAAGGATAAGAAGTTTTCAAGGAAGAGAATGGGTAGAGAGTTATCATCTCTAGGTCTTGATCCGTCTTCTGCTTTGAACCGTGCAAGAAGCAAGTCTAGAGGTAGAAAGAGGGAAAGATATGATGATTTGAGTAACGATTCGATGGATGTGGATGTGGATGTGAATGATGATGAGCAGCAGAAGAAGAAGAAGATGTGTCTGAGATCCAAATCAAGATCTTTGTCAAGATCAAGATCAGTGTCAAGGCCACCACATGAAGTTTTACCAGGTGAAGGCTTCAAAGATTCTTCACAAAAGATTAAGGGGGAGGTATTGGTTTAGGATTTAGAAAGAATTTTAATGACTTTATGTTCTTGCTGATTGTTAGAATCATAGAAAATTGAAAGTTAAAAATGAAGGATTCTAAGAGATTGTTTAGTAAGTTTTTTAAAATCTTGATGATTTGTTTTTTCTAATCTTGTAAAATCTTTCTATTTGATGAAAGAGTTTTCATGACTTTTGTTATGAAGGAAATGATATAAAATCCTAAACCAATAACATAAAATTTGAATTCATTAACAATCCAAGATTCTTTTGTTTTACTTGAATAACATAAAACTTTTAATGACTTTATAAAACTCTTAATCCAATAACACTAGATTTATCAAGATTTTAGATAACTTTTTACAAATCCACAACCAATAACACCAAATTTTTAAAGAGTTTTTAAAAGTCTTGATTGAATAACAACATATTTTACCTAACTTTTA
>NC_025687.1:4401972-4403540 GCF_000633955.1 Camelina sativa
CAAGATTCTTTTGTTTTACTTGAATAACATAAAACTTTTAATGACTTTATAAAACTCTTAATCCAATAATACTAGATTTATCAAGATTTTAGATAACTTTTTACTAATCCACAACCAATAACACCAAATTTTTAAAGAGTTTTTAAAAGTCTTGATTGAATAACAACATATTTTACCTAACTTTTAAAGTCATTAAAATTCTTTCTAAATCCTAAACCAATACCTCCCCCTAAGGCAATTAAGATTGGGAATAAGTCTCACAAGAAGAGGAACAAAGCTGCACGCCGTGGAGAAGCAGACAGAGTTATACCATGTCTTAAACCAAAACACTTTTTTTCAGGGAAAAGAGGCAATGGAAAAACCCATAGGCGTTGAAACCAAATGATTAGGTAACAAGGGTTGCTTGTCTTTCACTTGTCCATTTTTATGACTTGTATTTGATATTGTGGTTAGCAAATTAAAAGGAGATGATAATATGGTGCATTAATTGCAGGGGGAGTATGCAGATGATGAATGGTCTGAGGATTATCTACCAAGTTTTGGATTTTGAAGCTTTTTACTTAATATTTTTTTACTATTATGTGTATTTTTAGTTGATTTCTTGGAGACAGCTATGAATGATATCAACTGGGCTTTTGAGATGTTTTTGATTTTTGATACTTGCAAGTTGCATCATATAGTTGATTTATTTCATGTGTGTGAAGGTGCAACCAAAATGAAACAAACCCGATCCATTTGTAATTACTTGGCTCAATCATTAAGTCTCCACAATCCTGTTTAGTAAAGCTTCAAAGTTAAATTGACAAATATGAATTTGGGTTTATTTCCAAGGTTGTGGGCGCGATATAAAGGGTGTGTGCATAAAGATGAGAGATTGTAACTTGCAAACGTTCATAGTTTTAATTTTGATCACAATGATGAAAACTTGATTTCTCATTTACTGAAGCAATATACAAAATTTATGCTCTTGGTCTTACTAGGTTGCATGTTAGCAGAAGAAAAACTGAAGTTATGTAAAACTTAAATCAGTCAAACAAAACTCTCCGGCACATGGGGCAAGTATTTTTGCGGGAGAACCACTTCGTGAGACAGTGGTCGTGGAAGACATGCGAGCATGGCAGGCGTGTGGGAGCACCACCGGTCTTGGAACCCAAGAGATGCTCCAGACAAATGGAACACGGTTCTGCTTCCATCTTCAATCTCTTGAGTTCATCTCCATCGATTATTCCTTCACAAAGCAGCCTCTGAACCTGAAGCGCAGACTCCGATAGCACAACGTAGGCACGCTTCGTTACAGTAACGAGCAGGGTTATAACGAAGCCGTTAACGCCAAAACCTAAGTTGTTTGCAGCAGAAGCGATGTGTGAGGCTAAGATTCTGCTTGTCGAACGATGTATCATTAGCTGATCGAGGAGGAGATCACGGATGTGAGTGTGACAGGTGCTTTCGATACTAAAGTTGAAGTCGGGGTAGGCCTGGTGGTTCGATCCAACTAGGGTTTGGATTCCGGTGACCGGATCTTGATGGACCTTTTCAGTTATGGTTTCAAGTACGACATTGACTGTGTT
>NC_025687.1:4404711-4438235 GCF_000633955.1 Camelina sativa
GTGACAGGTGCTTTCGATACTAAAGTTGAAGTCGGGGTAGGCCTGGTGGTTCGATCCAACTAGGGTTTGGATTCCGGTGACCGGATCTTGATGGACCTTTTCAGTTATGGTTTCAAGTACGACATTGACTGTGTTTTTCATCCCTTCCGATGGCGGCAGATTTTGCTGGTGTATCTGACATTCCAGTCGAGGATACATATTTGAGAAAAAGAGCTGATTAAATTCAGAATCTTACTGAGACCAAAAGAGTTGCAGAAGAGAAGGAAACGTAGAGATATATATAGACGTGTCGTGAAGATTGTAATATTTTCCTTTTTGAACTCTTTAAGAATTGTGAAGGCGTATAGGGTTACGCAATGTCGGTGATAAAATATGTAAGCGCGCCTCAACGATTATGACCTATCACTCTATCAGCAGACACGTGCCTTTGGTGGTGGCACGTGAGTGTGTTGTAATTTCCTTTTTGGTCTTTCATGTCTAATCTTAGATTACAACATACTTATTATTTTACATTACATGACATGAAAGAATATTTTGTATGTGGAACTAATTAACAATCTTTTCTTCGATTGCTCCTCCCCTATATGACTTGGATATAGTTTTATCACCTTTGTGGTCAGTAGTACATAGCTAATTTATGTAATAGGGGTTTGTTTTGAGTTTTGACTTCACTTGCCTTAAAACAAGGTGATCCAGTTTTGGTTTAAAATTAATACATTTTGCCTCAGATTGAACACCGTGGGATTGTATATGACAGTCGGACTGGGAGACTGAAAGATGCCAATATATACAATCCCACAGCGTTCAATCTTATGCTTAATTGCCATCAAGCAGGATTTAATTCCTAATTGCGTAATTGCTTCAAGTTTTTAGGTCCCAACTTAATATCAAGAAGACTTATGGGCCTATCTAATGGGCTATATTGCTGACGGCCTAACGAAATTGGAGTTAACGAACTCGAAACCCTTTCCAGTTTTTTATTTCTGAAAAAGCAATCATTGGGTCAAATGAAGGCCCAATCATTGGGTCTCGTTCTCACTCACTTTCTCTTCAGGTTTGTACTTTTTATTCTCTCATTCGATTTCCATTCTGATAAAGCTTGTAGAGAAGATCGCTCTATACAGTCCAATGTCAGTGTACATACTTAGCTGGCTGCTTTGAATTCGCTGATGTGTGAGATTTGTTGTGCAAGCAATTAAGATGAGAAAGAAGCAGCCTGGCTCAGACCTACGTGTCCAGGGATTATAGTTTAGCTGATGGAGAAATCAATTCATGTGTCAACAAAGTTTGAGTTGCAAGAACTAAGGTAACTTTTCTTACTTGCATCAATGTGTCATAAAACTTACAATAGTTAGAATTGGGTAATACAGTGAACATGGAGACGTTTATGGTTCCTAGACAAAGAACAATGTGGCAAACGTTTATGTTTATTTTGTATATATATAGCCCTATATATAAGTTGTGAATTATGAGCTATATATTATTGTTGGTGAGTTGATATGCGCCATTACAATTCGGTTTTAAATAGTAAGGAAGCCAAATCAAGTCAGGAAACATGGCTACACGATCTTTGTCTAAGACATTAAACTAATGTCTGTTGCCTTCTATACTCCTGTCCATTTTGTTCGACATTTTCTTTCTTTCTATTCGATGATAAAATAGAAAATTATATCTAAGACTAAAAAATGTCACGTAACCATATATACTCACCTCTCTTCTTCTAAAGAACGTTGTGAACACAGGCTAATGAAAATACACTGATTCAGAAAAGAGGTAAACATCAATGATTCTTGTTTGATAAATTTCATGTTTTCTGCTTGTATATTGCTTTGATCTGTCTTGTGTACTTTGCTTGGTGACTTGAATCTGCCTTTTCTCTTTTGGTTTTAATGTTACATATTTGAATCTTCTGTAGTATCTGGGACTGCATCTAGATCAAAAACGTATCTCTGTATTATCACGAAATCTTGTTTTGGATACTAGAAACATTTTATTTTGTTGACTTGAATCGTTTCACTAAACCTTTTTGACCCAGGAGAGTAGCTATGGTTGAGGGAGTTGTGTCATTTGGAGTACAAAAGCTTTGGGAGCTCCTGAGTCGAGAATCACACCGACTACAGGGAGTTGAAGACCAAGTTTCTGAACTAAAACATCAGATTGGAACATTACAGTCATTGTTGGAAGATGCAGATGCCAAAAGACTTGAAAGTAAAAGGGTGAATAACTTCTTGGAAGATGTCAAAGACATTGTTTATGATGCTGAGGATATATTCGAAACTTTTCTTCTTAAAGAAGAAAGAGGAAAAGAAAAAGGGATCAGGAGGCGTACGAAAAGATTTGCGTGCTTCTTAGTTGACCTCCAGAAAATGGGTTCAGATATAAAAGACTTAACTATGAGAATCTCTGAAGTGGTTGGGCGTATGCAGGGTTTTGGGATCCAACAGATCATCGATGGTGGCCATTCACCATCTGTGCAAGACAGACAAAGGGAGCAAAGGGAGTTCCGACAGACATTTCCTAACAATTATGAAAGCGATCTTGTGGGGGTGGAAAAGATTGTTGACAACTTGGTTGGTCATTTAGTTGAAAATGATAGCATTCAAATGGTATCTATATCCGGGATGGGCGGTATTGGTAAATCCACTCTGGCCAGACAAGTTTTTCATCATGACATGGTAAGACGCCATTTTGATGGGTTCGCATGGATCTGTGTTTCACAAGAGTTCACACAGAAGCATATTTGGCAAAGGATCTTGCAGGAACTTAGACCACATGATAAGGCCATTACACATGTGGAAGAACTCCAGAGTAAACTCTTCCAGCTATTGGAAACCGACCGATACTTCATCGTCCTTGACGATATATGGAAAGAAGAAGACTGGGATAGAAGAAAAACAGTGTTTCCGAAGAAAAGTGGTAAGCTATAAATATAAAACACTTTCTTTTTATAATTTCACAAGTGATTGTAAAAAGAGAAGCTAGACGCACACATTTGTCATGAATGTCTATTATTCACTTATGATGAAGCCATAATATGTTGCAGGTTTGAAGATGCTAGTTACTTCTCGCAATGAGGGTGTTGGTTTACATGCTGATCCAACATGTTTTGCCTTTAGACCAAAAATACTTACTCCCGAAGAAAGTTGGAAGCTATGTAAGAGGATAGTATTCCCTAGAAGAGATGAAACCGGTACGCTTTCAGATCTAATTAAATTTAAGACCAATATATTTCTACTACGTTTTCAGATGTTTATATCAACAATCAATCGCAAAATAATTATGCCAAGGCTCAAATCTTAAATAATATATTACCTTTTGATTCTATGCAGAATTTACAGTTGATGAAGGACTAGAAGCCTTGGGTAATAAAATGGTTACATATTGTGGAGGACTGCCGTTAGCCGTTAAAGTGTTGGGTGGGTTGTTAGCTATGAAACAGACAGTTACTGAATGGAAAAGAGTATGTGACAGTATTGGACCTCAGATCATAGGAGCATATCACTTTGATGACAAAAATCTCAATCCAGTTTTCCGAGTATTGTCTTTGAGCTATGAAAACTTGCCAAGGTGTTTAAAGCATTGTTTCCTCTACCTAGCCCACTACCCGGAGGATTACAAGATAAATGTGACTAAATTGTTTAGTTATTGGGCTGCAGAAGGAATTATAACGTCATTTTACAATGGAGCAACCATTCGAGATAGTGCAGAAGGCTATCTAGAAGAGCTAGTGAGGAGAAATATGGTTATTGCTGAAAAGAGCTATTTGACTACAAGAATAGAATACTTTCACATGCATGACATGATGAGAGAGGTATGTTTATCAAATGCAAGAGAAGAGAATTTTCTTCAAGTCATCAAAGTCCCTGAATCCACCTCTACCTTCAATGCTCAATCTTCTAGCAGAGCTCGCCGACTTGCCGTACATAGTGGTAGTGATGCCCTACACATGCTGGGGGATAAAAAAAATAAAAAAGCCAGATCTCTTTTACTGTTGGGAGTTGAAGAAGACTTTTGGATACAGTCATCTCCAGGCTCTCGAAGATTACCATTGCTTAGAGTGTTGGATCTCTCTGGAGTAAAGTTTGAGGGAGGGAAGTTACCTTCCAGCATTGGAAAGCTCATCCACTTGAGATTCTTGAGCTTATTCAACGCAAGGGTATCTTATTTACCTTCTTCTCTGCGGAAACTAAAGCTTCTGCTCCATTTGAACTTAAGTGTTTCTGCGGAATCAGTTTATGTGCCAAATGTTTTGAAAGAGATGCAAGAACTAAGGTATCTCTCCTTACCTGCGTCAATGTGTAATAAAACAATGTTGGAACTGGGTGATCTAGTGCATCTGGAGACGTTGTGGTTTTTCTCGACGAAACACAGTATTGTGACGGACCTCCTCTGCATGTCCAAGCTCAGGGCTCTTTATGTATGTTTCACTGACGGGTGTACTTCTGAATCTCTAACGTCATCTCTACGTGAATTGAGAAACCTGGAGAAGCTTAGTTTATATGTTTCACACAAAATCAGCTTGGCTGATAACGGGGGCGAATTCGTTCTGGATTTTATTCATCTTAAGGATTTAGTGTTGTGCATGCATATGCCAAGGTTTCCTGATCAATATCGGTTCCCTCCCCACCTTGCTCACATAGGACTATTCGAATGCCGCATGGAGGAGGATCCAATGTTGGTTCTAGAGAAGTTGCTTCATTTGAAGTCAGTTGTTTTAACATTTGGAGCTTTCGTCGGGAAGAGAATGGTCTGCTCGAAAGGCGGATTTCCTCAGTTGTGTGCTCTTGAACTATGTGCACAATATGATTTGGAAGAGTGGATGGTAGAAGAAGGGTCGATGCCATGTCTTCATACCTTGACTATAATTGAATGCAAGAAGTTGAAGGATCTTCCGGATCAGCTCAGATACATAACTTCCTTGAAGGAACTGCAGATGAAGGGAATGACGACGGAGTGGAAAGTAAAATTGGTACCCGGTGGGGAGGATTACTACAAAGTCCAACACATTCCCAGTGTCCAAATAATCAAATGTGACGACGAATAAGGAAATAAACAGTAGGATCAAAGCATTTCGCACTACTTCGTTCATTTTCTGGTTTTGCACACTCCATTGATTACCAATAAAAAAAAATGTACACATTTCAGTTTCAGAGTTCAAAGTGATATACAAGTGTAACTGTGTAAGCACACCAACGTTACACTAATTATTTTGAACAGTGCAAGCTTTAGCGTGTACGCTTTTCAGAATTTAGATGAAAATGTTCGCAGAGTTGAAGCTGCAGCGTGAAAGAGTGGGCATCGTGAAATTTGGTCAAAAAGAAACTCAGGTACGAGAACCAAAGAAGGTACTAAACTACTAGGTTGACATTTCTGGTAACAAAAAAGCCTCAAATCAAGGGTTGTTTTTAACCTTTTGCTGAAGAAGCTCCTTCTCCATAACACTGAAGTTGAAAAGATATGTAATTTAGTTGTCAGACCGTGAGAGACCCGCCATTGTCTCCCGCTGTAAGGTTCAGAATCATCGTCGCAGCCTTCACAGCCCTGTCACATTTGCAATCCCACAGCAAAGGTTTAGGAATTTAGCCTTTTACGCAATTGATCCATAGGAAAAAACACAACCAGAGAGACCAAATAGAGCAAGATCATGATTCAAAGTCATTTGAATCCTTGTAAAATGATTTATAGCTAGACATAAACGATAGAAATTCTGATTACTGATAAGGGCAAGAGAGTACACTTTTTTATTGTTTAAAAATTCTGAGGAGGTTGAGTGTTGCTTACCAAGCATCAGGAGCTTGATACAAGGACGCTGAGTTGCCAAAGCAGGAAGTGAGCAATTCTGTGTTGATCACGCCTGGATTTAATGCAACCACTGCCATTCCTTCAGCTACCTCCTTCGCCACAGCTCGGCTTAACCCCTCAATCGCCCATTTCGATGCACAGTAAGGTGCAACCTGTAAGTACAGTTTTGGTTTTAAAAGGTTACCTCAAAGGGATCAGGTCTGATGTGCCCAAATCATTTAGTGCAAAAATGTAGAGTACAGAAGAGACTATCAGAATAATGTTATCTACATATCCTGAAAAATCAAAAGAAGAGGACCAGAAAAGTGCTCAGCCCATATGAAAGACGGATAAAAGAATGATTGTAGGCCTTTCACACTATGGGAAAGGGACCAACCTAGTAATTTGCTTAGACCATCAGGTGAAGTTATAGTCTCTCCCTACCATCTAGTCTCACTTGTTTCCATATACGATAGTATCAAGGAAAAAATATCCAACATTCTTATTATTATATTCAGAGAAAGTCTATCTCATGATAATATCATAATTCCAGATACCAAATACTTCTCTATCTTTCATAAACTTTTGTGGGGCTAGAAGGACAAACACACAGTAACAGCTAGTGATTCAAGCAAGAGTTGATTGAGACTCACCAGGGCAGCACCAGATCTTCCCCATCCAGAAGACAGATTCACAATTATCCCTTGCTTACGTGGGAGCATCAAAGGGATAAAATGACGCAGCACATTTGCTACCCCTTTAACGTTTGTATCCATGACATTGTCAAAATCTTCTGCAGAGACTTCCCAAATCTTGCTGTTCTTATTGATAGTACCAGCGTTGTTAACTGCAACATGCATTTACCAACATCCATTAGACCGTTAAATAAACCTAGAGCAAAGATGATACCTTTATTACAACAGCTACCAAACACTTTGGGAACAATCTAGTGATTTCTACAAAACAACTAGTAGTTACAAAGAAAGGTGTAAATATATACCTATGATATCTGGGACACCCTTCTTCTCCATAATAGTGTGTGCCAGTTCTTCAACACTGCTGTTTAATTTCTGCAAACATAGACCATAAATCATGCTAATTTCATCAGGAAAGCAATGGATTCATCTAATTTGCAATAAGAAAATAACAGCAATCATCAACACCCACATTAGAATTTATCCAGAAAATTGCATGAAACGCAGACCGAATATCACAAGACAAGAGAAACACGGAGGAGTCGGCGGAAATTACCACATCGGCGGTGAGGAGGAGATGATTAGCCGAGGAGGAGAGCTCCGATTGAAGAGCAGTGAGCTTCTCTTGAGTACGAGCGCATCCTATGACAGTGTGACCTCTCTTCGCCAGCTCCAGAGCTAGGGCTCTTCCCAGACCTTTGCTCACCCCCGTTATCAGAACGGTCCTCGCCGCCGTAACAGAGTTCGCTGCCCCACTGAAAGGCGTCGCAATCGTCATCGTGTAGCCCCAGTGGCCGATTTAGCTTCTCTTTTGTTCGGTGCCGCGAAGAATATACAATACACTCTTTGCCATCATCTCATGATAATTTCATGCCATTTTAGAATCAAACCGATTTAAATCAATTTAAAATTAAATCGAATGATTATAAACCGGTTTCATTAAGATGTACTGGCTTAGTTATTATCGGATACGTCTTCTTAATACTATTTAATCAATGTCGTCCGTTTCATCATCGGACGTTTTGATTCTGTTTTAATTTGAAAACGACTAATTTAAGACTCCAAGACATTTTGATCATCACAATTAATACCATATAAGCACTGTTTTCGTATAAATAAACGGGCAAGGATCTTGTTATTGTTCATCAATCAACAAAACAAACTTCACATAGAGTTATAATATTTTTTTATCAATTCTAAGATTTCTCAATTATGTCTATCAAGAATGTTGTTCTTCTTCTAGTGATCATATCTGTTGTTGTCTCCACAAATGCTCAGCTACCACAACTTACTTTTCCTTTTCCCTTACTTTTCCTTTTCCCTTCCAACCTAGCCCCGACATGGCAGGATTCCCCGATATTGCAAAATGTTGGTCATCCGTGATGAATATTCCGGGATGCATCACAGAGATTTCTCAAGCCATACTTAGTGGACGATTTGGCAACATTAGTCTAGCTTGCTGCAAAGCATTTTTGGAAGGTGAAACCAATTGCTTGCCAAAACTCCCAATCAATCCATTTTTTCCTCCAATGTTGAAAGAGCAATGTTCAAGAATTGCAGGCGCAATTCCTCCTGCCACGAAGTAAATTTTTTAACTATAAGAGCTATGTTAATCGTTTGATATTTAGCTGTTTTCTCTCTATTCTTCCTTAATTATCGACGTTTAGTTGTTTTCTTAAGCTAAAGTTAGTTTTACATTCAAGGATTACAAATTTACAATAATATAATGATAGCAATATAAATCAAGTCTTCTTTTCAATACTAAATTACTATCTATATAATTATGTTTAACATAGTCACGCCTCATCCAACATCTCGTCCGTTCTTATGGTTATTTAGATTTTTGAAAGGAAACAACACTCTTTCGTCGGAGCTGATCCGATCCTTCTCTCCCCCATGACATACACACTTGGCCAATCCATAATTATTTTTTTTTGGTCAAAACGATACTACTACTTAAATAATTAACTAGGTTCCGACCTGCACATACCTGCGGAGTTATGTTTATAAACAAAATTATTTTTGTCTATATAATCAAACTTATACTAATTGAGATTTTAGTTTGATATTTGGTTTGGTTTATTAATATTTGAAATTTTTTAAATAATAATGATTTCTCCAGTATTTTAAAATTTGAAACAACATAACGGTTGGACTGGTAACAAACTAAATCAAACAAAGGATTGGTTGGATTCTATTAAATTTGTGAACTATCAAATTGGATATATAACCGCTAACAGCGATGCAAACCCGTTTACAACATATACAAATATTTAGGGATGGCCGTAACTCTCTTTTCGTTTTGTCATGTTCCATTATGTCATACACCCGTTCTCAATTTTTCTTTGCATAACAGAAAACATTCCCAATATGGAACATTCCGGATATGGGACAAATTTTCGATTGAAAACGGGAGGGGACCGGACGAATACATAAATTCTCGAACTCCCCTATGAAATAAACATAAATATAATTCATAGTATATCTATATATCATATGTTTTAATAAAAATATTACAAAATTAATTGACTTCTTTATTCTTACTATTTTATATATATTGCACCTATATTAGATCATGTTTTTTTTTAATATTTTTAAATGTTACAGAAAATATTTTATGTACTTTTTATTTTAATTTTATTTTGAACTTACGCTAGTTCAATTGAAAATAGTAAGAATCATTTATTTAGTATGTGTAAACATATCCTTACCAAAAAGAAAAAAGTACGTGTAAACATATTTATATAGTATAACATCATTAACCCAAAATTTTGTCGTTTTGATTTATGAATATTTGGGTGTTTGAGTGTTAATCAGTACTTTAAGATTTGGATTAGAAATTTTTATACTATGAGTCATCGTTACCTTGAAAATTTCATTAGGAATTCAAGGTAACCATTACTTAAAAGACTATAAAACAATTTCAAGGTGCTCATGTTATAAAATTTTACTGTGATGTGTGTTTTTTGTTTTCTTTTCCATATACATCCCAAGTTATATTGCCATTTTAATAAAGACTGTTAACATCATATATTTGGAAAAATAAGAAAATAATATAATTTAATACATACTGCTGATTACAATATAGTCATGGGAGATTAATTGTACTTATATAGTTTATGTATATGTACCCCTTGATGGTTTCAAAATTAAATTAATGTTAATGCAAAGCTCAACTAAACACTCTAATAAGAATTTTCTACAAAGGTTTCTTAAATAAATCTATAGAAAAGCTGAAGAAAACAAACACTAATATAGTATTTTGTGACTTACCATGTTCATATAAAAATGTGGACTTTTTTAAGCAATCAAATGTAAGTTTCTTGTTTTGCAGATGCTATGTCAATTGGATGAACACCCGTTCATACCACAATCATCCCTTATATACAATCTCTAGATAGAAAAATGTATGCTTTCAAAAAAAATCTTGATTTGTATATGCTTATATACACAACAGGAAATTATAAATTTAACAAATCATAAGAATCATAAATCATAAACTGGACATAGAATCATAAATCATAAACTTAATACAAAGATACTTTTTTTTTTTTTGCAGAAACAAAGAGATACAAACAAAAATAGTGCTAGAGTAGTGTATATGATATCGATATGTGAATGTTAGGTCAATTACTCTATTTATAAAGCTTGAAAGAGTAAACATTTTTACCTTTACGTTGAAAACTAAAAAATCTATATAAAATCTTTTTAAAACTTATTTATTTTTCAGTTAATGCATATACAATATGTTTGAATCTATATGGATAATTAGATTTGAATTTTGAATTAATATTCTAGATTTTCCTATTAAACCGATGAGAGTAAATATATATGGTTAGTTTTAGAAATAATCCCTAAATTTTAGAAATTTTGTAAATAATTACTGATTTTATTTCAAGGTTTCTTAAAAGAAATCATCTATTTAAATTTAAGTTAAGTTATTTTCATAAATACTATTTGAAATTAATTAGATTCGTTTTTTATGGAAATTTTGTTAAATAATAACTTACATTTTTGGTATGTTATTAATTGCGGAAATCTCTTATTATTTTATAAAATTTTAATAACTATATAAATTCTAGAAATAATTTCGTTTTTATTATAATATTTTAAATTTCATTTTGTAATCTTGTTGGCTTTAATTTTTTTTATAGTGACGGTATGTTCTAATTAAATTTAAGGAGAAAATCATTAGTTTAATATTTAATTTAGAAAAATATTTGGAAAACTTAATATATTCAAAATTAATTATTTATCATTTATATCCATATCAAAATATATATACCAAATCTATAACCAATTATATTTCTTCAATAGTTGTTACCATTTTTTTTTAATGCAAGTTGGTCTGTTTGGCAACATGGATATATGTTATGTTTTTTTTTTTTAAATCCCTAAGTGTGCTTCCCATTTAATAGTATAGATTAATTTGTTTATTTACCTTAATTTATAGATATTTAATATTTTTGACCAAAACCTTGAGAAATTATTAAAGTTCATATATAACAAATAAACAAAACTATACTACTTTTAACTGTTTTGTCATAATTTCGATTTTCACCAAAACTTTTTCACTTGATAAAACTAAATTACAGATGCGAAGACGATGAGGCCAACAAGAAGTCACAAGAACATAGATTGAGATCACACTGGTCTCCAACGCTCAAACTCTTCTTCGACTTCCTCTGATTCCTCAGCAAATTTACGACTCTTGTCGTCTGAGTTTTGTGACCGTCTTCTTTTTCTATGGCGATGAGGTCTCTCATTGTGTGTTTCTCTATCTGAACTCTCCTCACTTGATAAACCAGTCTGACGTTTTCCTTTCCTGCTTCGATCAGAGTCAGGATCTTGGGAATTGTATCTGTGCCTCTCTTTGCTTTTGCCCCTATCTTCTTTATCTGACCGACGACATTCTGTGGGAGGAGTAGTTTCTACACTTCTCTTCCTGTTATTTTCTCCATTAACTCGAAGGTCTGATCCTTTATGCTGACGATGTCTACTTTCAGTTGAAACTTCCGCGTGCGAATATCTTGAGCTGCTTCTTTCATCCCGAAGTTTCGATGTACGAACCCTACCATGTTCATGACTCTCCTCACGGTCAGCTGATGACCCTTCCCTACTGTGTTTTCTTGAACTACGGCGGGTTTTCCTGTCCTTTTTATCGTCCATCTGTTCTTGAGCTTCTGAATCTGTCCCTCTTCTGGATTTTCGTTTGTGACCCGTTTCTCTCCTACCATTGTCATCTCCATCAGAAAAATCATCATCAGAATACATCCCATGGGTTCTTTTCCTTATCACCCTATGTCCAGGAGAGTGTTCAGACCATCTGCTATCACGATGCAATGTGTCCTTAGCATGCCGTCGCTCTTTATACATCTCCCTCTCTAAACTCCCATCTCTGCTAGGACTGTCATCTCCATCATGACTGTTCTCGGCCTGCCTACTAAGTTTGTCTCCACGAGTATTCTCCCGGGTATCACCATGATTGTTACGGCTCCTACAAGAAATCTTAGATCCACCGTTTGCATGTTCATGGTCCCTCAATCTAGATCTTCTTGAAGGTTGCCTAACATGGAAACAAAACACATGAGCATGACGCTTCTACACCAAATTAAGCATGCACGATATAGACTGATAAGTTACCGATGAAGGTCCTCAAAATTTAGAAATCCAACTATAAAGCTACCTACCTGTGTGTATCTGTTGGTAGATCTAATCTCGAATCGTTCAATGACCCTAAAGATTCATGCTCCATGTGCTTTTCATCTGAATAACCAAATAAAGCGGTCATTTTGTGAATCCAGAATCTTGGAGGTGGTCTGTCATGGTCAGCCCATTCGTAGTCTCCACCAGGATTTCGGAAACAATGAATAAAATTGCAAGCAGAACCACGAGAACAAGTCTGTAGAATATATGAATATCATGAATTAGAGAGATAAGCAAGAAGTTGGGATCTCAGATAAGAAGCAGATGAAGAGTCATACTTTAAGCCTGGACTTCATGTACTCCCCACATATGGCAACTTTCCATCTTGAGATGTTGACAAACTCGCATTTTACCTGACGAGGATGTGCAATAATCATGGATATAAATGTCAGCAAGCTGAAAGTACCAGAAATATTGCACAGGAAGTCACTAGACCAAATCGTTAGTCACATTTTTCAATGAAAGGAAGTTGGAAAGGTCTCCAGACTAACAGTGTACCTGTTTACCAGCAAAGTATCGACCATTAATGGACTGGTAAGCAAGAATAGCTGATTCTAATGATCTGTAGTGTACGTATACATTGCCCTTCAAGTGGAATGAGCCATTTCTACACACCTGAAACGGATATAAATTTTGGTTTTGAGAAAAGAAAGGGTAGGAAAAAAGGCCGAAAGACAACACATATCTACCAAACAAGTTTTATTCTCAGAAACAGGGTTACATTTGGTCATTTGATGATGAGAAAAGATGCCGGGAACCACTAATTTTCAAAAATGCCTTGCCTAGTGCCAATAGTGTGGCTTGCAGGTTCAAGAACTTACATTCACATTTAGTAAAAATTGAATCTATGGCTAAATGGAAAGGAAAAAAAAGAGGGGGAAGAGAAGGAGCAGAACAGAATCGACAGACCTTGAAATTAATAAGTTCTCCATACTTTTGAAACTCTGTATGAACATCTTCATAAAATTCTTCATAACAACGTTCAGCCTCCTCATCTGTATACTGCAAGGAAGCCGGGAAAAAAAGAGTAAACTAAAGTAAGTGGTTAAAAGGACGGAAACAAGGTGAATAAAATGCATGTGATGTCCACTATTTTAATATCAAGCAAACCAGGATAGCTAGAGCCTTACTAAATTATAACTGCACTAGCTTCTGTTCAGACACTACTAGCCCAAAGCAGCCAGCACGTATGAAGGACACTATTCTGTTCTTAATTCAGGAAAATCAAGCAATTCAGAGGTATAGAGAATCGGATGAATCCTTTGTTACATATCACCCACTCCCACAAGCAAATTAAAAAACACTCAAAGAACAAGATATGAAACACCGACAAACAAGCTACAGTATCTGGTACTGCTATCAAGGCAAGAGAGGGCACAAATAGAGAAGGCCACAGTTTCTGTGGTCGAGATAACAATCACATAATAGCTAATCTATCAATCAGGTAGGATACAAAGAAGTGAATCGCAACTCCACCTCGCCCAGGTTATAATCATGCACCTCCACTGAAGGGAAGCCATCAATGTCTGATGTAAGTTAAAGAAGAGGTAACAAGGATCAAAGAAAAAACAAGCAGCATAATTCTGTAAATTCAAAAGCACAGAGCAAAACAAAACAGAAAAGAGGCAGAGGAACTGTGGTAATGTTGATTCAGATAATGAGAGCGGAGAGTAATAGAGAAGAACTAATTATTAGCAGGATACTAGCATCACGAGATGACAGCGGTTACAGACCTCAAGCCCCTCATCCTGTTCCCAAGCAATACCAGGACCATTATACATGTTCTTCATAAGTAGTGTGCACGATTTATTGGGGTAGAAATGAACTCTGCTACAACGTGGGCCAAACCGACAAGCTCCAGTTTTCAAATGAAAAGGACAATGAGATTTATCCTGGAAAGTAAGAGGATAACAACAAAGCGAAGTTAGTAAAAAGGACACAAGAATGATAGCTGACACTAATGCAATCTCATCAAGGAATATAACAAGCACCTGCTCAGTTCCAAAGTTGGGTACTTCTTGTGCAACATTCTCCAGAATCTGTTGCGCAGAACTAACATTCTGATAGCTGGCACAAGCTTCAGTTCCCGGAGGTAGAGGATTTGATGTAGGCCTGTCAGAAATCTGCAAAACAAACTCCACATTGGAACTCTAGAAAAAAAAAAATCAAAACAGTGAAGATAGCAGGCATGTGCACCTAGAGATGATGGTTTACCTCGTTTCCATCCACCTGAACTAGGGGCTTCTTTGGAACCCTCACTTTGTTCTTTCTGAGAATGATCTCATTTCCTTGGAATATAATTTCTGGAGGCCCTTCTTCGATATATTCATATTCACCATCCTCATCCTCGGCACATTCATTGTTCCCACTAGCCTGCCAAAAGGGATATGCAATTTAAACTTAAGATCTTCTACAATGAATTCGGCAGCAACCAATAAGATATGAGAACCCTAACAGTTCCTCAGCAAACAGCCACGCGATGATGAAGAAATTAACAACAAACAACAAAGCAGTACCTCAAGCTTTCTCAACTCGTCTAGATCCTTCCAACGCCTCTCTTCCTCTTCTCGTTTCGCTTCTTCTTCCTCTTCTTTCTTCCTCTTAATCTCCATAGCCTCTCTCCAAGCTCTCTCACTCTCCTCGAACTCCTTCAACTCCTTCTCTCTCATCCGCGCCTCCTCTTCCTCAATCGCCTTCAGCCTCTCCTGTTCCGCCGGATCGTTTAACTTAGCCTCCGTCTCCTCTCTCTCCTTCTCCGCTATCTCCTTCCTCACCTGCTTCCTCTTCAATTTCTTCATCGCTTTTCGCTTCTCCTTACGACTCATCTCCGCCGCTTTGTCTTTACTCTCTTCAAAACCTTCCATCTCCCCCGCCGCTTCCTCGTGTCGTTCCCCTTCCATTATTTCCCGGTATCGTGAACCACTCTCGCTTCCCGGTGGTGGAAACACACAATTTTAATTTGAAGGGTATTAATTCGGTTTGATTGAACCGAAACCGTATGGTAAAGAAATCGAAATAAAATTGGATCAAACCATACCAAACCGGAGAACCCTAGTTGGTTTACCTATTAATCATCTGAGATTTCAATTGCAGGTTTTGGGGGTCAAGCAGATGGCCAGATTGTAAATTTCTCCACTGTCTTCACACTTTTGATTTGTAACTTTCTCAAAAACAATCGAATCTTTCTCCGTCTTATAAACAGCAAAGGTTTCACTGGATGCGAGATACGAGCACCGTAATCAAACTTATTCCTTTGTGAGTAACACTTCTTAAATTACTCGTCTTTTTTGTTTTTTGGGTTTCGTATATTTTTTGACTTTGCATACTAAAGTCAGCTTTTTGTTGTTGTTGTTGTGAGCTTTGTAGATTGCTTGAGCTTTTCTCCAAATTGCATGCGTTATTCTTCTTTCTCGGGTTTCAGTTTGTCTCTTGAAGACGCACTTTATCTTCTCCAACGTTTCTTCAACTCCTCAAACCAGATTAAGCAGATTCACACCGTCCTTTTTACCAGCAACGCATTGGTCGCTTCGAGATGGAAGACGAAATGCGTCTACAACACTCTCATTCGGTCTTATCTCACTACAGGACAATCCAAAACCTCTCTTGCTCTCTTCACCCACATGCTTGCAAGCCAAGTCCGACCAATCAACCTCACTTTCCCTTCTCTGATAAAAGCAGCGTGTTCATCTTTCTCTGTTTCTTATGGTGTTGCCTTACATGGCCAAACTCTTAAACGGGGTGTTCTATGGGACCCTTTTGTTCAGACTTCTTTTGTTCGATTCTATGGTGAAGTCTGTGATTTAAAGAGCTCGAGGAAGATGTTTGATGGTATTGTAGACCCTTGTGTTGTAGCTTTTAACAGTTTGCTTGACGCTTGTGGAAGAAACGGAGAGATGGATTTTGCTTTCGAGTTATTTCAGAGTATGCCTGTAACTGATGTAGTTTCTTGGACTACTGTTATTAATGGGTTTAGTAAGAACGGGTTACACGCCAAAGCTGTTATGCTTTTTGGTGAGATGATACAGAATAATGAGCGTGCGGTAGTAACTCCGAATGAGGCTACTTTGGTTAGTGTGCTTTCTTCTTGTGCTAATTTGGATCGAGGAGGTTTTCATTTGGGGAAGCAGATTCATGGATATGTTATGGGCAGAGAGATCATCCTCACTACCACTTTGGGTACTGCTTTGCTCGATATGTATGGAAAAGCCGGTGACTTGGAGATGGCATTGACCATTTTCGATCAAATTTGTGATAAAAAAGTTTGTGCGTGGAATGCGATAATATCAGCTCTTGCCTCCAATGGTAGACCTAAGAAAGCGCTACATATGTTTGAGATGATGAAATCGATGAACGTGCTTCCAAATGGGATTACTTTACTTGCAGTACTCACGGCCTGTGCTCGATCTCGACTTGTGGACTTAGGTATCCAGTTGTTCTCTTCCATATGTAGCGAGTACAAGATCATTCCAACATCAGAGCATTACGGTTGCATTGTTGATCTCATAGGTAGAGCTGGACTATTGGTTGACGCGGCCAATTTCATTAATAATTTGCCATCCAAGCCTGATGCTTCTGTTCTCGGAGCTCTTTTGGGAGCCTGCAAGATTCATGAGAATGCTGAGTTAGGAAATAAAGTAGGTAAACAGCTTATCGGACTGCAACCTCAACACTGTGGCCAGTATGTGGCATTGTCTACGTTAAATGCTTTGGATAGCAATTGGTTAGAAGCAGAACAGATGAGGAAAGCCATGACAGGAGCTGGAATTCGGAAAATCCCTGCTTACAGTGTGCTCTCTTAAGGCTTGAGAAGTGAGAAGCACTGTGTGATCTCTGTTCTGTTCTACTATGTTCAGTTCACTCATAGCGGCTTTCTGTAGAATTCGTTGATAAAGAAGATCAAGAGCTTACTTGAAGACTAAATGTCAGCACACCAGCTCCACCAAGCTTTCTCTTAAGGTTATTCTTCTGTTCTGACGTTAACCTTGACGGGAACAAGATCTCAAAGTAGACTTGGAGACCTTTTCTTTCCAAGGGTCTTTAGTGGGCATTTTTTCGTTTGGGATCACAATCTCCTGACCCTGTTTTACAATATCCAGTTAAGAGTTGTTGAGCGTGAAGCCGGTTAAAGCATCTATAAGAGAGACCTTTCTTCTTGAGAATCAGATGAGATAAAAATGACGACATGTTCTCTTTTTTCATACATGCTTGCTCGAAAGATAAACAACTTTTTTCAAAAGATTCAATAGGTGAAATAGCCTGATTTTCCGGAGGCAGCCAAATCTGAGTTGGTCCTTGCAAAGGAAGGCCTATCTCCTTCACTGAGATTGCTTTTTCTTAATGCGGAGGTCAGATGATCTGAGCTGGTCCTTACAAAGGGAGGTAAATCTCCGACACGTCTTTTCTTGATATAGTAAACCGGTATATCTCCTACACGATTCATCTTCTTGAACCAATGACTGATGGTCTCAACTCCAAGATAGGAAAAGAGAACCGTCAACGATCCACCGGCAACAGATACAATGGTTGGAAACAACCATCGTGTTCCGTGTAAATGTGGTATGGTTACCCAAGATGCCGCTACATAAGCCGTCGCCATGAACCCTACCGAAACCCACATCATCCTGTGTGTGGCCACCAATAATCTCTTTAAAGGTTTCATCTTGAAAGGTATGATGCTAACAAGAAGAATAACTATGCACAACGATGTGAACAGTGCGATGTTGTTGCATATTGCAAAGACTTTGAACGCTGCTGTATTGCCTACAATCGATTTCCCTCTCCATGGCCCATCTTCGTAGACGCCGCCAGGAGGGTTTATCCCACCGGCATAAGAAACTGAAGCAATCAGGACTGCCACGATCGCGATCGTGTTTCTTGCATTTTGTAAGGCTTCTATATGCATCTCATATTCCATGCTCTTACGACCTCTTTCCGCTTCCCCTTTCTTTTTTCTCTTTATCTCTGCTATCTCTGATGTTTTTGTTTCGATTAGCTCAAGCAACCGTATTATCTCGTTCTGTTTAGAGCTTTTGCAGCTAACTAAAGTTTTAATGCGTTCCAGAGATCGTTTATGAAATGGATTGGCGTGGATCTCAAGTACTTCAGTGTTCTTAGAATCCAGCTCGGTATCGAACCTCAGCCAGCTGCAAAACCCATCTTGTTCTTGTAGCTGATATCCACTATCTTCTTACCAACAATGTAACGTAGCAGCTGAAATTTATCCAGTAGGGATATGTCAGAGGAGATACAACAAAATACAAGAAATTCTGAAGCAGAACTGAATCATATTCCTTTTTATTTCTCTATGGATTTTCAACTCATTAGATAATAAGTGGACATGCTCATGTTAGTCTATATGGGGTTCCTAGCAAAGAGCATATCACACACAGGTCAAAAATGTGTAACTAAAATATGCGTTGGGTTTATACAGGGGAAAGCAACGAAGAAAAGTAGAAAACTACTCACCGGAGCACAACAAGCCAGGGAGGCAGCAATGTGTAAAACAGTGTTGCCATTTTCATCAGTTTGCTGCAAAAGATCTTGGCTGTTAATGCCCACACTCTCGGCCATGAAAACGAAGGCATCTATGTTTTTGTTTCGTGCAGCGAGATGAAAGACTGTCTCTTTTGATGGCGTGAGAAAGCCAAAAGACAACGGAGCCTTTTCCAGGAACTCCTCCAGGATTACAACCGAGCCTCTGAGGACCCCAGATGCAGAGGTGATAAACCATTGGCGTTAACAGCTTCTTCTAGTCCTTGATCAAGGCCTAACAATATACTTGTCAGTTGAAGTCTCCTCTATCACAGGCATGATGCAGAAGTGTTGATAGCGAGCTGCCTTCGACCACCCAAGCTTCTTCCCTTGCGAGGTCTGGGAATCTCTCTAGTATAATTTCTGCAATACCTGACAATGATCCGAACACACTAATGAGCCAGTGAGTTTATGTAAGATTACGGAAAAATGTTGAGCATACGGACACTTGAAACTTACAGGTGGATCCACTTGATAGGGCGAAATTGAGTTCATCAAGGCCGATTGATGGTGTCTTTTCCGCAACGAGTGTGGCAGCCTCCATGGAAATGCTGCGACAAGCTAGGTAGAGGGGTGTTTGGTTGTTACTGTTGCGTGCGGAACAAGCTTCTAATCCAAACTCTAAGATTGTCATAACTATGTTAACGTCTCCAAGGAGAGCAGCGAGATGCAAAGGTGTGTTTCCGTATCTGTTTCGGGAATAGAGCCTAGAGGAGACGAGTTCTCCATGTCCATGCTTGGCAGCCATGTGCAACACTGTGTTGCTGTGTTGTTCATCGCTTCTCTCCTCCAGCCACGAATCTCTCTCTGCCACCAGACCCAGAAAAGCTGGAACGTCGTTTCTTAGGATCGTTTGGAAGATCGGCTGCATCTTTTCTCAAGAAAATTAGAGCTAATTAAAAGAGTAGGAATCCTTTACCTTGGGAGAGGGAGATCCCAAGTAGTTTATACAGTATATATTTCTTATGATGACTAGTAGATCATAAGATTTTGGAACTTTATTGATAACAAAACCAAAAGTATTAATAAGAGTCTGGTGGTTGTAGTGTGTCCTAAAACGCGTTTTATAGTCATTGTAACAAAAGGCAGAGGGCAGCCTATTTCTTTTTCCTCCTTCGCGAGCAAATTCTTTGACTTTCCCACAAGATAATAAGTGAAGACGTGACAGGATGACTAAATCCAATCATATTTCTGTGAACGAGATAAAACGTAATTTGTAAGATTAATTTCTAGGAAATTCTTGACGAAAATTTTACAATCTTTCCTTATTTTAATAGAAAAAACTATTATAATAAAATTATTAAATTTTTTAACTCTCTCATCCCTTCAAAAAATTTGTAATACATTTTTTTTGTATACTCATCATTATATTTAGTTTCTGTGACCCAAAATATAATTATATAAAGATCATTATAATGTTTCTTTAATTCAAAATTTTGTAATTTAATGATTTTCTATATAAATAACAATTAAATATTCTATTTCTAAAATTTAACTACAAGAAGGAAATCAATAGATTTAACCTTGCAATATAGCTTAAATTAAGGTGAATATAAAAGAGATTAAAAATTAAATTAATCTTTTGTTCAAAAAAGAAATTAAATTAAATTATTCTTTTGGGATTTTTTATTGCAATTCATATGATTTTATAGGAAATATATTTAAATGATACTTAAAAGATAATTTTGGAATTTAATTATTAAATGTTTTTGGTGGATTTTGAATATCATAGTAAATTTTTTATTTTTATCATTAACTATATTTAAAAAAAATAAGTGGTATATTGTGATATTTTATGATTTGAATAAATAAAATGTATTATTGACATTTAGTAAATTTGTTTGTTATATATGCATTTTTAGGGAGAATTTCAAAAATACATCTTTTTCAATACCACTTTTCAAAAATATCATTTTAAAAACCTTTATTAAAAAATATTCTCAAATTTTTTTTTATAGTTTTATGATTATTACATAAAATAAAATGAATTAACATAACTAATACAACAATCCGCGCATATGCGTAGAATATTAACTAGTTTTCTATATAATTAAGATTAAAGATTCAGACTTTTCAGACTTCTAAAATAGAAATAAGTAAAATGACAGAATTTATACTTCCATAACTACTAAATCAGTCTGTATATAGATCTGATTCTTCTGGCGATAACCAGGTTTTGTTCAGGGTCAAGCACTTGAGCTACTTGGATAACTAAGTATAAGGAAGGAATTAAGTATATTAACCTTTTCCTAAATCACTTTTTCTCTATTAATAAATTGACCACATGATCAAGTTATAAGATTCTTCCTTATGATTTTGATCTAATAATAGTAATTTGTATTATTTTACTCAAATTTTGAACAAACAAAAAAATCAAATAATTGGCTATTAGTCTACTATAGTGATGGTTAATTAATTTTAGATTGAAATAAGCTTGAAAATGTGGGTTTGAAATAGATATTTTCTTTATTAATTGGTGCAGTTTTTCACAAAATGATAATGTGTGCTTGCGGCCTTAAATCCAATATATACCTACTCGGCCGCTCTTATCATATTAATGTTCTAAGTAGACCATAAGAGTTGGAATTTTACGATAACAAAACAAAAGAAAAATATTACCATGACTTGAAATTTAATTTGGCTTCTGGGTTTTCTTTCTTTTTCGATCTTCTTATTTCTTGACGAAATTGTTTTCAATCATTCCTTATGTCTAAGAAATTCTTCACGAAATCTTTGCAATCCTTTCCTTATTTTCTGAATCATATACAGCATTTTCGTTTAAAGTTCAATTTTTGCTTTTCAGACCAGTTTACTCTCTCTTTGTTTCTATTTCACCATTAACAACATAGAGTCAAATAGGCCAAGTTCTACTTCAAAAACAATCCGTTCTAGCCTCATCCGATTCCGGTTTTTGTTTTATTTCATAAACACATAAAGTTTACAAAAACCAAAAAAAAAAAAGAAAAATAACTCAAATGTATGTACACTGAATTGACTAGCAGCTTTATGTAGTTAAAGAAGATCAAGTGCGTTACTTGAAAACTAAAATGTCAACTCATCAGCTTCCACCAAGAACTCTCCTGAGGTCATTCTTCTGTTCTGACGTTAGCATTGACGGGAACAAGATCTCAAAGCTGACTCTGAGGTCTCCTCTTTTCAAAGGGTCTTTAGTAGGCATTCCTTCATTTGGGATCACAATCTCCTGACCCGGTTTTACAACATCGAGAACCGGGATCGTTAAGTTCCTCCCGTCCAAAGTCGTTACGCTAATGGTGAGACCGGTTAAAGCATCTATAAGAGAGACTTGCTTCTCCAGAATCAGATCATTACCGTCTCTTTTGAATACCGAATGCGGTTTCTCGTCTACCACGAATATGAGATCCGCGGGAGTGACACCAGGTTCTTGGTTTCCTTTCTCCGGGAAAGTGATCTTAGTGCCTCTCTTCCAACCTGGTTTTATGTCTATCTTCAAAATCTCTTGAACTGTCTTTGGCTTTCTGTTAATAAAGACATCATATCAGAAAGACAAAAATCAAAGCTCGTATTGCTCCACCAACAAGATCAAGTAACAATCACTTCTTCAGAACCTTGTAGTAGCTACAAAATCTAATTGGGAAACAGATTATATCCTAGATTAGGTTCTGAAGGAAACAATGTAAAAGGAAGCTTATCAGAAAACATCATCAAGTTCAGCAAAACCTAGTAGCTACAAAATCTCATCAAACAATGTAAAGGAAGCTAATCAGACAATGTAAAGGAAGCATCATCAGAACTGGATCACACGAGATCGAGCAATGGCATTAACGAGATGAGGGGATCAATGAGAGAAAACGAACCCAAAATCATCAGGAACAACGCGAGAAATACGCATCTTCTTCTTGGCACCTTTGTAGAGCTCCTCCAGAGTGCAAGCCAATTTACTCTCAATAGCCGGTGCCTTCCTATTCGCCGGCGGCGGCGGAGGCGTCTTTTTGTTCGTCGGCGGCGTTTTTCTATTAGCCTGGCTCCCTGCTTCTGCACTTTTAAATCTCCGACCAACACCAACACCATCGCCGCCATCTCCACGGGTCCTTCCGCTACTCCCTCCGCCGAAAGCATCTCCAGATTCGCCGAAAAACTCCGCGAAGATATCCTCAGCATCACGCGGATAATACCGAAACTCAGAGTTACTAGAAGAGTAGCTCCGCTGCTGCTGCTGCTGATGCTGCGCCGCCGTATCCGCCGCGGTAGGTAAATCTGTAGATTTAAGACCTTCTTCACCGTACTGATCGTAGATCTGACGTCTCTGAGGATCGCTCAAGACGTCATAAGCTTCGGAGATCTGCTTAAACTTAGCTTCAGCTTCTTTCTTGCTGGTAGGGTTTTTGTCAGGGTGCCATTTCATCGCCATTCTCCGGTATGACTTCTTGAGATCTTCTTCGTTAGCGTTTCGATTCACCTTCAGTACATTGTAGTAATCGACCCCCATTGATCCGTCCCTATATTAAAAAAAAAAAAAAAGTCAAAACAACGAAATCGAGAGAATCTCAGGTGAAATAAATCGAGCAAACGAATCGAAATTGGGAATTTTCACAGAGATTGCAGAAAAAAAGGAATCGGATTCGAGATGTTGTTTGAAATCTGAAATCGGAAGAGAAGAATGAAAAAAAAGAAAGGAAGAGTGGAGTGCGTGTAAGGTAGTAGAACGAAGAAGAAGAACATGTTGATTGTTTGACAATGGAGAATGACAAATATATTCTTAATGGAGCCACGTGGCATTTATTGTCACTTATCTTTAACTTCATCTCTTACTATTTATTTATTGTACGGGACGGGTGAATGAATGTGGTAAAAATGAGGAAAGTTCACTTTCATTTTCCTTTTTAATTTTATTAGACAAAAATTCTCTTGATAGCTTAAATGGAATTTACGTATTGCGACAAATTTGTATCCCTTTTTCTTTTTTTTTTAATTAATTTAGGTAATGAAATCTAAAATAACCATATTTAAGTTAAACGAGAAAGAATTATTACTTTATTTAGCCGACAAAAAAAATAAAAGCAGATGCAATAATTAAACCGTACCAAACCAACTTAATCTAGAGAATCAGAGTATTAATTGTGTAAATGTATAAACAGGCGGCCAAGTTTGGTCAGAATATTGACAAGTGGTTTTGATCATTTACAAAAAGAAATCTTATGTCAAGTCCAGCTTGAGACTTCTCAAGTATAATATATATGTTCAAAAGTGCTTGAATCATGCCGAGGAAAGTGAAGATTAGTATTATGAACTTGTCCATATGATCTCATTAAACGCCATGGAAGTGTAATACCTTGGTATTCAACATGTATCACTTATCTAAATACTTTGCTGTCTTTTTAATTCCAATAATAATTTCCAACGTATATGCAAAATACATAAAAACTATATTTGGCTGTGCCTTTGGTTTTATTACATTTCAGTACAACTTAACTTACATCTTCGTAAACCCATTCATTCCACACCAACATAACTTACATGCATCCTAGTAAACCAGTTTCCTTACATACAGCCAATTTTTGCAATCATAGTCCCCCAGTTTAATAATAAAGAGGATCCTGAGAGGATCCATATTAGGATTGCTGCCTAGGAAAGACCTTCATTGCGAATTCAGCGAGCTTGGTAATCTCGGGCATAAATAGGTTTCACAGCGGGATCATTGCAGAGCCGCTCTGCCCATTTGGACAGAGAAGGAGTCTTGCTCTCATCAAAAAATTTATGGCTGGCATGGCATCCAACTCGACGACTCTCAACCAACCCAAGAAGCTCCCCAAGGCAATGTCGAGGTACCCGATATGGTCAGGTCAGTACCGTTGAAGAACGGTTCTCCTTTGCTGCAATCCACAAATGCTTTCTCAAGAAGCTCGGTCCTTTCTTCGACTTCAGCTATGGCTGCTTTTTTCTCTTCTTCTCCTTGAGATGTTAGGATACTTCTCAGAGAGATAAACCACTTTTATACATATCCAATTAAGACAGCATACAAGATTTAAGATTAGCTAATGCCACAATATGTATTCTTAGTAGAGATTAGAGAGAAGATACTGAACAAAATGTCTAGCTAACTTCTTTTCAAAACTAAGTTAGTTGAAGTTGACTATGGGTATAGAAGTCAGTTGAAGCTGGACTAGTCCAATCCTATCCAGTTTTAATCAGTTATATAGTGTTACTAGTTATTACAGATTCTTAACCAGATTAAACTTTGGGGATATACTAAATTCACTAAAAGCCACATAATCTGTTAACTAAAACTATGAAACCTTATCGTCTATGTAGGCAGCCCAAAAACGAGCGATGGCTTTGTCGTATGGATGGGACGGGAGAATGGACGGTCCAGATGAGTTCCAAGCCTCGTCGATGTACTGAACGAGGATGATATTGGACTCACAAACCGGTTTGTCAGCGTGAATCAGAACCGGTATCTTCTTGTGAGCCGGGTTAGATTTGAGGAGCAATTCGCTATTTGAACCGAACGTCTCCTGGAGGAATTCGTAGCTAATAGATTTGAGGTGGAGAGCGATCCTCGCCCTCATGACAAAGACACTCGCCCATGACCCTATCAGCTTTACGTCGTCGGTCGCCATTTTATCCCGGAGCTTAATTAAGAAGCGGAGTCGGTCGAGAGAGACTTAAATTTGAAATCATATGGAGTCGGTTCGGTTTCAATCAGAGGGTTTTAGGTGATGAAATAATAATGAAAAACTACGAATTATACTTGTAAACTAGTGGTCAGAACGAAGACCGACTCATATAAAACGCAGGCCCATTAAAACGAAGACTGACTCATATAAATTGCAGGCCCCATTAAAACGAAGTCCATTCTCTCGGCGTTTTGAAAAACCCTAGTCGATTTCGAGATCCAAAACCTTGCTTCAGGTTCAAGAGTTCTTCGCTCCTTAATTCTCACGGTTTCTTAGAAAATTCTTCGGGAATTCTAGTCGATTACGGCCGTGTTCCTCTCTCTCTCTCTCTCTAGGTGATTTTAACCGTGTCAATCTATCTTTCCGGATGCTTATATGATGTCTTTGATTTTCCGTACTAGATTAAAGTCCTTACTACTGTGATTTGAATTTGGTTATAGTGTTTTAAAGGTTTTTAGAAAGATGAAGGATAACGGTGATGCGACAGCTGTTTTCTGGGACATCAATAGGTGTCCCATCCCTAATGGATTTGATGCTCGTTGGGTCCGTCCGTCTATCAAACGTTTTTTGAGGAACCTTGGCTACTCTGGTCCCCTCACCGTCACTGCCGTTGGCGCACTATCAGGCGTCCCTTTTGACATCCTGGGAGGAGTCTATTCCAGTGGAATCTGTCTTGCTAACGTCCTCCACGACGGTTAATATCTTCTTCTCTCATATCCTTTTGTCTCTCTGTTTTGAAACAGGTTCCGTTTCCGTGGGTGCTAACATTATGTTAACCGATAAGAATCCACCTCCAGCTAACATTATGGTCATATCCGATCCAAGAACCTTCCCTTGTTTTTATGGCTTGCTAGAAGCTCAGGGATACAACATTCTTCAGCCGTTTCCATATGATTCTCTCCACAGTTTTTTTCATCCAGGTCTGTGTTCGTCCCTCTCTCACCCTATAGTTTAATTTTGTTGGATTAATAACCAGCTTATCTGTGGCTACATTGTCTTCTCTCCCCCTCCACCAGATTCATGTGCACTGGAAGCCGTGGAATCTGCCTGGTGGAAGTGCTTTATATGCCCCCATGATCCTCCTGCCCAAGGCTCTGATAATTTCACCACGCATCTCGCCAGAGAAGAACACCACCAGATGGTAATGAAGCATACTCTATTTATTTGTATCAAATACATTTTGTCACTGTCTAGAACATTTACCAAGTTTTTTTCCTTTGCATTTGTTTTTCAAGCAATTTCCGGAAGTCTTACGTACGAATGTTGTCGGCCTACCCATGGCTCCCCTTGTTTCTCATCCGCCGATTGCTACTACCCTGGTGAGGAAACAACCAAACCCATTCTGTATATCTGATCACATTGATATTTCTCACTTCTTGTTTTGTTGCAGGTGTCGGACCACCCGCCTATGAATATCAGACTTCAATACATTTTTGGACCACTACGTGACTCTCATGACCTGAAAGCTGTTACAGTGGTCTTTTGGGACATCAATATGTGTCCCATCCCCAGTGGAGTTGATGCTCGTTGGGTCGGTCCGCGTATTAAACAGTTTTTGGAGAAGAGTGGCTACTCTGGTCCTCTCACCATCACTGCCGTTGGCGCACTAAAAGACGTCCCTAATGGCATCCTGGGAGAACTCTTTTCCAGTAGAATCAGTCTTGATAACGTTGCCTATGGTTATTATCTTCTCATCCTCTCCTCTTGCTTTTTTTACTGTTTTCCTTGATGGATATAGAGAGTCCTCAAGGCTTTAGTTTCTGAAACAGGTTCATCATCCATTGAGGATCTTATTTTCCAGTTTCAAGATATGAATCCACCTCCAGCTAATATAATGGTCATATCCGATCCCACAATCTTCCCTTCTGAGGATTCTGGCTGGCTACAATCGTCAGGATACAACCTTATTCAGCCGTATCCGTATGATTCTCTTCAAAGCTTTCTTCCAACAGGTGTGTGTTTGGTCCGATCTCACAGTGTTGTTGAAATAACCAGAAAAACTGTTGCTGAACTGGTTTACCTTTTTTTTCCCACAGATTCAGGGGAACTTGACTGCATGGAAGTGGGTGAATCTGCCAGCTGGGTTTGCTCAGTATGCCGTTCCCCTCCTGGCCAAGTCTTTGAGAATTTCACCACGCATCTCTCTAGTCAAGTACATGAACGGAAGGTAACCAAGGATCCTAGCCAAAACGGACGGACTTTATTGTATCAAGACATTTTCTCATTGTCCAATTCTTTTCGAGTCAAAACAGCTTCTTACCACACAAGTAGTTTCCCATTCTCATTTGACTAATTCTGACCCATGTGCATTTGTTTTTCAAGCAGACGTTGGGCTGTAGGCCTAGGAACTAGGAAGAATAACAGATGCTGAACTAGGAATGCTCCCTACCATGGTGAAGAATCAACCGAAGGCAAGTTTCAATAGCTGTGATAACGTTGGGATTTTAAATCTTTAATTTAGAATTGTGGGGCTCGAAGGAGCAAGTTCAAGTGTAACGTTCAACATACCCCTAGCACACTAAGATATAAAAGCCATTTATAAAACAGTACGACTCTTAAATTATTCTTGCAAGATCTCAACCGACAAGTAAAAAAAAAACTATTTCACCAGCAACTTAGGCCTGCGGCTTGGCAAAGATCTTCTTTGCGAATTCAGCGAGCTTTGCAGTCTCGGGCATGACAGGTTTTACAGCGGGATCGTTACAGAATAGCTCAGCCCATTTGCATAACGAAGGTGTCTTGGCCTCATCTAGAAGTTTATGGCTAGCTGCTAACTCGGTGACTCTCAACCAAGCCAAGAAGCTCCCGAGGGAAATGTCGAGGTAACCAATGTTGTCACCGTTGAAGAACGGTTTTCCTTTGCTGCAATCGATGAACGCCTTCTCCAGAAGCGCATTCCCTTCTTCCATTTGCGCTACCACAGCTTTCTTCTCTTCCTCTCCTTCAGCTTTCAGGAAATTTCTCAGAGCGACAAACCACTTCATTCATTCATGTTGATTAATGTCGAACATTGAAAATAAAAGGTTAGCTTTAACAATGTAATGAATATCTACTTTAACTACTACTACCTAGTTTTAGAGTTCTCAAAATATATACGCAGTTGTGTTTACTTCACATTTCAAATTTGACTAATTAATGCTAATTTTCGCGTAAATCTAAGATATCAAAAATTAGACTAGCTAGTAAACATAAAAGACAAAAATTAGCTTTGCAATGAGCAAGTGAAGAAAGAAAAAAAAAACCTTTTCGTCGATGTAAGCAGCCCAGAACCGAGCCATTGCCCGGTCGTAAGGATGAGAAGGGAGAATGGACGGTCCAGATGAGCTCCAAGTCTCATCGATATACTCAACGATGATGTTAGATTCACAAACTGGCTTATCAGCGTGAAGCAGAACCGGGATCTTCTTGTGGACAGGGTTTGATTTGAGAAGCAACTCGCTCTTAGACCCAAACGTTTCTTGGAGGAACTCGTAGGGGACAGACTTGAGGTTGAGAGCAACCCTCGGTCTCATCACGAAGGGACTCGCCCATGCACCGATCAGCTTCACTTCGCCGCTTGGCATGATCTCCTTAAGATCTAAAACAGAGGGATGGGTGAGTGTGAATGTGTGAGAGAAAAATGTAATGTTTTGACACGTTGAAGCGTTTACGTTGGATCGGTGTGGCATTTATATGGAGGGGATAGAGGGTAGGTAAATTTTATGGCGGTGATAGATAGTGAAGAATGGCCAATGTAGAAGAGCTTGACACGTATATTAAATCGGGTGGGAAAACGTTGAAAGGGTCCATCACTTTATTGTGGTCGACGAGACGACATTTATATGTGTGGCTTCTATTGAAACTCCGGCAAATCTTCATCTTCACTTGTTGAAATTTGTTTTTCATGTTTAATAAATTCGTATTTACGATGAAGGGTCCATCACTTTATTGTGGTCGACGAGACGAGATATATCTTTGTTGTAAAGATTGACAATGTGATGTTTTGTTTTTGCCAACTAATCAACTGATATAAAATTATATTAAAGAATTGAAATTATTGAATGATGATTACACATCTCAGGGAAGAAACACACACAAATTCACCTAAAAAAACAAACATGTCATGCATCACAGGACCACACGAAATGTAAAACATTGAATTGCAGTCACGAAAAAACCCCTAAATAATATTCGTCTCAATTTTTTTTTTTTTTTGTTCTTACGCTTTTAAGCTCATTGTTTCCACTCAATTTTTCTAACATTAATAATATGGTTTACGTACAACTATCTTCTAATTTTGTATATGTAAATCAGAGTAAAACAAAATTAAAGTACATAGATGAAACCAAAAACATACCTAGGGGTGGTCTGGTGGACTGGACGACTAGTGGTAGATATAGAGGTCCCTCCAGAAAGAGATATCACATGTCATCAGCTCCTAGCCGAGGAAGACTACTGGCCCATAAGGTATTGAAACTTCTTCGAAATTAAAAGAACCACGAACATGTAAATCATATATATATCCGATTCTTGACAAATTGAGAACTATTCACGAGAAAGATAATACATATCTCTTTTAGTCATTGTGTGTGAGTAGGGAAATGTGTTACTTAGTCAAGTTGTTGATTCTTTTGAATAGTTCTCTAATTTGAAATTATATGGATTTTGTGAATTAGGATTCTCTTACTATTTTTAAAGAGAAGCGTCTTTACTTTTCTTTAGTGATAAATTGTACATACACCAATTATAGCGTATATATACATAGAGAAAAATTGATCGACTTCCAGAACAATCTCATGAGAAGAATACCAAATAGAATAATACTCTGCAAGACGCATTACATCTTCACTAGTTGTAACTACAAATACATTATCATACAATGAATTAAAAACAAACTAAAGTTGAGAATTTTTTAGCAACTTTAAGCCTTTAGGTTTCTTTACGATATTCTCTTGAATCAATTCCCTTATCCTGCCCGCTTCCTTGGTTTGGGTGGGGACGTTAGTGTGAGTGGGCACTTAACATTAATGATGTCTTTGCAATATTATCATGTCTTCTATATATGCCTTATTTCCTGGTGAGTTTGGGACACCTAAAGGCACATTTTGTCAAAATAATATACTTACTTTCTTACACATTTTTTTCTATAATATCCATATATACTTTTCAGTTTCTTAATAGAATTTATCATTAATTATTATCACTTCTATGTCAAAGAGCCCACTGAACCATCACCTTCAAAAACTTTGGTTGATCAATATTCTTTTTTTGATAGGTGGTCGATCAGTTTTCAAGTTAAAGAGGTTGTTATAAGAATACACGAGTGAGAAATATCTACAAAAACAAAAAAGAATAGTCATAACTATCTTTATTCAAACATAGCTTATTGAAACATCTGCACTATCCAGATTTTGAATGCAATAATAATTAAAAATTGTTAAATTGTATGTATAGTATTTTGTATAAACCATCGCTAATTTTTGTTTGATAAAATTATTTGCGTCGAATGTTGTATTTGTACGTAAAATAAATTTTTGTTTTTACTTTTTACAAGTCATTTATCTGATATGTTGTAATCCTTCATATGATGGTATACATAGACCCAACCAAAAGAATCCATACATCATCAAAGAACAAAAGAATCTAGAATTTAACAAAAAAAAAAAAAAAAAACTATATATATACAAATTAGTTTTCTAATATTGAAAACATATAAGAAAATAAATGTATGCATCTATAAAAATGTATATACATATGAACTTTAGTATTCCTCTTAGCATTGCATCTATATTAAGTTACATCGACACACTCAAATCATATGTGCTTAACTCTCACATTTCTTCTTTGCCTCTTCTTTCTCTAAAACGTCTAGCAAATGAGTTTGAAGCGCTCTTCTTCTTCGTTCTTCTTCTTACTCTTCTCCTTCTTCTCCCTTTCTTCTCATGTCTCCTCACAAGCCTGCCAAAAAACATGCGGCCAAATACCCATCAAGTACCCTCTCGGAACCGGGGCAGGTTGCGGTGACCCACGTTTCACACGTTACATCACGTGCGACCCGGACCAACAGACTTTGACGCTCACCACTCACACAGGCTGCTACCCTATCACTTCCGTCGACTACGCCAAGCAAGAGATCTACGTCACCGACCCGTCCATGTCCACGTGTGCATGCACCCGACCCAGCCACGGTTTCGGGTTGGATTGGGACGCTCCGTTCTCTTTCCACGACGACACCGTTTTCACGCTCCTTGACTGTTCTGTAGACGAATCCCCTGTTTTCACGCCGTTAAGTAACGGTAGTGGACGTGTCTCCCTCTGTGACCGTCAGAGCTCCTCCATTTGCACCTTCTTGTACTCCAATTGCAGGTAACCCAAAAAAATTCAAATTAAGCCGGACACTATTATATCTAAACCGTAATAATAACCGGTTAATTAATATTTATGGTTTGGCAGAGCGATAAGCCTAATAAACCTCCAAGTATCAACGTGTTGCGTCTACGTGCCTCTAGACCTCGGACCATCGTTCGAAATGGATCTGAAGAAACTCCAATGCTCGTCGTACTCCGGCTTTTACAATCTTGGTCCGGGACAAGAATCTCACCCGGAGAACTGGAACTACGGAATCGCACTCAAGTACAAGTTCAACGTTTTCGAGGAGTACCCTGGCGTCTGCGGTGGCTGCGAGCGTAGTAACGGTGCTTGTGGCTTCAACACTCAGACAAGCTCGTTCGTTTGCAACTGTCCCGGTGGGATTAACACGACGTCGGATTGCTTCTTCCTTTATAACTCGGCTTCTATTCTTGTTCCTTGGATCTCAAGTAAGCACCACCCTCACACTTTTTTACTAATATATAGTCAAATTAACTAATATTGAGTACTACACTATTTCACAGATAATCTTATCTCAGCTATAACCTATTTCTTCGAAATTGAATTTTCAGACAAAACATTTCTACATTTTATTTTGTATTAAACATTTCTTCTTTTTTTATTGAAAGCAGGAGAATGGGTAGTGTATCCTTTATCATGGATTGTTGTTTGGATGGTGATGAGTTTGCGTTAAAGGTTTTTTGCGTTAGTCAATTTAATCAGGAAGCCTCAAAGGATGGAGTGGTTGGAGGAGAAAGCTTAATATATCGAATCTTTGCTTCCTTTTTCTATAACTTTGTGATATATCATAGCATAAGATATATTATCTATTGCTTCCTCTCTTTGCCATATTATTCAAGTCACCATTTATCTTATTTACCTTTTCTCCACTTTCCAGCTCATAAGGAATCACCTTACTAAACACTTGCAATGAATCATAATGATGATGATTGTGAGACTATACTAATTAGTACTTTTGATATTTTCTTTAACTGAAAATCAGAATTAATTACAAGTACAATATCAGAGCTTTGCCATTTTAGGTTTTGTGTAAAAATTTATTAAACGAAGATCTTAACTTAGCTAGACATTTCACTCAATTTGGTAAAGTTTGGACAAAAAGATCTATTATCGCATGCCATGAGCCCATGAGCATTGGAATATGGATAAGTAGCTAGGTCGCTTTGGTTTTGGTTTCATTTAATCAAATTTTGTTTTTCGTCGATTTGGTATTCGGTAATACCGGATTAAAACTTATATCGTCGAGATGTTATTTGTTTGAAACTATATAGTTGTAGATAGACAATTTAGACCTCACATACTAATTATCATTTACGATAAAATATACATACGCGCGTTTAAGATTTAACACAATGCGAGTGCAGTATACTTCGTGTCGCTGCTCCGTTGTCGGCTGGAGTCAACGCTGATATATGCGAATATGCGATGGAGCTTCCAAGAAGGCGAAGTCTAATCAAAACCTCCAAGGATATATTTTTGCATCAAAATTTGGAATATTTTAAGTATCTATTGTATGTTGAAACTACAAGTGATATTTTATTTTATTTTGAAGTTTAGTAAATAAATTATACAAAAATTGATTAAAATCATAACAACTGATTAGCATAAAATAAGGATGCCATCCAATAATAATAACAATAAAGTTTGACCGAAGATTGTTTAAACAAAATGAGGCCCACAAAGCCCAGTAATGGGAAGGACGTGTTCCCCCACTACAGTCCTCCTGGACCCAAATTTGCCGCCTTCTCATTTTCAACCTCCTCCTTTGTTTTTTTTTTTTTTTTTT
>NC_025687.1:4440481-4469430 GCF_000633955.1 Camelina sativa
TTTTTTTTTTCCTTTTTCTTTCTGCTGCCTTGTTTGTGGTGTGGATCTGGGGAGAATTTTGAAAATGGAAGCGAGAGAAAGAGGATCAATGTCGTCTAGCATCGGCAATTCGGCTGAACTCGAAGGGAATCTGACACTAAGTGATCGTCTTAAGGTTTTCAAAGGCTCTACTTTTGATCCCGAAGCTTATGTCACCTCCAAATGTCAGCGTATGAACGAAAAGGTCTTCTTTTTTTTTTGTTTCTTTCCTCATTCTCATAAGAGATTGTATTCCAGAAATCATGTGGTAATTTTTTCATATAATTAATGTTTGCAATGTGTGATTTTGCTTTATTGTATGAGGATTGATCTTCTTTTTTTTTGTTCCTACATTGTTCAGTATCATAGATCATATGTGTGTGTTTAGCTTAGGTTTGTTAAAATTCATGAGATATTTTGGTGGTGTACAGGAGACAAGGCATTTGTCTTCTTACCTCGTTGAACTGAAGAAAGCTTCTGCTGAAGAGATGCGTAAGAGCGTCTATGCTAACTACGCTGCCTTTATACGGTTTGTGTTATCTTCTTCTTATATATCATTAGATTTGGAGATTTTTTGTTAGTTTTAGGGTTCTTCATGTTCTTGATGACGTGTGCAGGACATCTAAGGAGATTTCAGCTCTTGAAGGACAGCTTCTTTCTATGAGAAACCTTCTCTCTGCTCAAGCAGCTCTTGTTCACGGCTTAGCTGATGGCGTTCACATTAGTTCCTTATGGGCTGATGACGCTGACGACTTGAGAGACGAAGACTTATATGACATGGAGAACAAACAGCTCTCCAAGATAGAGACTTGGGTTGTGGAGTTTTTTGATAGACTTGAAGTTCTCTTAGCTGAGAAGAGAGTTGATGAGTCCATGGCTGCGTTAGAAGAAGGGCGTCGTATGGCGTTAGAAGCACATGAGAAACGCACGCTCAGCCCCAACACTCTTCTTTCTCTGAACAATGCAATCAGGGAAAAGAGACAGGAGTTGGCTGACCAACTGGCTGAAGCTATCAGCCAACCTTCTAGAAGAGGAGGCGAGCTTAGATCAGCCGTCTTGGCTCTCAAGAAACTCGGTGATGGTTCTCGTGCTCACACATTGCTTCTTAGATCTTACGAACGGAGGCTACAAGCCAACATTCAAAGCCTAAGAGCTTCTAACACTTCCTACGGGGTAGCATTTGCTTCTGCGCTCTCTCAGCTTGTTTTCTCAACGATTGCTCAAGCTGCAAGCGACTCTCATGCAGTTGTTGGCGAGGATCCGGCTTATTCATCAGAGCTTGTGACATGGGCGGTGAAACAAGCAGAGTCTTTTGCTCTTTTGCTCAAAAGACATACTCTGGCTTCATCTGCTGCTGCAGGGAGCTTAAGGGTAACCGCAGAGTGCATCAAACTCTGCGCCTCCCACTGCTCTTCATTGGAGTCTCGCGGTTTAGCTCTTTCCCCTGTTTTTCTGAAACACTTCAGGCCGGGCGTGGAACAAGCCCTGACCGGAAATCTCAAGAGAATTGAACAAAGCAGCGCCGCTTTAGCTGCTTCGGATGATTGGTCACTCTCTTATACACCAACAGGATCACGCGCCTCATCAACTACTCCCATTGCACCGCATCTCAAGCTTTCTATAAGCGCTCAAAGATTCAACTCCATGGTTCAGGTAATCATCATATTTGCTGCTTCAGTTTATCTTTTTTTCCTTGCTATACAAGTTTGAGTTTCTGTTGGATTTAGGAATTTTTGGAAGATGCTGGACCGCTAGACGAAGCGTTACAGTTAGACGGGATTGCACTAGACGGTGTTTTGCAAGTGTTTAACTCATACGTTGATCTCTTGATCAACGCATTGCCCGCCTCAGCTGAGAACGAAGAGAATCCAGTTCAAAGAATAGTTAAAATAGCTGAAACAGAGTCTCAACAAACAGCTTTGTTAGTCAATGCACTTCTTTTAGCAGACGAGCTAATCCCACGTTCAGCTTCAAAGATTTTGCCACAAGGTACAAGCCAATCCACTCCAAGAAGAGGTTCCTCAGATAGTCGACAGAACCGACCAGAGCAAAGAGAATGGAAGAAGAAACTTCACAAATCAGTGGATAGACTAAGAGATAGCTTCTGCAGACAACATGCACTTGAACTCATCTTCACTGAAGAAGGAGAAGTCCGTCTCAGCTCTGAGATTTATATCCTCATGGACGAAACCACTGAAGAGCCTGAATGGTTTCCTTCACCAATTTTCCAGGTAAGCAGAAAAAAAAAAAACATTAAAGTTTTTAGTGTGAAAGCCAAAAAAAACTACATACATGAATGCTCTGCTTTTTTTTTCAGGAACTGTTTGCGAAATTGACGAGAATAGCGGCGATTGTGAGCGATATGTTTGTTGGAAGAGAGAGATTCGCGACGATATTGCTGATGAGACTGACGGAGACAGTGATTCTTTGGATATCTGACGATCAGAGTTTCTGGGAAGAGATGGAGACAGGAGATAAACCATTAGGTCCACTTGGTCTTCAACAGTTTTATCTAGACATGGAGTTTGTGATGATCTTTGCCTCACAAGGAAGGTACTTGTCGAGAAACCTTCACCAAGTGATCAAGAACATTATAGCTCGAGCCATCGAAGCAGTTTCAGCCACTGGAGTCGACCCTTACAGGTATGTATTCATTACGCGTTTACCACATAGACATGTATCATTTATGCGCATAATTAATGGTTTGATGATGGATGATGAAACAGCACGTTGCCGGAGGAAGATTGGTTTGCGGAAGTAGCTCAGATAGCGATAAAGATGTTGATGGGAAAAGGCAACTTCGGTGGCCACGCAGAGCGGGACGTCACTAGCCCTTCTGTTTCCTCTGCTAAATCTTACACGAGTAATTAATCAACAAATTATTAACTTTGTTGACGTAGAATTATTTTTTCATTTTTTTAGAGGAAATATTCATTCTTGAATGCGGACAATTATCTTTTGTTTTCTAGTAGTCTCTAATTCAAATTTATAAATTAACTAAAAAATCTACAATCTAAAAACTCTAGATTTTAAACCCTAAAACTGAACCCTTAAGGTCTTAAAACCTAATAAATGAATGGTTTTTATGTCCTTAACATGAAAAGATGGGATTAATTAATCTTAGAAGATACTATATATTACGTACATAGACCTGAGAGGATGCAGTCTTTTTGTTATGATGGCTATACATCAACCGGAATCCAATCAGCTCCCTAACTTTAGCGGGTGTAAACATTGTGGTACTTTTCTTTTGGAGCGCCGTTCAAAAAGATTCCTCACTACTCACTAGGCCGCGGCGGTATAATTAGCCTCCACAACTAATATTGGTTGCTCTGCTACTTGTTTTCACAAATTGAAACTTTTATTTATTTTGTTTTTTATGTGTTACATATCAAGAAACTTATATTATGGTACATGTTCAATCAAATGTTGATACATGTTATATATATAAATATATATATATAGATATAAATAATGAAAAAAAAACTTGAGCAAAGTTAAGCAATCTTTTTCTGTAAAACTTTGAAATTCAAAGTTAAATCAATGTTATCCCAATAGAATCCGACTGTATCTCCTTGCTTGAGGTGCCTATCAATAAGGACAAGAAACCAACCAAGGTTCAACAAATAGCCCCTGGAATCTTGATGAATACTAACGTCATACGTTTTCTCCGAATCCCAATCATAAAGTTTCACTGTCACGGAATTTCCAATCACAAGCTTGTTGCTCCATCTCCCGATTATTTCGTCTCGTGTCTCTTTCGCTGGTAATCGAATTTCACTGTTTAAATCTTTCTTTTGTAACGTCTTTTTTATGACCCATGGATCGTACTGAGCTAGTGTAAGTTCAGTATCGAGTTTTACAGGCATTTGAAGATTCTTTTTTTGCTTTCGGGTTGGCTTTTGTTTTTCTAGCGCGAGGGAAGACATGGCTTGATGAATCGAAAGCTCATGGACTCGCATATTATTTATAATGTTCGGTAGGAGATAGGTATGTGTTTTTGTTATAAAGTTTATTGTTGCATGCGGTCAGTAGTTCATAGGAAGGTTTATAATTTATAATTATTATGCATGCGANTTTTCTCAACGATTGCTCAAGCTGCAAGCGACTCTCATGCAGTTGTTGGCGAGGATCCGGCTTATTCATCAGAGCTTGTGACATGGGCGGTGAAACAAGCAGAGTCTTTTGCTCTTTTGCTCAAAAGACATACTCTGGCTTCATCTGCTGCTGCAGGGAGCTTAAGGGTAACCGCAGAGTGCATCAAACTCTGCGCCTCCCACTGCTCTTCATTGGAGTCTCGCGGTTTAGCTCTTTCCCCTGTTTTTCTGAAACACTTCAGGCCGGGCGTGGAACAAGCCCTGACCGGAAATCTCAAGAGAATTGAACAAAGCAGCGCCGCTTTAGCTGCTTCGGATGATTGGTCACTCTCTTATACACCAACAGGATCACGCGCCTCATCAACTACTCCCATTGCACCGCATCTCAAGCTTTCTATAAGCGCTCAAAGATTCAACTCCATGGTTCAGGTAATCATCATATTTGCTGCTTCAGTTTATCTTTTTTTCCTTGCTATACAAGTTTGAGTTTCTGTTGGATTTAGGAATTTTTGGAAGATGCTGGACCGCTAGACGAAGCGTTACAGTTAGACGGGATTGCACTAGACGGTGTTTTGCAAGTGTTTAACTCATACGTTGATCTCTTGATCAACGCATTGCCCGCCTCAGCTGAGAACGAAGAGAATCCAGTTCAAAGAATAGTTAAAATAGCTGAAACAGAGTCTCAACAAACAGCTTTGTTAGTCAATGCACTTCTTTTAGCAGACGAGCTAATCCCACGTTCAGCTTCAAAGATTTTGCCACAAGGTACAAGCCAATCCACTCCAAGAAGAGGTTCCTCAGATAGTCGACAGAACCGACCAGAGCAAAGAGAATGGAAGAAGAAACTTCACAAATCAGTGGATAGACTAAGAGATAGCTTCTGCAGACAACATGCACTTGAACTCATCTTCACTGAAGAAGGAGAAGTCCGTCTCAGCTCTGAGATTTATATCCTCATGGACGAAACCACTGAAGAGCCTGAATGGTTTCCTTCACCAATTTTCCAGGTAAGCAGAAAAAAAAAAAACATTAAAGTTTTTAGTGTGAAAGCCAAAAAAAACTACATACATGAATGCTCTGCTTTTTTTTTCAGGAACTGTTTGCGAAATTGACGAGAATAGCGGCGATTGTGAGCGATATGTTTGTTGGAAGAGAGAGATTCGCGACGATATTGCTGATGAGACTGACGGAGACAGTGATTCTTTGGATATCTGACGATCAGAGTTTCTGGGAAGAGATGGAGACAGGAGATAAACCATTAGGTCCACTTGGTCTTCAACAGTTTTATCTAGACATGGAGTTTGTGATGATCTTTGCCTCACAAGGAAGGTACTTGTCGAGAAACCTTCACCAAGTGATCAAGAACATTATAGCTCGAGCCATCGAAGCAGTTTCAGCCACTGGAGTCGACCCTTACAGGTATGTATTCATTACGCGTTTACCACATAGACATGTATCATTTATGCGCATAATTAATGGTTTGATGATGGATGATGAAACAGCACGTTGCCGGAGGAAGATTGGTTTGCGGAAGTAGCTCAGATAGCGATAAAGATGTTGATGGGAAAAGGCAACTTCGGTGGCCACGCAGAGCGGGACGTCACTAGCCCTTCTGTTTCCTCTGCTAAATCTTACACGAGTAATTAATCAACAAATTATTAACTTTGTTGACGTAGAATTATTTTTTCATTTTTTTAGAGGAAATATTCATTCTTGAATGCGGACAATTATCTTTTGTTTTCTAGTAGTCTCTAATTCAAATTTATAAATTAACTAAAAAATCTACAATCTAAAAACTCTAGATTTTAAACCCTAAAACTGAACCCTTAAGGTCTTAAAACCTAATAAATGAATGGTTTTTATGTCCTTAACATGAAAAGATGGGATTAATTAATCTTAGAAGATACTATATATTACGTACATAGACCTGAGAGGATGCAGTCTTTTTGTTATGATGGCTATACATCAACCGGAATCCAATCAGCTCCCTAACTTTAGCGGGTGTAAACATTGTGGTACTTTTCTTTTGGAGCGCCGTTCAAAAAGATTCCTCACTACTCACTAGGCCGCGGCGGTATAATTAGCCTCCACAACTAATATTGGTTGCTCTGCTACTTGTTTTCACAAATTGAAACTTTTATTTATTTTGTTTTTTATGTGTTACATATCAAGAAACTTATATTATGGTACATGTTCAATCAAATGTTGATACATGTTATATATATAAATATATATATATAGATATAAATAATGAAAAAAAAACTTGAGCAAAGTTAAGCAATCTTTTTCTGTAAAACTTTGAAATTCAAAGTTAAATCAATGTTATCCCAATAGAATCCGACTGTATCTCCTTGCTTGAGGTGCCTATCAATAAGGACAAGAAACCAACCAAGGTTCAACAAATAGCCCCTGGAATCTTGATGAATACTAACGTCATACGTTTTCTCCGAATCCCAATCATAAAGTTTCACTGTCACGGAATTTCCAATCACAAGCTTGTTGCTCCATCTCCCGATTATTTCGTCTCGTGTCTCTTTCGCTGGTAATCGAATTTCACTGTTTAAATCTTTCTTTTGTAACGTCTTTTTTATGACCCATGGATCGTACTGAGCTAGTGTAAGTTCAGTATCGAGTTTTACAGGCATTTGAAGATTCTTTTTTTGCTTTCGGGTTGGCTTTTGTTTTTCTAGCGCGAGGGAAGACATGGCTTGATGAATCGAAAGCTCATGGACTCGCATATTATTTATAATGTTCGGTAGGAGATAGGTATGTGTTTTTGTTATAAAGTTTATTGTTGCATGCGGTCAGTAGTTCATAGGAAGGTTTATAATTTATAATTATTATGCATGCGATCGTGTTAATTATTTATAATTTATAAGGTTTAGATTGCATGCTTGAATTAATTAAAAGATTTATATACACATGCCGAAGTTGATCGTATTTATCAACACAATTTATGTTCAGCAACGTATAAACAAAATTCGTAGCTTCTTTACGTTACAGATGCTCAGTGAACTCACAAGAAACAGAGCTAGGGCAGGCTTTAGTTTTTTTTCTTTTTTGGCTTTTGGCACTGTCACTCTCTAAGTGAAGTCTCAACTCTTAACTCTCAACTGAAATATCAAATATGTCAACGAAAAACAAAAAAAAAGGTTCAAATATAGTAGCAGATACCATTACACAAACCGAACCACACAAAAGGAGATACTATGAGGAAACAAGGNAGCTTTCTATAAGCGCTCAAAGATTCAACTCCATGGTTCAGGTAATCATCATATTTGCTGCTTCAGTTTATCTTTTTTTCCTTGCTATACAAGTTTGAGTTTCTGTTGGATTTAGGAATTTATGGAAGATGCTGGACCGCTAGACGAAGCGTTACAGTTAGACGGGATTGCACTAGACGGTGTTTTGCAAGTGTTTAACTCGTACGTTGATCTCTTGATCAACGCATTGCCCGCCTCAGCTGAGAACGAAGAGAATCCAGTGCAAAGAATAGTTAAAATAGCTGAAACAGAGTCTCAACAAACAGCTTTGTTAGTCAATGCACTTCTTTTAGCAGACGAGCTAATCCCACGTTCAGCTTCAAAGATTTTGCCACAAGGTACAAGCCAATCCACTCCAAGAAGAGGTTCCTCAGATAGTCGACAGAACCGACCAGAGCAAAGAGAATGGAAGAAGAAACTTCACAAATCAGTGGATAGACTAAGAGATAGCTTCTGCAGACAACATGCACTTGAACTCATCTTCACTGAAGAAGGAGAAGTCCGTCTCAGCTCTGAGATTTATATCCTCATGGACGAAACCACTGAAGAGCCTGAATGGTTTCCTTCACCAATTTTCCAGGTAAGCAGAAAAAAAAAAAACATTAAAGTTTTTAGTGTGAAAGCCAAAAAAAACTACATACATGAATGCTCTGCTTTTTTTTTCAGGAACTGTTTGCGAAATTGACGAGAATAGCGGCGATTGTGAGCGATATGTTTGTTGGAAGAGAGAGATTCGCGACGATATTGCTGATGAGACTGACGGAGACAGTGATTCTTTGGATATCTGACGATCAGAGTTTCTGGGAAGAGATGGAGACAGGAGATAAACCATTAGGTCCACTTGGTCTTCAACAGTTTTATCTAGACATGGAGTTTGTGATGATCTTTGCCTCACAAGGAAGGTACTTGTCGAGAAACCTTCACCAAGTGATCAAGAACATTATAGCTCGAGCCATCGAAGCAGTTTCAGCCACTGGAGTCGACCCTTACAGGTATGTATTCATTACGCGTTTACCACATAGACATGTATCATTTATGCGCATAATTAATGGTTTGATGATGGATGATGAAACAGCACGTTGCCGGAGGAAGATTGGTTTGCGGAAGTAGCTCAGATAGCGATAAAGATGTTGATGGGAAAAGGCAACTTCGGTGGCCACGCAGAGCGGGACGTCACTAGCCCTTCTGTTTCCTCTGCTAAATCTTACACGAGTAATTAATCAACAAATTATTAACTTTGTTGACGTAGAATTATTTTTTCATTTTTTTAGAGGAAATATTCATTCTTGAATGCGGACAATTATCTTTTGTTTTCTAGTAGTCTCTAATTCAAATTTATAAATTAACTAAAAAATCTACAATCTAAAAACTCTAGATTTTAAACCCTAAAACTGAACCCTTAAGGTCTTAAAACCTAATAAATGAATGGTTTTTATGTCCTTAACATGAAAAGATGGGATTAATTAATCTTAGAAGATACTATATATTACGTACATAGACCTGAGAGGATGCAGTCTTTTTGTTATGATGGCTATACATCAACCGGAATCCAATCAGCTCCCTAACTTTAGCGGGTGTAAACATTGTGGTACTTTTCTTTTGGAGCGCCGTTCAAAAAGATTCCTCACTACTCACTAGGCCGCGGCGGTATAATTAGCCTCCACAACTAATATTGGTTGCTCTGCTACTTGTTTTCACAAATTGAAACTTTTATTTATTTTGTTTTTTATGTGTTACATATCAAGAAACTTATATTATGGTACATGTTCAATCAAATGTTGATACATGTTATATATATAAATATATATATATAGATATAAATAATGAAAAAAAAACTTGAGCAAAGTTAAGCAATCTTTTTCTGTAAAACTTTGAAATTCAAAGTTAAATCAATGTTATCCCAATAGAATCCGACTGTATCTCCTTGCTTGAGGTGCCTATCAATAAGGACAAGAAACCAACCAAGGTTCAACAAATAGCCCCTGGAATCTTGATGAATACTAACGTCATACGTTTTCTCCGAATCCCAATCATAAAGTTTCACTGTCACGGAATTTCCAATCACAAGCTTGTTGCTCCATCTCCCGATTATTTCGTCTCGTGTCTCTTTCGCTGGTAATCGAATTTCACTGTTTAAATCTTTCTTTTGTAACGTCTTTTTTATGACCCATGGATCGTACTGAGCTAGTGTAAGTTCAGTATCGAGTTTTACAGGCATTTGAAGATTCTTTTTTTGCTTTCGGGTTGGCTTTTGTTTTTCTAGCGCGAGGGAAGACATGGCTTGATGAATCGAAAGCTCATGGACTCGCATATTATTTATAATGTTCGGTAGGAGATAGGTATGTGTTTTTGTTATAAAGTTTATTGTTGCATGCGGTCAGTAGTTCATAGGAAGGTTTATAATTTATAATTATTATGCATGCGATCGTGTTAATTATTTATAATTTATAAGGTTTAGATTGCATGCTTGAATTAATTAAAAGATTTATATACACATGCCGAAGTTGATCGTATTTATCAACACAATTTATGTTCAGCAACGTATAAACAAAATTCGTAGCTTCTTTACGTTACAGATGCTCAGTGAACTCACAAGAAACAGAGCTAGGGCAGGCTTTAGTTTTTTTTCTTTTTTGGCTTTTGGCACTGTCACTCTCTAAGTGAAGTCTCAACTCTTAACTCTCAACTGAAATATCAAATATGTCAACGAAAAACAAAAAAAAAGGTTCAAATATAGTAGCAGATACCATTACACAAACCGAACCACACAAAAGGAGATACTATGAGGAAACAAGGAAAAACTGTAAGAACAACAAAAAGGTATAGAAAACACAACAAATAGGGAAGGGCACTATTTGCTACTGCACAATTCCAACAATCCCTACACAATACAGAGCAATTTCAAGAAAGTAACACTGAGATGAGACCTTATACTTCACTGTCATCTTCCTCGCCCAGCTTATAANCTCTTGATCAACGCATTGCCCGCCTCAGCTGAGAACGAAGAGAATCCAGTTCAAAGAATAGTTAAAATAGCTGAAACAGAGTCTCAACAAACAGCTTTGTTAGTCAATGCACTTCTTTTAGCAGACGAGCTAATCCCACGTTCAGCTTCAAAGATTTTGCCACAAGGTACAAGCCAATCCACTCCAAGAAGAGGTTCCTCAGATAGTCGACAGAACCGACCAGAGCAAAGAGAATGGAAGAAGAAACTTCACAAATCAGTGGATAGACTAAGAGATAGCTTCTGCNCGCTGGTCTGATCTGAGCATGTTGTGCCATTCTGTTTCTGATTTGCATTGACTGATGGATGCTGTCTTTCTTCAGTTGCACCAAGTTCTTTGTTACCATTTTCTGTGAATATTGTCTCTCAAGTCAGGCAGAGAACAGTTCAAACATAACAAAACGTAAATAAAATCTTTATTAATATTTTATACNCCTCATGGACGAAACCACTGAAGAGCCTGAATGGTTTCCTTCACCAATTTTCCAGGTAAGCAGAAAAAAAAAAAACATTAAAGTTTTTAGTGTGAAAGCCAAAAAAAACTACATACATGAATGCTCTGCTTTTTTTTTCAGGAACTGTTTGCGAAATTGACGAGAATAGCGGCGATTGTGAGCGATATGTTTGTTGGAAGAGAGAGATTCGCGACGATACTGCTGATGAGACTGACGGAGACAGTGATTCTTTGGATATCTGACNCGCAGAGCAATGAAGTTTCAAAAGAAAACCATGCATGAACAAGAAAACGCGCTCTTATGAGAGCACAAAAGAGTAGGCATTAAAAATTCCAACTTATAACTGCTGGCCTAAGATTTGAATGCTCCCATCTCTATGGGAATGAAGCGATAGTCTCAAAAAAATTCATCTCTAGCTATGCAATAGCCAATAAGCCAAGGAATAGAAAAAAGGAAGCTTACCATTTTCATGTACTGGAGCCGTCGGGCGAGCCTTTGGAAGTGTTGATTTGTCCCTTGAAGACCACTGTTGAACTGGGCGTATAACTAGAGCTCTAGGGTTCTCCCTTGGAATGAAAAGAGCATCTGCCTTTGGTGTACTTGAGCTTTCCTCGTCATCAGTGAAAAATGGAACCTACAGAGACCATTTTAAGATTTANGATCAAGAACATTATAGCTCGAGCCATCGAAGCAGTTTCAGCCACTGGAGTCGACCCTTACAGGTATGTATTCATTACGCGTTTACCACATAGACATGTATCATTTATGCGCATAATTAATGGTTTGATGATGGATGATGAAACAGCACGTTGCCGGAGGAAGATTGGTTTGCGGAAGTAGCTCAGATAGCGATAAAGATGTTGATGGGAAAAGGCAACTTCGGTGGCCACGCAGAGCGGGACGTCACTAGCCCTTCTGTTTCCTCTGCTAAATCTTACACGAGTAATTAATCAACAAATTATTAACTTTGTTGACGTAGAATTATTTTTTCATTTTTTTAGAGGAAATATTCATTCTTGAATGCGGACAATTATCTTTTGTTTTCTAGTAGTCTCTAATTCAAATTTATAAATTAACTAAAAAATCTACAATCTAAAAACTCTAGATTTTAAACCCTAAAACTGAACCCTTAAGGTCTTAAAACCTAATAAATGAATGGTTTTTATGTCCTTAACATGAAAAGATGGGATTAATTAATCTTAGAAGATACTATATATTACGTACATAGACCTGAGAGGATGCAGTCTTTTTGTTATGATGGCTATACATCAACCGGAATCCAATCAGCTCCCTAACTTTAGCGGGTGTAAACATTGTGGTACTTTTCTTTTGGAGCGCCGTTCAAAAAGATTCCTCACTACTCACTAGGCCGCGGCGGTATAATTAGCCTCCACAACTAATATTGGTTGCTCTGCTACTTGTTTTCACAAATTGAAACTTTTATTTATTTTGTTTTTTATGTGTTACATATCAAGAAACTTATATTATGGTACATGTTCAATCAAATGTTGATACATGTTATATATATAAATATATATATATAGATATAAATAATGAAAAAAAAACTTGAGCAAAGTTAAGCAATCTTTTTCTGTAAAACTTTGAAATTCAAAGTTAAATCAATGTTATCCCAATAGAATCCGACTGTATCTCCTTGCTTGAGGTGCCTATCAATAAGGACAAGAAACCAACCAAGGTTCAACAAATAGCCCCTGGAATCTTGATGAATACTAACGTCATACGTTTTCTCCGAATCCCAATCATAAAGTTTCACTGTCACGGAATTTCCAATCACAAGCTTGTTGCTCCATCTCCCGATTATTTCGTCTCGTGTCTCTTTCGCTGGTAATCGAATTTCACTGTTTAAATCTTTCTTTTGTAACGTCTTTTTTATGACCCATGGATCGTACTGAGCTAGTGTAAGTTCAGTATCGAGTTTTACAGGCATTTGAAGATTCTTTTTTTGCTTTCGGGTTGGCTTTTGTTTTTCTAGCGCGAGGGAAGACATGGCTTGATGAATCGAAAGCTCATGGACTCGCATATTATTTATAATGTTCGGTAGGAGATAGGTATGTGTTTTTGTTATAAAGTTTATTGTTGCATGCGGTCAGTAGTTCATAGGAAGGTTTATAATTTATAATTATTATGCATGCGATCGTGTTAATTATTTATAATTTATAAGGTTTAGATTGCATGCTTGAATTAATTAAAAGATTTATATACACATGCCGAAGTTGATCGTATTTATCAACACAATTTATGTTCAGCAACGTATAAACAAAATTCGTAGCTTCTTTACGTTACAGATGCTCAGTGAACTCACAAGAAACAGAGCTAGGGCAGGCTTTAGTTTTTTTTCTTTTTTGGCTTTTGGCACTGTCACTCTCTAAGTGAAGTCTCAACTCTTAACTCTCAACTGAAATATCAAATATGTCAACGAAAAACAAAAAAAAAGGTTCAAATATAGTAGCAGATACCATTACACAAACCGAACCACACAAAAGGAGATACTATGAGGAAACAAGGAAAAACTGTAAGAACAACAAAAAGGTATAGAAAACACAACAAATAGGGAAGGGCACTATTTGCTACTGCACAATTCCAACAATCCCTACACAATACAGAGCAGTTTCAAGAGAGTAACACTGAGATGAGACCTTATACTTCACTGTCGTCTTCCTCGCCCAGCTTATAGGAACTAAAATGCTCGACCCGAAACTTCCACTCGCCTTTCACAGGATCAAACGACACAAACTCAGCTCCTTGTGCCTCAGCTTTCTTCTTAAGCATCATCTTATACTTCTCCACTCTCTCTCCTTCAGTAAACTGCTTTCCTGTCTTCTTATCAACACATTTTATGTTCAGCAAGGTTACCTCAGCCGGTTTATTCAGACCTTGCCCAACTGCCGGTTTCTTGCTCTCGTCCATGTATACAATCACTTCCCTGTTATTGAACTGAACCAGCGATTCCAAGTCTAGCCTGCGAACATCTGTCTCTCCCATGAACTTTATGCTACCAAAACCGTGCCTTCCAACCACAAAGTCTCTAACCCGCCTGCAATAACCTGGATTTGCTCTTTCCTTAGCTGCGAGTTCCTGAATACGTGGCTCGGTGAAATAATCAGAATGGCGTAGCTTCGGCATTAGAGCCTCGATTTCCGCACCATGCTCATAAACAATCGCAGCTTCTCCTGCTCTGTGTCCATTTAGAGTTTTGTAGGGACGGTCTTTCTCGCTGGTCGGATCTGAGCATGTTGTGCCATTCTGTTTCTGATTTGCATTAACTGATGGATGCTGTCTTTCTTCAGTTGCACCAAGTTCTCCGTTACCATTTTCTGTGAATATTGTCTCTCAAGTCAGGCAGAGAACATTCCAAACATAACAAAACGTAATAAAATCTTTATTAATATTTTATATACTCACTCTCATGGTTTATTGCATCAGTAGCCATGTCTGGACCCCTCCCTGAAATTTATGATAAGTATTGTAAAAAGTAGCCAGGAATGGTTTAACTCAGTACCTAGTACCTCATTAGGTAAGTATTTTACATAGTCCTTCTCACACGCAGAGCAATGAAGTTTCAAAAGAAAACCATGCATGAACAAGAAAACGTGCTCTTATGAGAGAACAAAAGAGTAGGCATTAAAAATTCCAACTTATAAGTGCTGGCCTAAGATTTGAATGCTCCCATCTCTACGGGAATAAAGCGAGAGTCTCAAAAAAGTTCATCTTTAGCTATGCAATAGCCAATAAGCCAAGGAATAGAAAAAAGGAAGCTTACCATTTTCATGTACTGGAGCCGTCGGGCGAGCCTTTGGAAGTGTTGATTTGTCCCTTGAAGACCACTGTTGAACTGGGCGTATAACTAGAGCTCTAGGGTTCTCCCTTGGAATGAAAAGAGCATCTGCCTTTGGTGTACTTGAGCTTTCCTCGTCATCAGTGAAAAATGGAACCTACAGAGACCATTTTAAGATTTAAACATGTGGAACGAAGCTCAGCACCAAAAGTTAGATTGAGTCAAATATATCGTGAGTAAAAGTTCATAAATAAGAATCATTGCCTTTGGACCATTCTCGCCAGGACGGTACTTTCTTGCCGGCAACCTGACCCGCCTGTGTAAAAGGTGTCGAGAAGTCAGGAGAGATGATATTCTAACAGGAGCTGGTTTGTCAACAACCTGACAGGAAAAAGAAAATGATTAAGAACGAAGGAATAATAGTGTACTTCTATTTATTATGAATAGTAACAAGCTTCGCATGTGGAAGAACTAAATGTCTAACACTTGAACAGAGACTATTTAGATAATAAGAAAAATGCACCATATAATAGTTGCAGAAGGTACAGCAGGCTTACAGGCATGCTGGAGATTCCATATTGAATGGAAGGTGAATTTCCACCTTGATTTATTGAAATTTGAGGCATAGCAGGAAGTGTTCCAAATGGATTTGTAACAGCAACTGGTTGCAAAACAACAGAGTTCAGCGGAGCAGGCCTGTCGAAAAAAAAAAAAATGAAGCTCCAATAGCACCTCTTCCACAAAATGAAACCTATTTTAAATAACTGAGCTATCCAAAAAGAGCGGAAACAAAAGTCTTGCAAACAGTGATGTCAAAAAGACCATACGATTGCCCGAAGTTGCCTTGACCAAAAAATCCCAGTCCACCAGCATTTCCAGCTGTTTTAGCTTTAAACCATGAAACATAGATTATAGATGAGATAGCATCTACAAATAAGATGACAACATCAGTGATTTGGTCAACCGACGTACCTGCTTGCGTTTGATTGAAGGTGTTGAAACCAAAACCGTTTGATGCTTGACCTGGCTGAGCTGATTGAAAGGGTGTCATACCAGCAGTCTACAAAAATAATGCAAGATTGAAAGGCCTAAATTAAAAGATACAAAAGAACAGGCATCGCAGAAAAGATGCTTCACTACTAACTGTGAAAAGAACAGGCATCACCAAAAGATATGGAAAAAGAAACTAAGTGCTTAGGCTTAATAGCGAATGTGAAAATCACCATTGTTTGTCCAAATGGAGAGCTGCTAGGCGTAGTTAATGTAGAAGAACTTGAAAACATGTTTCCAAATCCAGTGGAGGGTTTATTGAAAAGACTATTTTGACCAAATGCAGGAGCACTACTCTGTCCGAAGTTTCCAAAAGCAGAACCAGTCTGTCCAAACGCAGAACCAGTCTGCCCGGCCGAGGGGGTTGAACTGAATAGAGTAGATGGCTGACTGTTTCCAAACGCCGAAGTTGCCGCCTGACCAGGAGCCGAACCAAAGATTGACGGAGAAGAGCCAAATCCCGGATTGCTTGATGAACCAAATAACGGTGATGATGTTGTTGTTCCAAAAGCGGACGATGATCCAAAAACGGATGTGGTAGCTGACGAAGTTGACCCAAAAAGATTGGAAGAAGATGTTACACCGAAGGGCGAGGAACCAAAATTTGAGGTAGCCGTTCCAAAACCCGAACTGGCAATTGTTGGGGTTTGAGGGGCAAAAGGGTTTGTAGATGTTGAGCTCGAAAAAGGGTTTGTTGGATTTGCTGATGTCTGACCAAATGCCGGTGATGGAGAAAAAGGATTTGCCTGAGCAGTTGATATACCAAATCCGGCATTTCCAGGAGACTGGCCAGCAGGAAGTGGTCCACCTGAGAATTGAAGACACGAATCCAGATTTTGGTATGTAAGGTACAAGAATGTTGTGTTTAGCAGATGTTTGATCAAGATTTGTTTGATCACGTGTACCTTTATCTCCTCGTTGGTAATCTTCCCACCTAAGCTCCTCATGGTTTTTATCTTTGTATGCTGGCATGGCAGAAATAGATTCCAACTTTCCAGCAGGCTGCGTACCGCTCCCTGCCTCTGCCTCAACTGTCGGTGCATAAGGCACGGCTCGACTACCCCCTTGTTGACCACCGAAAGGTGATTGACCAAAACCAGAACCCCCAAAATTTGGGGTTGAAGCCTGCGCACCTGCAAAACAAATCATGCAAACATATTTCGTCACCCCTTTATTCAAATGACTAACACAACGATTAGCAGTTAAAATATTTTACTGGGACATGCTAAAGAAAGAACCTTGACCTCCAAAAGGAGATGGTGTAGAGCCAAAAGCGCTGCTACCAAACGCGGATGTAGACTGGCCAAAGGCTGGCGAGGAGCCAAAACTAAAGGATGAGGTATTTGATGCCCCAAAAGAAGGTGTACTGGATGCCCCAAAGGCAGGTGTACTGGATGCCCCAAAGGCAGGTGTACTAGATGCCCCAAAGGCAGGTGTACTTGATGCACCAAATGCAGGAGTGCCTGATGCACCAAAAGCAGGGGTGCTTGAAGCTCCAAAAGCAGGGGTGCTTGATGCTCCAAAAGCACCTCCAGAACCAAAGCCAGTGTTGCCAAACGTGGTGCCAGTGCTACCAAAAGCTGGAGTCGGTGACGCGCCAAATGCAGGTGTGTTTGTGACGCCAAAGGAGGGAGAGTTTGAGGCGCCAAAGGCAGGCGTGCTTGTGGCACCAAAGGCAGGCGTGCTCGATGCACCAAACGAGGGTGTGCTAGTGACACCGAAGGAAGGCGTGCTTGATGCGCCAAAGGCAGGTGTGTTTGTGGCACCAAAAGGTGTAGATGAACCAAAAGTACTGTTTCCAAATGCAGGTTGGGATTGCTGCATCGTGCTTCCAAAAGGATTTGACTGGGGCGTTGAAAATCCCAAAGGTTTCTGCCCAAAACCAGAAGACCCTGAAAAGGGAACAAATAAATTAGCTTAATCGCCAGAAGCATATGTATAACTAATGACAGAAAAACCAAGGACTAATGAGAACCTGAACTAAATCAATAAAACAAAAAGGAAATTAGGAGCTAATCTATAAAAAGAAACAGTACAAAGAGGTCACCGAAAAACCAAAGACATAAAATATATTCATACCCTAGAAAAGCAATAAATCAATGAGGTCACTGAAAAACCATAAAATGAGATCCATATAAGGTACTTACCACCAAAAGGTGAAGATGCTGGAGATGCTCCAAAGGCCGGAGTAGAATTCCCAAATGCTGGTGATGAAGAAGCTCCAAAAGTTGGGGTGGAGGCGAAGGGAGAGGATGCTTGAGGTGCACCAAAAACACCGGTTGAAGTGCTTCCAAATATTGAACTTCCCGTCTGTGCAGCAAAAGGAGTAGACGTACCAAACTGTGTTGCTGGAGCAAAGGGATTATTACTACTTGAATTGCTGGTCTGACCAAATAAAGATTGGGACGCAAATGGGCTGCTACCAGATGACTGTCCAAAAGCTATAAGAAAAAAAAATCAGAAGGTCAATTTTCTTATCTAGTACTATTACATAACAAAGAAGTAGCATAAAACTATAAAGAGAATAACGAAATAGAAGGCTACAGAAACCAACAAATAAGTATATGATAGAATCACTTACGATTAGATGAGCCAAACATCTTCCTCTGTAGTTTGACAACGGAGGGCCAAGCCAAAAGAAACTATTTTATCTTGTAGCTGGAAAAAAGAAAATTTCTTAGGAAAAGATAACAACAAGAAATAAATGCATATAAGCAACACCATATCGGTAAGAGCTGGTTCTAAAATTCAAACACAATAAACATGCGTAACTATACTAGAATTCAACATCAACTTAAGTTGGTTCATGCGTGGGGAGAAGGAACTGAAACTCCTAAAGAAATTACGAGAAGAAAGGACCAAGTAAAACATTACGCCAATCAGCTGGGGAACAAGAAAATACATAATAAACTGGTATGACTGAGAGATGACGAAACTCTAAACCTATTATTCACTAGGCGATAACGAACCTCTAAAACCAATGAACTAAGCAACACCACAAATAGAATTCATCCACTCAGAAATTGACTATGTTCATAAACGTGAGTAACGATTGAAAGAAGGAGGAATCACCTATGAGTCCGATGTAAAAAGGGGGGAACAAGGTCACACACACACACACACACACGTTCTTCGATCAATCACATATGCCACGAATAATATCAAACGACTCTCAGAGAGACCAAGAGCGGAAGCTCCGATCGTCTGCAAGGAAGAAATTAGGGTTCAGGAGTCAAATCGTCGAGAAGGGAATAGGTTCGGCGTGGAATCAAATCAAATATGGAGTAGAAACTAAAACGATTAGGGGGAAAATGGAACCTGAAAACGAGGAGCTCGATCTGAAAACCGACGAAGTAAAAAAGCAATTTATCGCCGGAATGTTAAGCGCGACGACGGTTGCAACTTGAGGGAGCGACGAAAGGCAAAGATTAGTAGTCTATGTATTTTTGTTGGTAATGGTACCGTACGATGACTTCTATAATCTGCTTGGGAGTATAATTTGCTCAATTAGATTTAGTTTTAGGCAAAACGCAAAATAATAAATTGCTGATATTGTTTTTAACCTTTTGCTTTTTAATTTGTTACTATATATAACCATGCTGCGGATCGCATTAATTTTGTGTTAGTACAACAGTGGTTTGTTTGATTTGTTAAAAGACCCATCTTTTTGGGCCTGCATTAGGCCCATATATAAATAAGTGGCTTTGAATCTGACCTAGCTTTATATACTCTGTTCCTTCTTCTCTACTCTCTCACGGCAAATGACAGAACATGAATGATTCGAAGAAAGAGAGATTCAATTTACAAGTCGGGATTTAAGATAGATTTGTATCATAAACCATGTATGTTCATGGGATCAAAATCTCAGAGATATTCCTCCCCCAAGAAGAGCCTGAAGAGAACATGAAAATAGCTAGTGCGAGGCATCATCGGTTGCAGATGACGGTAGCAGTGAGTGAACAGAGTCGGTCGTTGGGAGCCTGGTCTGAGTCCAGTTGTAGTTTGTATAACCAGTTAGTATGGTACACACTTATGAATCAGATATTTTTATAAAACAATTGGACACTTTCTATGCNTTCCAGGAGACTGGCCAGCAGGAAGTGGTCCACCTGAGAATTGAAGACACGAATCCAGATTTTGGTATGTAAGGTACAAGGAGTTGTGTTTAGCAGATGTTTGATCAAGATTTGTTTGATCACGTGTACCTTTATCTCCTCGTTGGTAATCTTCCCACCTAAGCTCCTCATGGTTTTTATCTTTGTATGCTGGCATGGCAGAAATAGATTCCAACTTTCCAGCAGGCTGCGTACCGCTCCCTGCCTCTGCCTCAACTGTCGGTGCATAAGGCACGGCTCGACTACCCCCTTGTTGACCACCGAAAGGTGATTGACCAAAACCAGAACCCCCAAAATTTGGGGTTGAAGCCTGCGCACCTGCAAAACAAATCATGCAAACATATTTCGTCACCCCTTTATTCAAATGACTAACACAACGATTAGCAGTTAAAATATTTTACTGGGACATGCTAAAGAAAGAACCTTGACCTCCAAAAGGAGATGGTGTAGAGCCAAAAGCGCTGCTACCAAACGCGGATGTAGACTGCTGGCCAAAGGCTGGCGAGGAGCCAAAACTAAAGGATGAGGTATTTGATGCCCCAAAAGAAGGTGTACTGGATGCCCCAAAGGCAGGTGTACTGGATGCCCCAAAGGCAGGTGTACTAGATGCCCCAAAGGCAGGTGTACTTGATGCACCAAATGCAGGAGTGCCTGATGCACCAAAAGCAGGGGTGCTTGAAGCTCCAAAAGCAGGGGTGCTTGATGCTCCAAAAGCACCTCCAGAACCAAAGCCAGTGTTGCCAAACGTGGTGCCAGTGCTACCAAAAGCTGGAGTCGGTGACGCGCCAAATGCAGGTGTGTTTGTGACGCCAAAGGAGGGAGAGTTTGAGGCGCCAAAGGCAGGCGTGCTTGTGGCACCAAAGGCAGGCGTGCTCGATGCACCAAACGAGGGTGTGCTAGTGACACCGAAGGAAGGCGTGCTTGATGCGCCAAAGGCAGGTGTGTTTGTGGCACCAAAAGGTGTAGATGAACCAAAAGTACTGTTTCCAAATGCAGGTTGGGATTGCTGCATCGTGCTTCCAAAAGGATTTGACTGGGGCGTTGAAAATCCCAAAGGTTTCTGCCCAAAACCAGAAGACCCTGAAAAGGGAACAAATAAATTAGCTTAATCGCCAGAAGCATATGTATAACTAATGACAGAAAAACCAAGGACTAATGAGAACCTGAACTAAATCAATAAAACAAAAAGGAAATTAGGAGCTAATCTATAAAAAGAAACAGTACAAAGAGGTCACCGAAAAACCAAAGACATAAAATATATTCATACCCTAGAAAAGCAATAAATCAATGAGGTCACTGAAAAACCATAAAATGAGATCCATATAAGGTACTTACCACCAAAAGGTGAAGATGCTGGAGATGCTCCAAAGGCCGGAGTAGAATTCCCAAATGCTGGTGATGAAGAAGCTCCAAAAGTTGGGGTGGAGGCGAAGGGAGAGGATGCTTGAGGTGCACCAAAAACACCGGTTGAAGTGCTTCCAAATATTGAACTTCCCGTCTGTGCAGCAAAAGGAGTAGACGTACCAAACTGTGTTGCTGGAGCAAAGGGATTATTACTACTTGAATTGCTGGTCTGACCAAATAAAGATTGGGACGCAAATGGGCTGCTACCAGATGACTGTCCAAAAGCTATAAGAAAAAAAAATCAGAAGGTCAATTTTCTTATCTAGTACTATTACATAACAAAGAAGTAGCATAAAACTATAAAGAGAATAACGAAATAGAAGGCTACAGAAACCAACAAATAAGTATATGATAGAATCACTTACGATTAGATGAGCCAAACATCTTCCTCTGTAGTTTGACAACGGAGGGCCAAGCCAAAAGAAACTATTTTATCTTGTAGCTGGAAAAAAGAAAATTTCTTAGGAAAAGATAACAACAAGAAATAAATGCATATAAGCAACACCATATCGGTAAGAGCTGGTTCTAAAATTCAAACACAATAAACATGCGTAACTATACTAGAATTCAACATCAACTTAAGTTGGTTCATGCGTGGGGAGAAGGAACTGAAACTCCTAAAGAAATTACGAGAAGAAAGGACCAAGTAAAACATTACGCCAATCAGCTGGGGAACAAGAAAATACATAATAAACTGGTATGACTGAGAGATGACGAAACTCTAAACCTATTATTCACTAGGCGATAACGAACCTCTAAAACCAATGAACTAAGCAACACCACAAATAGAATTCATCCACTCAGAAATTGACTATGTTCATAAACGTGAGTAACGATTGAAAGAAGGAGGAATCACCTATGAGTCCGATGTAAAAAGGGGGGAACAAGGTCACACACACACACACACACACGTTCTTCGATCAATCACATATGCCACGAATAATATCAAACGACTCTCAGAGAGACCAAGAGCGGAAGCTCCGATCGTCTGCAAGGAAGAAATTAGGGTTCAGGAGTCAAATCGTCGAGAAGGGAATAGGTTCGGCGTGGAATCAAATCAAATATGGAGTAGAAACTAAAACGATTAGGGGGAAAATGGAACCTGAAAACGAGGAGCTCGATCTGAAAACCGACGAAGTAAAAAAGCAATTTATCGCCGGAATGTTAAGCGCGACGACGGTTGCAACTTGAGGGAGCGACGAAAGGCAAAGATTAGTAGTCTATGTATTTTTGTTGGTAATGGTACCGTACGATGACTTCTATAATCTGCTTGGGAGTATAATTTGCTCAATTAGATTTAGTTTTAGGCAAAACGCAAAATAATAAATTGCTGATATTGTTTTTAACCTTTTGCTTTTTAATTTGTTACTATATATAACCATGCTGCGGATCGCATTAATTTTGTGTTAGTACAACAGTGGTTTGTTTGATTTGTTAAAAGACCCATCTTTTTGGGCCTGCATTAGGCCCATATATAAATAAGTGGCTTTGAATCTGACCTAGCTTTATATACTCTGTTCCTTCTTCTCTACTCTCTCACGGCAAATGACAGAACATGAATGATTCGAAGAAAGAGAGATTCAATTTACAAGTCGGGATTTAAGATAGATTTGTATCATAAACCATGTATGTTCATGGGATCAAAATCTCAGAGATATTCCTCCCCCAAGAAGAGCCTGAAGAGAACATGAAAATAGCTAGTGCGAGGCATCATCGGTTGCAGATGACGGTAGCAGTGAGTGAACAGAGTCGGTCGTTGGGAGCCTGGTCTGAGTCCAGTTGTAGTTTGTATAACCAGTTAGTATGGTACACACTTATGAATCAGATATTTTTATAAAACAATTGGACACTTTCTATGCCATGCTCATGAGCTGAGAGAGATGCAACAATACTTACACTTCATTGCATTTGCATCGTCAGGTGGATCTTGGAGTTCCATGCTTTGCTACACAGTAGAAACTCCTATATGGAGTTTTTTTTAGACAGAAAAGGAACCCTAACGACAACCATTACTCTCCTTCTATGAAGGAACCTTGATGCAAACCATTATCTCTCGTTCTATGTACTGATCTCTTGTTCTTTTACACAACAACAACAAGCAAAGCGAAGTATGTGTCAGGGTTTAACATTATGCAGGTTTCCAAATTAAGGCTCAGATATATATGGTTTACAGGATTCCAAATTCTGACTCAAATACATTATTTCTAAAAGCACCACGCTCAGCTAATTAACTTGGAAAGATTTGATACAGAGTTGACAGCATCATCATGTTCCATTATTACAAAACTCGTTGATAAGGTTGTCTAAATTCTTCCAAGACGAACCGATACCTTCTTCCAAAGCCTTCTTCGCCACCTTACCATATGCTTCGATATTCTTCCTCAGCTCTTTACCTTTCTCTCCCTCCATCAACTCCTTCACTTTCTGTGCAATCTCTTCTCTTCTCACGACCCCTTCACTCTCCGTCACCACTCTCTCCGCCACTCTCAGCTCTTCCACCACCAAAATCGCATTCAGAGGTTGCTCCGCCGCTAAAGGAAACGCCAAGATTGGAACCTTGGAGCAAATGCTCTCCATCAGAGAATTCCACCCACAATGGCTCAAGAACCCTCTGACACTCTCGTGCTCTAATATCTTTCTCTGATCAACCCATTCATCTCTCACTATCATTCCTCTTTCTCCCACTCTCTCTACAAACCTTTCTCCTATTTCATTTCCTTTGAACACCCACAAAAAGTTCACCTGCGATTCTTCTAGCCCTAAAGCAATCTCCTCTAGTTGTTCTCTCGAGATCTCCGCTTGTGATCCGAAAGCCACGTAGAGAACATTGCATCCCTTGTCTCGCTTTTTATCAAGCCAATTCATCCATCTAGGCTTGACCTTCTCTTCTACTTCACCCTCCAAGCTGCCAGATCCCAAAAGAGTAAGTAACTAAGTATCTTTATTTTTATCATCGATTAGTTCCAACCTCTACTTACACCAACTAGACTTATTTATACAGAAACATAATTATAGTGAACTTACAAGTTATTCATATAACAAAGCGGTCCAAGTGCCCATGGCTTGAGCTCGCGTTTACGCTTGTAGAAATCTAGAAACACGGGCTCAAGGTCGTCGAACGTGTTGAAAATGATACCTTGACTTTGATTCATAGACGTGACTTGATCTAGGATTAACTTGAACCCAGGATCTGTGGTGGGTTTTGGAGAAAACATATCTTTAACGAAATCACATTTTCTAACCTTAATCCACGGAAACTCCGGTACAGAAACCGGCTCCGTCTCGGACTTAACCTTAGATAGAAGCTGGTTTCGAAAAACACTGTCCGATATAGAGGTGGAAGCGCAGTTCATACCCAAGAAAACAAGCCGAGGAAACCCTAACTTTCGAGCGGACTCTTGCGTCCACCACAAGAAACCGTCTGAGACCATGAAACTGACACGCGGCAGTGACATGAGCTCTCGCTCAAAGTCGGACTGCATTAACTTGGTGGCTCTTGTGAAAGGAACGAAGAGGGAGGACAAAGCAGGGAGTTTGTCGGTGCACTCGATGCCGGGTGGGATCTCCGGGACGTTATCAGGGAAAGGGACGTCGATGATGGTTGCTTTGGTGCAGGAGAGTGAGTCAGTGACGAAAGGACGGTTCAAAGGAGTGGTGAAGACGGTGACGGAGATGTCTCTGGCGTAGGAGTGGGATAGGAGGAGACGAGCTAATTGGAGCATAGGAATCATGTGCCCTTTGGACAAGTATGGGAACAAAACCACGTGAACTTTTTCTAACTCCATTGAGAATTGAGATCTGTGCATAGGCCTCTCTCTTTCTTATGTAGATGTATTTCTATGTATAAATAAAGACTTCATGTCCATTGAGATCTCAGATCTGAGCATAGGTCTCCTCTCTGTTTTTTGTATCTCTTTGTGACTGTGACTCTATGTATAAGGAGATCTGTGCCTAGTAATTAACATATGGTAATTTGCAATAACTCATTAAATTAACAAGATTTGTTTTTTTTGTTTTTTCCTCAATACAATGTACTGGGCAAATTGAAGTGTTACTCAATATATTTATATTTTTATGTCTTCTATTTCTATCGGCCCTCGAAGATAAGAGATATATAAATAAAGACCAACATTCAAGGTAGAAGATATTAATAAAGACTCGATAATTTTATATATTCACTTGAAAATCATCACCCTTTTTTTTATGTTCTTGGGGTTCTAATAAAGGGATGCTTTTAGCTTTGTGTTTCATTTCTGAAGGAAAACAAAGGAGGAGAAAAAAATGTTGTTAGTCAAAGGAGTTCTTGAGTTAACTGATGATAGTTCATGAAATCAATCCCATTTAGCCTGACGCAACACAGAATCTGCTCCGGTAGCTCCTCTGGTTTGTTCCCCTGTTCACACATACAAATTCGTAACCTATGTATAAGCAATCAAATCCCATACAATTTTCCAATCCAAAATATGATTGTAACAAAGCCTACCTGAATTGTGAGGCCAACATCAAGAACACAAATCTTGAGTCTGTCTATAAATGTTTCAAACCCTTTCCGAGATATATAACTGAATCTATGCATATCGATATCAATCTCTAAGTAATTGTCCCCCTACAAAGAGCAAAATTGCTAAGTTCATTAGTTACAAAGCATATTTCTAATCAAGCAGAATAGTTCCAAGAGTTAGGGTCTCACCAAGTAGAATTCGTGCTGCGGACGTGAAAGAACAGGTTTCTCGTTATAAGCCTGCATCAGTTTTTTCTCCGGACCACTCAAATGGAGATCATCTACGTTTGCAACACGTCCCAATATCTTAAGCCGCTCTCTAAAAGGCGCGGTTGTATCCATAGGGAAGCCTTTAACTTTCTCAACCTCATCATCTATTAATTTCTGCGCCAATAAAAAAACATGGTAACAATACAAAGAGCCTCAAAACAGCGCCAGACAAACCGACTCCAGTTTTTAACTTACCCGAACGCTTTCTTGAAAATGGAGCGGAAGTTCCTTTGAATAATTATCATTGAGTTTGAAGTACAAAATTATATTCATTCCTTCTCCATCAGATTCACCTTGAAAGATTGCAGTTGGATACAACGGAATCTGTTCCAGCCATAAACCAAGAAAAAGAATCAGGGGAAAACAATTTCAGAAAGAAAGCAAAAACACCTACCTATCAGTAGAACTAGATCATACCTGAACATTTACAATAAGGATAGATGGGAGTTTTGCGGATGTGGTAGTAACGGGAAGTTTGACATATTGTGCAACATGGTTTATTTTATGTTCGGATAAGAAAACATCGACACCAAAAGGATTATATGCAGCATGGCTAGGTGCAAACTCTTTCTTCTTTTCCCTTTTACCAAGAACAAAAATACAACTTCTTGTTAAGATGGTTAAACTAGTAATCATAAGTAACATCAGCATGTTCTCTTAAATGGTATACCTGAAGTATGTTTTGCCACGAACACGGAAACTATTTGGATCAATAGTTGACCAACAATCGAGCATTTTCTTATCAACTGGACAGAAAGGAACTTGAGAACCCGCTATTGGTCTCTTCAACTGCATTTTAGACAGAACTGAAACAATGTTCGAGACAGCATGTGAGTTTTCGAATTAAAGTTAACCTGCTAAATCCAATGAGCCAATCAAGTGATAATGTATACTTACACAAGGCTCCTGAAGCATGGCCTTCTCTCCATTTATAAGAAAGTCTAAGGGAAGTTTTTTTCCTGGAACTGGGAGGGCTAGAGCTAAGAGACCTTCTCTTATCAATAGAGGGAACAGTAGTTGTATTCAGACAAGGCAAACAATTACTAGGTAAGATCCTGCAGTTTTCCAAGAGACCTTCATCTGCAGATGAATCCACGAGATCAGGCCGCTTTGCGTCGTTTAAGTCACCGTCTGAATTCGACTGGGACATCACTTCGTTTGATTCAGAGTCTTGTGTTGATGATGTTGTTGTTGAACTCGAGACTGACACACGAGTAGATCCGTTTAAAGTATCTTGGAAATCGAAAACACAGAAAAGCCGAGAAATGAAGATAGATAAAAAATAAAATTAGAAAAAAATGCATATCTCAACCAGCTAAAAGAAGTTGGTATAGAAGAAGAAGAAGGATAGTATTACCTTCTTGAACACTGTGGAAATCATCATCACAGTCAGTTTCAAAAGCGACATTGGACTCAAACCATGCTTCTTCACCAGTTGCTGTGGAGAACAAAAAACATCATCATCATCATCAGTTCTCTCTTCTAAACATCAATCAAGTAATCAAATTTACAAAATGTCATTAGCAAAGATCAAAGCTTTACAAGGAGTGTGATGATTAATAAACAAAGATATAATCACAAAACANTTTTTTTTTTTTTTTTTTTTATTAATAATCAGAATCTCTAATCTGAAAGAATCATTCATATAGTATGATAAAAGAAAAAACATTGGAGAAAACCCAATCGACCAATAGGGTTAAAAACGAATCAAGATCAAAATCAATCAATGGAATTGGAGGAAACAGAGAGGGAGAAGAGACCTCTGGAACTGGGAATGGAGAAATTACGATGATGATCGAGAGTGTCGAAAGATCCGTCAGAGAGACGAGAAGAGACGGCTCTCTTCCTTTGAATTTTTCGTCGTCTACGACTCTTCCTTCGTTGTTTACTTGACCTAAGCTTCGCTCCTACACAGCTTTTAGGCGTCGACACGCAACCTCCCATCTCTTCTCTCTCTCTTTTGATTAGAGATTAGCTACACAATCTTTCTTTCCATATGACGATCAACACCTCAAAATAAAATAGAGAACAAAAAAAACCCAGAAAAAAAAAACAAAAGGTATCAAGAGAGCTACGTTTCTATGTATCGTATCTATCTCTCTTTGATCAAATATGTGGTAAAGGAATCTGTCATCATCGAATCAACAACAACAAAGACTATAAATGAACAAAACACACCAGAAAGGGCACTTCCGGTTCAGCTGAGATTTCCGAAAAGAGACAAAATTTATTTGATGAAGAAGACCAAAAAGAAAAAAAAATTAAGATTTCCTTCCTTCCGAAGAACCCAAAAAAAAAATAAAATTTTATTTTTGGAGATTCGGAAAGTCAATTTAGAAGACGAAAAACAAAAGAAAAAAAAAAAACTCGAAGAGAAGAAAGAAGAAGAAGTATTTATTATTATCTCTCTTCTTCTTTTAGTTCAAAAAAAAAAAAACAATTATCTCTCTTCTTCTGTGTGCATTAACGGCATCTACCAAGTAAAATTTCTGAACCATTGAATTAAACCGTTTTCTTTCTTTCAACCGGATCTGGTTAAGTACGTCGGTAGTACTCCCTCTCACCATCACTTTTTTTTTTTTTGTATTTCGCTCTCATCAGTATCTAGTTTCACTTATTACTTAGTACTTTCAATGTATACCTAAATTATATATAGTATATACAAGTCAGTCAAATACCAATCAAAGATTCTTGATTATCATTTTTTCCCTAATTAATTATTTAATACATATGTCTTTAATATTTAAGCCTTAGGATAGAGAAAAATATATAATTTTTATATATATCCTGGATGAAATAATGTTTTAGTTATTTTTTTGGAGAAGAAAAGAAATTTCGTCTTACCAATTAAAATAAGGGAAATTAAAAAAAAAAACCTCTCATCTGTTGAAATCTTACCAACTAACTTTTAGAATTATATTTTGTCTCACGAAAAAAATGGTTAATAGTTAGGTTTTGATGTGACAATCTTATTCT
>NC_025687.1:4469439-4472716 GCF_000633955.1 Camelina sativa
AAAAAAAAAAAAAAAAAAAAAGAAATTACCATGCAAGAATAGTTAGTCATGTGAGTGACTCATGTCTGAGCTACTTACGTGGCAACTTTCAACGGTGGAACTTCGAAGAAGCGACTTCGTCGACGGCGATGGCGTTGCTCTGTTTAATTATTAGACACTCTTCTTCGTCGACGCCGATGGCGTTGCTCTGTTTAATTATTAGACACTGCCAAAACTCATCTATGGTTTCAATAAAATTGTGAGTCTTCTTTTTTTCAATTTTATTGAAAACTTTGTTTATGGAAGTTTGAATTTATGGGTAGTTTGGCAGGAAATTTACAACAACAAAAAAAAAAAAGAGGATTAATTGGTCCAACTTATTTCATTTGACTCTGACGATATTATAAGAGTTACAATCTCATCTACATGGACCCTGACCTCACTCCATCTACATCTCACCGTTTTCCAATGTTTTCTCCAATATATAATTAGAAATATGTTTTGTAAAGTTTTCAGAATTTTCACCATATAATTTCTTCTTTTTTATAACAACCATACAAATGGTAAGCAATCTAGAAAACACGGTATATGTCAATTTTTAAATAACGAAAGTAAATTATTCGTTTTTTTTCTTTGTCGACATAAACATATGCTTCTACCTCTTTTTGTATCACAAAATATCTTTGCAAATTTTAATTGTTTTTCTACTAAACAATAATTCTCTCTATCCTAATTGGATTGTTGTGTTGTGATAATAAAAACAAAAGAGTAACAGTGGTAATGAAAGATATGATGAGAAAAAACAACACACGTGCGGTTGTTTGTTGGTAGAATCTCGTTGTCATTTGAAGTGCTTTCGATTTGTACAGAACTGACGCTTTCATGTTCTACACACACGCCTCGTAGATTTCCACAGTCCTTTTGGATTATTTTTACGTACGTACATTAGACACAACAAAAATATATACATCACTACTTTATCACAATTGTAATTTTTTTTTTCTTTACCTATTTTTGTGATTATATAGCTTTACTGTTTGGGTACGTTAGAAATATTTTTTTCGCAATTTGGCATAGATACTAGAGTTTAAGACTTTAAGTTATTGGCGTTACACATTTTATTTTAAATCCCAGCCTACATACCAAAAGACAATTTGCTACATGAAAAGAAAAGTCACGAGCAAATAATGATGCTAACCGACAACGTGTCAGCCTCGAGCATTATAGAGACAAGGGGCCATTGTGGAAAGCTTTCTCTTGCTTAGGGATTGTCAAATGCATATATTTTCACATGAGATCATTGGCCCACCAATTTCGTGCTACCAAAATTATACGCATTATATATACTATAACATTTTTATCCGGAAAATGACATAAATTCATCGTATTCGACCCGAGAGCCGATCGAGAGGTATCTATGTATCGGTTTAAGAGTACTGTCCAACCATATCCTCTTTGAATTTTAAATAGCAAACATTTTCATCCTTAAATATCCTTTTTCAAATGATTGAAGTTTCAACTACTTCTAAGAGGCTCTATAGTATCTTCCTCACAATATATTGGGGAATCCTAATATGAATTTAATTTTGAGTGGTACTCTTTTTGCATGCACTGATGCAAAACGATGATTGGCACCGAGGTATATATACATGTCGCAAATTATCGACGCAATCGGTAATTAAATAATGCTTCTTCGACAAAAGTGAAAGGAAGAGACACTGTTCTGAAGTTTTTTTTTTTCAGATCAGAATAACTACTAGTACTATATAATCTACCGGTTTATCTAGGTTATTCAAAAGATTTATCCATGTGATTTTTTTCTTTTCTTTAGTGGCATCATAGCGTTTAAAATGTTCTACTCTATACTACTAGTATTATAGAAGACTCGAAAGCTTCGTCCTTCTTACAGTAGTCAGTGCGTGGTGACCGTAATTTAAGTTAATGACTCCAAATTTCGAAACGTACGTACAAACGCAGTGATTGTAAACCTAATTTTTAATTCTGCAGATTAAAGCAGTTGAACTAGATAAAAAAAACAAAGGAAATGTGTTTAATAATTGGAAGAAAAGACATAGAGCATTTAATGAAAGGAGTGGAAACTTAACAACTTTCCCAACAAAAACCCACCAACTTTACTCCCAAATCTTCAAGTGAAGTGATGGGATACTTTACTTGGTGTTTTCAATTAATCAATTCAAGAGCAACCATGAATAAAATATCTCAAAGTATCATTTACCTTAATGAATATTCAATATTTCGATGCCTTTTTTGCGCTTTATAACTTACTTACAAAAAAGTGTTTTAATAAGAAAATTTTAGTCATACAGTATTGAGATTCTTTATTGTCGGATTAATAATAAATTAACTTAATATTGAAATTACCAATAGCAAAAAACACTAGACGTAGCTTTAATGCAAACCTATTAATATTTTTGATATCTACATAATTGCCTCAACTATCATCTCTCCCCTTCACAAATTCTGCTTTTGCTTTTATCGGGTGGGGGAGATAGCTAGATCTAAAGATGTAAGGTTTTTGTTTTTTTTTCCTAAAAATGAGAAGATGGCAAAAAGATCACTTATTAATCCGGGAATTCAAGAATGCCATTTCTCAAAAAAAAGATAATTAGAATTTAGACATAAACCTATCTTACAGTATTTCACAACAAAGTCACTTAAAGATTTTTATTTTTTTGTGAAAAATGAAAATCGTTTCAGAATTGGAATGTAATTTCTAAATATAAATATTTAATATATATCTCATGAATTAATAAGGTAACAAATAAAATAGTAGAACATATCGAGTTGTTATAAATAAAATAAGCGATAAAATAAAATAAAAACTAGCCACTTGTTAAATAAACCATCGTACTATTAACGTAGAAGTGCGTACTATAAAAGCATATAAACATTAAAGTCCCTCGGCTGGTCATCTTTATCGCTTAAACATTAAAAGTTTCCATCAAAGATAATTTTAAATCTAGTGATTAAGTTCTCAAACCTGTTTCGAGATTACGTTTGATGGGGCATATATCACACGCACATTAACACAAAAGATTAAGTTAATGCAAACATGGAAAGACACGTTTCCTTTTTAATTATGTAATCGATGGCCTTTTTAAGCAAACTCCCTAGACGTCCTTACCTATTTTTGTTTCTTTTCTTTTTCCTGTCAGCATTTGATTTGATTTGCTTAACATGCTCATACATAAACTGATAAATGTTAGATAGTTGGATCCAACTATGAAGTCGAATGGTGGACCATGTGTGCCATCTTCGGTGCTCCCAATAACCTTTA
>NC_025687.1:4473057-4477892 GCF_000633955.1 Camelina sativa
TTTTTAAAAAAAAAAAAAAAAAAAACCTTTATTGTTTTTGTTACTAGTGCCCTCAAAGTTCACGTCACAAGTTAAACAACCCACAATTAATGGACCAAAAGATGAAAAGTAATTCACAAATTTCAATTGGATACTCCTCTGTTGTACTTGTCTTAATTTAATGTCTTCTTCCCCACCAAAAGAAAATAATTTATCCCCATTATATCTAAATATATATATGTTTTAATTGTTTACAACTCAATCATATAACACAATACTACTAAATTTAGATCCGAATTGTAACACAACTCATACAAGTCTCTCTAGCTATGAAAATGTAAAGAAAAATACCTTTTGTCTACGTCTAATTCATTGCGTGCAAATGTAGAAAACTCATGTTCTTGTCGTTTATATGACCTTTGTACCCACCAAACGAACTTTCTTCAAGCTTGATGATTGATTTATTATACTTATATCATATATGTATGGTCAATAATTTCCACGGCTAGTATAGAAAGGACTAGTCCACTGATCCAATCTCTTATAAAATATCTGGGCCAAGATTCTGATTTGTTATAAACATTTGCTTTGATTTGTTTGCTAATATGTGTATCCATTGTTATCATTTTTTATTTACTACTTAAAAAGTACTGTATGTTACGCAATATTTTATTGTTAAGGATTTGAAACAAACCGAGAACTATTTGATGGAGCCTGAGATGGTCAGTAGAAGCGATCCGGTCATATTTGACCTAAGCCTCTCTAGATAATCATGGGGTTAATCTTCTTTTCATGACTATAACTTGAAGAGTTTGGACACACAGTTATGAGTTATGACATAGACAAATAAAAGCCTAGAAGGCATTACTGGTCATATTTAGTGAACCAATGTCGTCGGTTCTTCAACTCCTGCAAGTACTGAAGTTTATAAGGTCAAAATAACGACATAAGAGTTTAAGTGATAACAACTAACATATTGTGATGAGACGCTTAACTGAGTTAAGTCTTATACACGATTTGTTGAGCACTCTGAATCAGGCTGGTTCATCAACTCTTTGCACTTGTCCTGCAAAAGACTGGCGATTTTATTCACTGATGGGTTTAAAGTTTGGAACTACTTCGTCGCTGAACCAATGAATAAGCTATATGATATGAGAGTTTTTTTAGGAATCTGAGTGCAACAAAGGTGCTACAAAAAGCTAGGATTGTTTGTGAAAAATGCATACTACATACTTTGGCTGATGACAAGTGTTGTGAAGATGTTGATCACATTGAATTTGTAGATAATGATTTCAATGTTTTTTTGTTCACTACTTCACTTCTATCAACAATTGTAAGCAGCAAACAAAGAGAAAATCCATTTAACTTGCCTCAATCTCAAAGTGGATATGGTTATTATTACTCTGCCAATTGCCACCGACTGTGTTATGCTGCAGGTACTCAGCCGAATCCAGTTGATGATCATCATCTTGTATCGATATGCAGTCTGGGTTTTGGTGCTGACAACTAGGAGACGCTGATGGAACAACTTTTTCTGCAGTAAGAAGTAACTGAGAATCTGGTTTGTGTGAAGTTGTAACTCTAACGTTAGGGTTTTATGTTGTTTCTGGTGATATCTAATTCTAAGGGAAGGAAAAACAAAAAACAAAAGAAGAGATGAGAACAGACCTGAGTTTTCTTGAGAATGCATAACAGGAGCTTCACATTGAATATCCTCCATTTTGTCAACTGAGTTATTGTGCCTAGTTAGCCAATCAAAGAGGGATAAGCATTGATTTGGACTATTTAAAAAATTGAGACAGAAAAGCCACCGAGTTCATTCCTTAGACCCTTAAAAAGGTAATTATTGTATCATATCATGTCCATTAAGAGAATTCTTATGAAATCTATCTCCCCCTGGACCAGTACGGAAAAAAGAAGATGGTTAAGTGATTTAACAGACCTGGATCTTTTGTTACTCTCATCGGCACCTTGTTCGAATGTCAGTATTGATGTGAACACCCTTCTATCCTGTCATATCAAGAGAATGAATGAAGATTTAACATAACACTTTGATCATTCAAATTCAAAGTTCACCACTAGACTATTATCCAAGGATAGAATGTTAATAATAGAATCTTTCGATTATCTGTTACCTCTCGAGTCATAAGGGATGCAGACTCCTGAACCCGCTGTAAAATCATCTCCAAACTCTTCACTTCAGAATGCAATGCCTAAACATTTGAACACTTTTTATAGAGACTGTTGAGGATGCAAAAAACGATCAAACTCAGTAGTAGACAGCTATATATCTCCTTTCCTACCTCTTTTTCAGAAATCAAGTTCTCCACAACTAAATCTTTCACCTGCAAAGTTTTCTGAAGGTAAGGCTAGTCAAGTAAACATGGATGTGGCAAATGCTTAAAGAGCAATGATCTTGCATTAGTTCCCTTCTTTAAATAGGCTGTAAAACATGCAAACTCTGATATGGATATCTCTTCGATTTGATGTTGATATTCGTTTTTAATCTTTTCTGCTTCCAGCTGAGCCGCAAGCTCTGATATTATAGTCTCCTTCCTCTGCAATTCCGTTTCCTGATATTTAATGTTCTCTTCTAAACTTCTGATTTTCTCTGCATAAGTAAAGATTCTAGAAATCATTGTCTTCAAAAGTAGATTAAAAATTACCGTAGGAAAAACTATCAGGTAACCTATGAACAATCAGGATAGCATCAGCGCAGATTCAATGAAAAGAAACTCACCTACAAACACTTTTTCATATGTAGTGACGTGGTCCATTTTCTCTTTCAAGCCACTCACTGAAACACAAGAAACAACAGAAACACAATCATTGCATAGGGGGAAGCCGTGAAAGCATTAAGTATATTGGAAGCATATCTTCAAGCAGAATTAGCAAGAGATCTACATGCCTACATCTTCTTTTTGATCCACAAGGCCCTGAACTTCGTGTATAACCTTTTTGATTGTCGATGCCTCTTTCTCAATTGAATCAAACAATGTAAGATGAGAGGTTATCTTCTCGTTTAAAATAGCGATCTTCCTATCCCTGGCTTCAATTGAACATTTCATTTCACAAAACGACTCCTGCATACACACCACCACTTCACAATCCCCAAAGCGAAAAAATGTATCCATATACACAATTCATCTGTTCATCCATCATGGAGATGATTCTCTAAGCTAATTCTACTACCCAGACGACGATGAGACATGTACCTGGTAAGCATTTAAGAAGTTTTCTCGTGATTGAAGCAGGTTTTGGATAGTAGTCTTCAATTCGTTCTGCTTGTTTTCCAGCAAACTATAGTCGTTCTGAAGGTAACTCACCTGCAAAAATCAATTAAAACTTTCACAAAACTCCATATCTTACTGTTAACAGATTCGCAAAAACAAAATAAAAATCTTACAAACCTTCCTCTCGAGTGCCTCCTGTGTTTCTCTAGAAGAATCTACCTCAGCTTGCAGCTCCTGCACTTTCCTGCTGTATTCCTCCTCCGTTTGCTTCTGTCTCTGTATATCGACGCACAAAAACGACATGGTCTCACGGATTCACGAACTCAGAAACGAAAAAAAAAAAAAACAAGAGTTAAATTGATCGGAAAACCTGATTCGCAAGAATAATCTGATATGTGACTGATCTCTCCCTTTCCTGCCAAAAAAAATCGCCGGTAGTAAAGAGAAAGAAAAATTAACACGAATCCAATAAGATGTATAGAAAACCTCATTCTTCTTACACGTAGATCTCGCACTTCTCCGATCATTGACTGAAGCTGCAATCTGAATTTTGACAACTTGAGCAGCTCCATTTTTTATGGGTTTCTTCTTCCTCCGCAATTTGAATTTCGACCGCCAGAAAAATGTCAACAAGGGGGAAGAATTAGGTCGTCGGAATTGCCAAAACCGATATAATTAATTATTCTATGGGTCTAATCCTAAATGGGCTTTAAGTCCTTCGGAATATAATTTTACAAGCGCGAAGATACGAAATTTCCAAATTATCAAAACTATCACACACATTAAAATAAAATAGAGAAATAAATCAGTAACGTTCATCGTGTTCTTAATACAACCTTGAACTAAGTAATTGTAAATCTTTCTACAAAATTTGTTGTGTTATATAACAATATTGATGTTGAATTCACTATCCTTCAAAAACAATTGTAAAACATGTTTTACTATCCTAGAAAGAGCTTAGATACGCCGGCACTTATCTATCGAACATTCAAACTTAAAAAATACTATACCACCTTATGACCGGCAGATAAAAACATAGCTGTCACATTATTTGATCATCCGAAACATATTACTATGTCCGATCTCCATAACTTAAAATACAATAAAAAAACGAGATTATACAAGCATAAGATATATATATATATATATATATATATATATATAAGTTCACCCAACAATTGCCGCTGGAACTAGAGCAAAGCATACAAATTATACGGAAGGCCTTAGAGAAGAAACAACACCAAGGGCCATGTAACTTTTCATCTTCATCTTCATGTCCTCCTCTTCTTGTGCTTTCGCTACTACGCCTACAATGTTTTCGTATTCATCCAGAAAACCCAAGAATTCGAAAGATTATAAATCTCAACGTGTTCAGATAGATATCAAAACAGGCCTTTGATTGCTTGTTCACTCACTATGGTAGTAGCATCCTCATCCTCCTCCTCGTATTCCTTAATCATGGCAGCCTCGAGGAAGTAATTGTCGGTTGAATACTTCTCTCTGTATTCTTCCATGGGAATCTGCTCAAGGCGGGCGGAAAAGATCGGAATCTGCTTGAAAACAGCAATGAGTCAAAATTTCGGGAAACTAACAAATATATAGTTGGGGGGGGGGGGGGGAAAA
>NC_025687.1:4477955-4479406 GCF_000633955.1 Camelina sativa
GGGGGGGGGGGGGGGGGATAAAAGAGAAGGACGGCTCTTAATCACCCTGTCTACATGTTCTCGACTAGAGAGATGCGTGATGAACTCATCAAAGCATGTGCCACTTAATCTATTGCACATCGAGCAAACCCAGACGCAAGACTTAACCTCCTCAAGTGGCTGTGAATCTGCAAGAAGAAACATCAAAAATGGTAGCTACTAACTTCAGCAATTCAACAAGAAGACTGAGAGAGAGAGAGATGCGGACAAACGCACACCTGCCACTGCCAGAAGAGAGTATTCCCAGAGGCACTTGGGATCAGTGGAGTCGGGAGAATCAAATGGGAACGGAAAGACAGTGTGGTATCCGTTATCATTTATAAGGCTGAGAAGAAAAGCGACCTTTGGTACTGGACGGGTGATAACCATCATAGTAGCTGGAGGTTTCGATATCCCTGACTGAAAGAGATGATGAATATCTTTTGTTTTTTTTTTTTGCTTTCAAGTTAATAAAAAAAAAAAAACCGTTTCTTCTTCTACGGGCTACTTTCAAACGGAATCTTCACACAATGATGACGAGCGACGCCGACGACTAATATATATAGTATGGGGTTTGTTATTATTTTGGAACATTGGTTATTAGCCCTACTATTAATCACAAAGCCATTTTTACAGTATAAAATCTAACATTATTTAAAATTAATAAAATATAGATAACATTTTTTTTGTAAGAAATTACATGTCTATATATGCCATTAGGATCATGACAATTTTAAAATTTCTCATTAAAGGTAAATATGTAAATTAAATATAATAAAGTCTTTTAAATAATGTTATATTTTATACTGTAAATGGCTTTATAAAATTAAAATATAACATTATTTTTTTTCATTAGAGCCTCTCCATTGCTTGGTTATTAAGAAAATTGCTTAATTTTTTTTTTTAAATTATAATTTTTTAGAAAAAGTTAAGTTAAGAAATTCTTAAGAAACTGTAAAATTTTATGAGTCCAATGGTTGATCTTTAACAAAATCTTGCAATAATCCATGGGCCTATTCCAAATTGGGCTTTGAGTCCATTTATATAAATTCGGAATATAATTTTTACAAGCGCGAAGAAGAGCAAAAGCAAAACCACCCTAAAAAAAAAAGAAGGAAAAACAAAAAAAGAAGAAAGGTTGAAACAAAAGAGGGGGAAGATGATATTGATGGTCCTCTGTGTTTCTACCGTCGTCGGTATAGATCTCATGCTCGGTTAATCGGATATCTCAGAGAGGGTAACATTCTGAAGCTCAATTTCCAATCCGAATGGTTATTCCGGGAGGATTAAGCGTTGATTCGTCAACGAATCACCTGCGAGCACCGTCTCGAACGGTGACGCTGGGCCGTATACAACCTCAGGCTCCTACTTATCGTACCGTATACTGCAATGACCGGGATTCTAATTACCTCGTCCGGTTCAAGGTACTTTTT
>NC_025687.1:4485335-4493953 GCF_000633955.1 Camelina sativa
GAATGGTTGGGTGAAAATGTTTGCAGGGTAATTCAATTTCTACAACAAAGTACAATGTTTTCACCTTTCTGCCCAAAGGTCTGTTTGAACAAGTAAGTGTTTCTTCTTGTTACTTTGATATCAGTTTGTGCATCTACTAGCTAATTAGTTTGAGGAATTTTTTTAGTTTAAACGTATGCATCCAATAGCTATAAAAGCCTATAAGCTGGAGGAAATTGTAGTTTAAATGAAGGAGAGTAATTGTCGAAAGATCTGCTAATAGTCGGTTAGATCTATCTATCAAGTTCCGGTTGATGCTTAAACAATATAAGGTTTACATTATTGCTCTGGCTTTTAACTACAGAAACCCTGTCAACGGCCTTTAGGGGGCTTGTGTATATTTGGAGTGATTGCAATGCACCTTTAGGTTTTAAGGGAATGAAAATCCATATATTTCGGGTCATGAAACTGCATTTCTCACAGATCTTTGAAGTCTAATATCTGATCTGAGAAATAATGTGTTTGCTGACAGTTTAGGCGCATAGCTAATATATACTTTCTTGGAATTTCATGTCTATCAATGACACCAATAAGGTATGTTACCTCCATAGCTGTTGTTTCATTTTTTATTACTCACTTGTGTTGTGTTAATGACTGGTAACACTTGGCCATAACGGATTTAAAAATTAAAACTATTGTTTGTTTGTTTACCCATAAAACATTTTTTTTTAGCCACATCTTACTTTGATCCATGGTATGAAAAACGGATTGTTGGTCCAAAATTTTCAAGATTCTGATGCCATTCTATCCCTAGGAGGCTAGGATGCACTTGTTATTATATTGTTTTTCAGTCAGTAAAGTGTGACTAGATAAGCTGTTTGTCTTTGTCCTGCAGCCCCGTTAATCCAATAACAAATGTTGCTCCGCTGTCGATGGTGCTCCTTGTCTCTCTTATTAAAGAGGCTTTTGAAGACTGGGTAAGGCCTGACTTCTGGTTTCATCTTTTTNTTTTTTTTTTTTTTTTTTTTTTTTTTGACAACCATCTTTTTTTAACATCATAAAAATATGTCATCCCTCTTGAAATGAAATAGAGTTAATTATTCAGTTAATATCCGTATTGGGTTCAAGTTAGTAAATGCTTAAGAGTTTCAGGACCCATCTGCTTCTTAACTTTTAAATCCTTCTGCAAATAATCCGTATTCTGTTGCAGAAACGATTTCAAAATGATATGTCAATAAATAACAGCACAGTGGAGGTTTTGCAAGATCAACTATGGGTACCTATTCCCTGGCGGAAGTTACAAGTCGGAGATATTATCAAGGTATACGTTTCTGACAGAAGTGATGAATTGCCTTGTGATCGAACAAGGATGTGCTGTTGAATGTTGACACACATGTTTAGTTTCTAATGCTTGAATTTGAGCCATCGCAGTAGATATCAATTACCTAAATTAATTTGTGTGGCATTATACTTCTTTCATCGTACTGGCCTTTTGAATTGATAGGCCTTCATGCCTCTGCTGCATTTTTGGATTATCAGAACTTGTTATTATCTTTAAACTTACATTCTACAAACTTGGTTAATATACTTCGTGGATATTTGCAGATTAAAAAAGATGGATTTTTTCCAGCTGATCTTCTTTTCCTGTCCAGCACAAATCCTGATGGTATCTGCTACGTGGAGGTGCTTGGCTCCTTCGGCTATAAAAATTGTTTTTTTCTTCTCTTTTTCTAGCAAAAAGAAGCTATTTTGGAGTATTGAAAATACATTTTTATTCTACTTTTATTGTGCGTGCTCTTCGTGAGTGCAGACTGCCAACCTAGATGGAGAAACAAATTTAAAAATCCGAAAGGCCCTTGAAAGGACATGGGATTACTTGACACCAGAGAAAGCTTCGGAATTTAATGGTATGAGGTCGATTATTATCTTGCGAACATTTTCATAGCTTAATATGTGCCTGTACTAGTGTCTATCATCCATTTCCTTCTGGAAATTCTCTTTTTCCTGACTGGTCCATTTGATCAATCGCCATTGTTTGTTAGTATACCAGCGTTGTTAAATGTTATACAGTATTTATTAACTTTATCCTAAATTTCTCTCTTTTACTGTGCAGGCGAAATTCAGTGTGAGCAACCTAATAATTCTTTGTACACTTTCACGGGGAATCTTATTGTAGAAAAGCAGACTTTACCTCTCTCTCCAGACCAGCTTTTATTGCGTGTATGATTAACTGTTTCTCCTTTTAGCTTTGTGTTCCGTTTCTGCTTTTTGTCTACATAATTTCAATATTCAAGACCTTATATGTTTGGGGTTTGTAAATCTTTTGCATTCGAATTTTCAGGGTTGCAGTCTTAGGAACACGGAACACATTGTTGGGGCTGTGATTTTTACGGGTCATGAGACAAAGGTAAGCTACCATGAAGCTCGTTTGATGAGAAACTAGTGGCTAGCATTCAGGATTTTGTCTTTTTATTGACATGCTTCTGTTTCTGCTTCCTTGTATAGTTTTTCTGTATACAGTCTGATCTACTTATGGTGAATGGAATGTATGTAGGTGATGATGAATGCCATGAATGCTCCTTCCAAAAGAAGTACACTGGAAAAGAAACTCGACAAACTCATTATTACAATCTTTTGTGCTCTTGTCATAATGTGCCTGATTGGAGCTATAGGGTGGTATGGATTCTGTCAGTTTCCTTTTGGTTTATCCAGTCGTATAATGATATTTGATCATATTTTTGGTTCGTAGATCCCGCATGGATTTGAAAATCTGTTATATGTTGCAGTGCCATTGTGACAGATCGTGACCACTTTTATTTGGGTCTTCATAAGAAAGATTGGGAATACCGTAATGGCTTGACGGTATTAACCTTGCATAGTGAATTGATTTCTTGCATCTATGGATTGCTGGTTCTTATAGTACCTTTTGGTGCCACAGATAGCGTTTTTCACATTTTTTACTCTAGTCACTCTTTTCTCTACAATCATACCAATCTCCTTGTATGTTTCTATCGAGGTATGTATATCCCCAAATATCTTCTTTTAATTTCTTAGACGTCACTTAAGTTTTTTGAATGATTCCTCGTTTCCTCCCTAAATGGAACACAGATGATCAAGTTTATTCAGTCAACTCAGTTTATCAACCGAGATCTTCACATGTATCATGTTGAGACAAACACTCCTGCCTCCGCCAGGACTTCCAATTTAAATGAGGAGCTTGGACAGGTTAACTTTTAATCCACTCTCCCATCACCCCATGTTTAATATAATTGGTTTTGGTGCAATCATCTAGATTGTTGCTAAATCATTTCTCTTAATGATATGCTTCTCTTGTGATCTGACATTCAGAGATGCAATTACTATTTATTGGTATTTTTCAGGTGGAATACATATTTTCTGATAAAACTGGAACTCTCACAAGAAATTTGATGGAGTTTTTTAAGTGTTCAATTGGAGGAATAAGTTATGGATGTGGTATCACTGAAATAGAAAGAGGAATTGCTCAGCGCGATGGCTTAAAAATTCAAGAGGTATAATTTCTTCTCACATGATGAAGTTGCATTACTCATTCTGGAACAAAAAATGATTTTGTTGTACGCTCTAATTTCCTCAGGATCAAAGGTCGACTGGTGCTATAAGAGAAAAGGGATTTAATTTCGATGATCCAAGGCTTATGCGAGGAGGTTGGAGAAACGAACCTAATCCCAATCTTTGCAAGGTGTCTTTCATATACTGTAGATTTAATTCGCAATTAGTTTAAGAATTCTAATAGCTAGGGGATGTATGATTTGGCTAGTTTTAAAAGACCTCTGCCCATATGAGAAGCCTGAGTAAATGTTGTCTGGGAGAAATGATGAGATATTCCCTTCTCTGGAGCCTAGAATGAGAAAAACAAACAGAATCTTATTAACAATCTTCCATTTCTGAGAATTTAGTTAACCTTGGGGTTCCATATTCCTCCTCGCTGTTATTAGGCATGCAATTGACAATAACATAAATGTATCATATGTTAAATTTTGTAGGAATTTTTCAGATGCCTAGCCATATGCCACACAGTCCTTCCTGAAGGGGATGAGTCCCCGGAGAAGATCGTTTATCAAGCTGCATCTCCAGATGAAGCTGCTCTAGTTACCGCCGCTAAGAATTTTGGATTCTTCTTTTACAGGTTATTCTCGTTTACATTTCAGCTTTCAATAGACAAGTTGAAAGTGCAAGCAATCTGACAATGAGCTGAGAAAAGCTGAAATTCATAAAAGTTGTATTTGTTCCACAATGAGCTGAGAAAAGGTGCGTTTTGTTTTTCAAGTCTCTATGAATTTCTTTGAGACAACTTTCATGTATTTTCAGGCGTACACCAACTATGGTGTATGTTCGCGAGTCTCACACGGAGCAGATGGGAAAGATCCAAGATGTGTCTTATGAGATTCTTAATGTTCTCGAGTTCAACAGGTGTATCAGGCTACTGACCGTTAGCTTTTTCTCTTTTCCATGGTTAAGCATACTAATGAAATGTTACACCATGCATTAACAGTACAAGGAAGCGTCAGTCAGTTGTGTGTCGTTTTCCAGATGGGAGACTTGTACTCTACTGTAAGGTAAACAGTTTTTTAGGTAATTGGCTGAGCCTGTGGTGTTCCATATCAATATGATATTTACTTTGAATAATTTCTACAGGGTGCAGATACTGTAATTTTTGAAAGATTGGCTTACGGTATGGAAGATGTTAGAAAAGTAACAGGAGAGCACTTAGAACACTTTGGATCGTCTGGGTTGCGTACCCTTTGTCTGGCCTATAAAGATTTAAATCCTGAAGCCTATGATAGTTGGAATGAAAGATTCATCCAGGCCAAGTCTGCTTTGCGAGATCGTGAGAAGAAATTAGATGAGGTATAATGCTCTTTTGTAATATTTTTGCTTACAACGCTTATGGCAAATCAAAGATAGAACTTGGCTAGCAGTGGCGATAAGAACTTGTTCAACTGATATTCAACATATAGCAGTGAGACTGGTGTACTTTTGAGTTGCCGGGAAAGATCTTTCTTTAATTTATAGCAGGAAAATTTTGTAATCCTGGCCCATGCAGGTTGCAGAACTTATTGAGAAGGATCTTATCCTGATTGGATCATCTGCAATAGAAGACAAGCTTCAGGAAGGGGTACCTACCTGCATAGAGACCTTATCAAGAGCTGGGATTAAGATCTGGGTGCTAACAGGGGACAAGATGGAAACTGCAATTAATATTGCTTATGGTAAGTGCCACAAACTTTTTCTCATACTTCTTCTTTGTTCTTCTTCCATTTTAACTTTTTGCTCCTTGATTCTTTTAATCAACTTTCAGCTTGCAACTTAATCAACAATGAGATGAAACAGTTTATTATCAGTTCGGAAACTGACGCAATCAAGGAAGCTGAAGAAAGGGTAAGTCTTACAGATGCCCCTTATGGTGTATGGTTATCATTGATTGCAGTCGTAATAATTGAAAAAATTATCTAAAAGCAGGGCAACCAAGTTGAAATTGCGCGTGTCATTAAAGAAGAAGTGAAGAAGGAACTGAAGAAGAGCCTTGAAGAAGCTCAACAGTATCTGCATACTGTAGCTGGTCCAAAATTGGCTCTTGTTATCGATGGGAAGTGTTTGATGTATGCATTAGACCCGGCTTTACGTATAACTTTGCTCAGCTTGAGCTTGAACTGTACTTCGGTTGTGTGCTGTCGCGTTTCTCCTTTACAGAAAGCGCAGGTAATTTTCATGACTTGTTTATTGATTACTACTTACATGGTGGTCTGGCATGACAAGCAAAGGGCCCTGAAATGTATTTTTCTCTGCAATAACTGTTACATAATTGCTGGTCTGGGGATTCTTCGCAACAATAGACATACTTTGTGCTTTGGTGGGAACATATGTTCTTACCTTTTAATTTACTCTTGTGACTGATTTCTGATTTTTAATAAGTGACACTAATGTAAATTTTAGGTTACAAGCTTGGTGAGAAAAGGAGCAAAAAAGATAACACTTAGCATTGGTGATGGTGCCAATGATGTTAGCATGATTCAAGCCGCTCATGTTGGTGTAGGAATTAGTGGGATGGAGGGAATGCAAGCTGTGATGGCTAGTGATTTTGCTATTGCTCAGTTTAGATTTCTTACGGATTTGCTGCTTGTCCATGGAAGGTGGTCATATCTAAGAATCTGCAAGGTTGGTCTCTCACCTCAAAAAAATTCTTCTAATGTTGCTGTTACTGACAGTCTTTTAATTTTGCAGGTGGTCATGTATTTCTTCTACAAGAACCTTACCTTCACTTTGACTCAGTTTTGGTTCACATTTCGAACTGGATTTTCGGGTCAAAGGTTTTATGATGATTGGTTCCAGTCATTATACAACGTTTTCTTTACAGCCCTTCCTGTGATTGTCCTTGGGCTGTTTGAGAAGGTACTGATTTCCCCATTCGTTCTATTTAAGAGTGTTCATAAATACCATCATGTGTACCTTTTGTTTTGGATCGATAATTTTATACTGACTTGTGCATTTGCTAGGATGTGAGTGCATCCCTCTCAAAGAGATATCCTGAACTATATAGAGAGGGAATTCGTAATTCCTTTTTCAAATGGAGAGTCGTGGCAGTGTGGGCTTCTTCTGCTGTATATCAATCTTTGGTATGCTATCTCTTCGTAACCGCCTCAGCTTTTGATGGCAAAAATTCATCAGGCAAAACTTTTGGTCTTTGGGACGTGAGCACAATGGTCTTTACCTGTCTGGTCATAGCCGTGAACCTACGGATTCTTTTGATGAGCAACTCGATTACCAGATGGCATCATATCACAGTTGGAGGAAGCATTTTGGCATGGCTCGTTTTTGCTTTTGTATATTGTGGGATTATGACGCCACGTGATAGAAATGTAAGCTATGTTTCCTCATTGGGTCAAAAGGTTCCCTAGTTATTATATATGATATGGTTTCTGATTCTAACTGTTTTTGCTTTGTGTATGCAGGAGAATGTCTACTTTGTCATATATGTCCTAATGAGTACATTTTATTTCTACTTCACATTGCTGCTTGTTCCGGTTGTTGCTCTTCTGGCCGATTTTATCTACCAAGGGTAAGTAAAACTTGAATCTCCAATCACAAGCGATATGCTTATAGCGGGAAAATGCTGAATTGTTGTTAACCTTGAAAAATTTGGAAATTTTTTTGTGAATGAATGCAGAGTGGAGAGATGGTTCCTCCCATATGATTATCAAATAGTTCAAGAGATTCACAGGCATGAGCCCGATAGTAGCAATGCAGATCAACTGGAGATAGCGAACGAGCTCACACCAGAAGAAGCAAGAAGCTATGCGATATCCCAATTGCCTCGCGAAATCTCAAAGCACACTGGTTTTGCCTTTGATTCACCTGGTTATGAGTCATTCTTCGCATCCCAATTGGGTATATACGCACCACAGAAAGCGTGGGATGTGGCTAGGAGAGCCAGCATGAGGTCACGACCCAAAGCACCAAAGAAGAATTGAAAGGAGAAAAAGGAAATGGATACATGAGTTGTGTTGTATATTTTAGGCTGCCACTTTTCCAGTCTGCTAGTGTGCTCAATACTGGAAGTTTTGTATCGATATATAGAAATCATCGCTTAGGCAAGTCTGTTTCTATTGCTTTTAGTTTCCATTATTGGTATTCTTACCATTAGTATAGGGACATGAGACTTTTTCTGTTTATGTACACAAAAGTTGTTCTCGATTACATTCACTAATTACTAATTTGCAGAGCTCTTGCTTCTCTCTTGTTTGACATGTCACAGATACCATATGCATGCTTGGGAAGTTAAACTTAATCCAAAACCATCCGTATATATAAAAAAAAACGAAACTGAAATGAAAGTGGCATACAGTTCGAAGCCTGTTAACTGCGTATGTAGGCATGAATGAATAATACAACTCTATTTTATATATAAGCCTCTCCTACAAACTTTTCATAGTAGCAATCACCTCAACAACAACAATAAAAAAATGATGTATTTTTCTTTCTTTTTAGGGGAAATTCGAACTCCACTTACAAAAAAAGAAAAGGGCACATCTACAATGATACATAAGCAAGAAAACGAGAACTCCAAAAATTATATATGGTCGACACCAAAAAAAAAAACTAGAGAAATCACAAAAAATAATCAGGGGTCTTACGGGTAGTATCGGGTTCGACTTGTCGAGAAGCTGGATCGAACTGGAGGAAGTTCTGCTCCATGTTCTCTCCTATCTCTAAGATCGCTGCCATGTTTCCACACCGATAGCAATAGTTTGGTGCACTAAACACAGTCACCACATTCTTATCCTATTACCATAAAAAGCAGAGAGATCAACAATTCAATCTGCAAGAGACAGACCAATCATGCCGTAGAACCTTGAGCAGAGAGATGAATGTACATACCTGACACCAGTTGAAACCTTCCATGACAAGTTGATGCGCTCTTGATATGAGACTGAGTCCATTGTTGTGATTAAACTGAGCTGCGATGTCCTGTCCAAATGTATAACCAGCACCTCTTGGAGATATTCCCCATCCACAGCGATCATCGGGATCAGACCATAGTAAATCACACATTGGTCCTTCATGTGGAACCTACAGATCAAACCATACATAGTTCAAAAAGA
>NC_025687.1:4498686-4519118 GCF_000633955.1 Camelina sativa
AGGAGAATGTCTACTTTGTCATATATGTCCTAATGAGTACATTTTATTTCTACTTCACATTGCTGCTTGTTCCGGTTGTTGCTCTTCTGGCCGATTTTATCTACCAAGGGTAAGTAAAACTTGAATCTCCAATCACAAGCGATATGCTTATAGCGGGAAAATGCTGAATTGTTGTTAACCTTGAAAAATTTGGAAATTTTTTTGTGAATGAATGCAGAGTGGAGAGATGGTTCCTCCCATATGATTATCAAATAGTTCAAGAGATTCACAGGCATGAGCCCGATAGTAGCAATGCAGATCAACTGGAGATAGCAAACGAGCTCACACCAGAAGAAGCAAGAAGCTATGCGATATCCCAATTGCCTCGCGAAATCTCAAAGCACACTGGTTTTGCCTTTGATTCACCTGGTTATGAGTCATTCTTCGCATCCCAATTGGGTATATACGCACCACAGAAAGCGTGGGATGTGGCTAGGAGAGCCAGCATGAGGTCACGACCCAAAGCACCAAAGAAGAATTGAAAGGAGAAAAAGGAAATGGATACATGAGTTGTGTTGTATATTTTAGGCTGCCACTTTTCCAGTCTGCTAGTGTGCTCAATACTGGAAGTTTTGTATCGATATATAGAAATCATCGCTTAGGCAAGTCTGTTTCTATTGCTTTTAGTTTCCATTATTGGTATTCTTACCATTAGTATAGGGACATGAGACTTTTTCTGTTTATGTACACAAAAGTTGTTCTCGATTACATTCACTAATTACTAATTTGCAGAGCTCTTGCTTCTCTCTTGTTTGACATGTCACAGATACCATATGCATGCTTGGGAAGTTAAACTTAATCCAAAACCATCCGTATATATAAAAAAAAACGAAACTGAAATGAAAGTGGCATACAGTTCGAAGCCTGTTAACTGCGTATGTAGGCATGAATGAATAATACAACTCTATTTTATATATAAGCCTCTCCTACAAACTTTTCATAGTAGCAATCACCTCAACAACAACAATAAAAAAATGATGTATTTTTCTTTCTTTTTAGGGGAAATTCGAACTCCACTTACAAAAAAAGAAAAGGGCACATCTACAATGATACATAAGCAAGAAAACGAGAACTCCAAAAATTATATATGGTCGACACCAAAAAAAAAAACTAGAGAAATCACAAAAAATAATCAGGGGTCTTACGGGTAGTATCGGGTTCGACTTGTCGAGAAGCTGGATCGAACTGGAGGAAGTTCTGCTCCATGTTCTCTCCTATCTCTAAGATCGCTGCCATGTTTCCACACCGATAGCAATAGTTTGGTGCACTAAACACAGTCACCACATTCTTATCCTATTACCATAAAAAGCAGAGAGATCAACAATTCAATCTGCAAGAGACAGACCAATCATGCCGTAGAACCTTGAGCAGAGAGATGAATGTACATACCTGACACCAGTTGAAACCTTCCATGACAAGTTGATGCGCTCTTGATATGAGACTGAGTCCATTGTTGTGATTAAACTGAGCTGCGATGTCCTGTCCAAATGTATAACCAGCACCTCTTGGAGATATTCCCCATCCACAGCGATCATCGGGATCAGACCATAGTAAATCACACATTGGTCCTTCATGTGGAACCTACAGATCAAACCATACATAGTTCAAAAAGATGACCAATAGCATCTCAAGTAAAGAGAATATGTAGAGACACAGGAAGAGAGTATAACTCTTCCAACTAAGTCCAACCTAAGTAAGGCCTTAAGCAGAGAAAAAGAAAGGTATACCTCTTGTATCCGATCCAAGCTTCGGATATTATCAAGGGTATCTAGAGACGGTGAAAGCCCTCCATGCAAACAGAAAACCTGTAATGGATAAAAAATCTGATGAGTCAAAAGCTGTTACGAAGGAGAAAGATGTCTCAAACACCAACTGTGAAAAGAACAGCTCAAACCTGAGACTCTATGAGGGCTGTAAGAGGAAGATAATCAAAAAGGTCAGTAAAATACTTCCAGACATTAGCATTCCCGTACTTCCTCAAGCATTCGTCATAAAAACCATAGCTGAAACAGAGACGCCAAAACACACATCAGACTCAGACATCAGACTCAAACACGCATCATTCGTAACAAAACATTATGCTTACTAGAAAAAATAAGCTTACACTTGGGTAATCTGACGACTCTCGTGATTCCCTCGCAAGATTGTGAGTCTATCCCTGTAGCGTACTTTCAATGCCACCAATAGAGAAACTGTCTCTACTGAATAGTAACCACGGTCTGCAAAGAACAAAAGCAAGACAATAAGAAACCAAAAAAACATTACTTATTAAACTGAAACTAGCTAAACAAGCAAACTTGAATCATACTCACATCTTTAATAATTACAAAAAGCTGTCACCATCGTATATTAACACCATTGAATGGTTAAAAATTCAAGACTCCAAAAGGCTATAATTCATAGAAGTGTAATTATGAAAGTGAGCATCACAAAGGCTCTCTAAATTGGGAAATTTCAGTACCTAAACACTCGAAAAGCAGAACCTACAACAAGTAACTCACTTTAGATATTTAAATAAAAAAGGTGATACTTTTCAAAGATTCACCAATTTCCAAAAAAAAAAAACGCAGATCTAAAAACGAAAAGGGAGCGAAGAAGAAGAAGAAGGACAGACCTACATAGTCACCCATGAAGAGGTAATTAGTATCAGGAGCGTTACCACCGATACGAAAGAGCTCAATAAGGTCATAAAACTGGCCGTGAATATCGCCGCAAACGGTAACAGGACACTTCACAGGCTGAACATTGTATTCCTCAACAAGGATCGCTCTCGCTTGATCGCACAGCGTCCTTACATCCGCCTCCGATAAAGGTTTACACTCCATCAGCTGCTCGATCTGACGGTCCAGATCTCCGTTCGACGGCATCTCTATATAAGCCACCACACCCGATCCGATCCTAATATACTCACAGATGGATGAAGAAGATGAAATCGCCGCCGGAGATTGTATCCGCCAGGCTAAATATGTTCGAACCGGAGATCAAATCCTGTCTCTTTGGTCTTCCCTGTTCAGCTTCTCTTCTCTCTCTCTCTCGTAGCTGAGAAAAAAAAATTGGATATTTGTGTTTTGTTTGTTAGACCAAACCAAACAAAAAAAAAGTGGGCAGTCTAAAACAGACACAAGTACAAATGTTTTATGACCCGGTTTAAGTTCGGTTTTTTCCTGTTACTTTTTGAAAAAAAAAATTTCGTGTATGATTCCGTTGGTTTTAAATTTAGTTACATTAGGATTGAGGCCAAACCGGATACGATTTGGATTATAATCAGTGACAAAGTCTCTAACTTCATTTTCCAACATCCTTTATCTCGGATGATCTTGCCATCACAACTTCAGAACCGTCTTCAACCACCAAAAAATTGAGGAAGTGGAACGCCAGAGTGGATGGTACGCCAAAGTGAGCCGTCATCAACCGCTTTAGGGAGCTTGATGAACTCAGATTTGATGCCCAAACCAGGTTTAAAACTGACACTTGCTGTCGACAAAGAGAAGAACAAGGTGGTATTCGCTGACGTCGCTAAAGAATTTGTCGAGCAACTCTACGGAATCATGTCTCTGCCAATGGGCACCGTGGTGCGTTTGCTGGATAAGGAGAATCGTACTCCAATTGGATGTTTGAGCAACTTGTACAAGAGCGTGGGTGATATGGGCATTGATGATTTCCGGTTTGAGGAGTGCTCAAACATCCGCTTGCACTCCTCAAACCGGAAATCATCAATACCCATATCACCCACGCTCTTGTACAAGTTGCTCAAACATCCAATTGAAGTATGATTCTCCTTATCCAGCAAGCGCACCACAATGCCCAATGACATGGACAAGAACCCGTAGAGTAGGTCAACAAAGTCTTTACCAACTTCGGCGTATACCACCGTGTTCTTCACTTCGTCCACAATGAGATTCAGTTTAAAAACTGGTGGCATGCCACTGGAAACCACAAATTCTCAGTGCTTGTTTCTCTGCCAGTGAAAACCAAAAATTCTTAGAACAAGTAAAACAAGGTAGCCTCAAAGGAAATGAAACTCAAACTATAGGATATAAATGGAAAAGATAACATAATAAATAATTATCTCTTGTAAACACTATATATAATGTAACCCTACTATCTAATAGAATCATTCAGCCTCCTATTCTATACAAACAAGGTAGAAAAGGAAACTCAAACCAAAGGAAAGCTGGAATCGTTACCTTTGTCAAGTGCATCCATGAGATCCGACGCTGGTTTCTCTGCCAGTGAAAACCACAAATTCTTAGAACAACTCAATCAAACAAGGTAGTCACAGAAAAAAGGAATCTCAACTTGTTTAATCTTAGGGAAAAGAAAGCTACGGTTTAAAAGAAAAGGAAAACTGGAGAAGAGAGTAGAGATGTTACCTTCGGGAGGTGGATCCAGGGACTTCTTCGGATTTGGAGTCTCTGCCATGTTTGATCACTCGTTAGGGGTTTCAATCGAAGAGAAACGTAAAACAATTAGGCGAATAGACGACAAGTGCCTGAACTTATATAGTATATGATGTTTCCAGTTTTGACCCCCAATTTGTTTTTTGTTTTGTAATTCAGTAACACAGAAAAATTCTATCAACTTAAAAACCCTCTTGATATAAATGGTAAATTATGAAATAGCTAATTTGACCATTGACCAAATGTCTATTTCAAATCTACAACTCATTTTCGTTATCGTAAAACCAATCTAGAGATTTCAGGATGTCAGTGAATCACTTTGTCACCGGTACATAATATTTCCATCATTTTGTACATTAAATTGTTTCGACTGAAATAGTCATTTTCAAAACAATTTTTTTTTCATTCTTAAAAATATCATCTATTTGTGTGTATTCCAAGTTTCCAACTTCACTTTAGCATTTTTTCCGTTATTAACACTTGCCCAATTTAATTTAATTTTATAGAAGTAAAAAAGATAACTCAGAAATATAATTTAAAAATAAAAATAAAACCAAATAAAAAAATAAGTAATAACACTAGAGCGTGATTGATAGACTCAAATTTATCTTTGAATTACTCTCTCAAATTAGGAAATATAATATTTAGGAGTCAAATTCTACATAGACTCAAGTTTACACAACATATTAATTAGTATCAAATTGAGTTAAACCAAATAGATTGTATTTAAAATAGCAAAACAACTGAAAAGAACGTTGTAAAATCAATAGGAAAAGCGTGAAGCTTAGAGAAATTTTCAAGTACTTCTGAATTGCATATAAAATAATTGTCATAATTAATTAATAATTGTTCTAAAACTTAAATCACAATTGTAAACTAACCACCTTATTCACCTCCTATTAGCTTAACCAATGAAAATAGAGTAATATGTCACGTAATATTATACTTAAAAATAAATCAAAATTTTTTAAAAATCAACAAATTAAGAAAATAAAATCTATATATTTTTAAATAAACAATGTTAAATATCAGTTTGGGTTTAGATTTTTCAATTTAAAAAAAATTATAATCGGTTTGTGTTTATAACACTCCATAAAGTTAAGCTTATTTTATTGTTAAGAACTTGAGAGATTATTTCTTATTTTTGTATGCTATAATATTTGTTTTATCATAAAGATTATCTAAAAAATGTGATTTTGAAATCCTTTTTGCATGATTTACAAATCCACTTTATTTTATTTCAAAATCAAAACACGCATCATTCATAACAAAAGATTATGCATACTAGAAAACAAGAGCTTACACTTGGGTAATCTGCCGACTCTCGTGATTCCATCGCAAGATTGTGAGTCTATCCCTGTAGCGTACTTTCAGTGCCACCAATTGAGAAACTGTCTCTACTGAATAGTAACCACGGTCTGCAAAGAACAATAGCAAGACAATAAGAAACCAAAAAAGCATTCCTTATTAAATTGAAAACAAGCAAACTTGGATCATCCTCACTTAATTCATTAGTTAGAAAAAGCTGCCACCATCATATATTAACACTATTGAATGGTTAAAAATCCAAAGGCTAGAAGAATTCATAGAAGCGTAATTATGAAAGTGAGCATCACAAGGCTCTCTAAAATGGGGAAATTTCAGTACCTAACACTCGAAAAGCAGAAACTGAAGTAAGTTGATGATTAACACAATTGAATGGTTAAGTTGATTTAATAATTAGAAAAAGCTGTCACCATCACGTATTAACACTATTAGATGGTACTCAATTTATTAACAGCTTTATTGGTGACATCCACTCCCTTGACCACTGCTTTGGGGAACTTACTTTTGAAGAAGCCCAAAATGGCGAGAGTGTAAGGCATCATTTAAGGACTTTGTTAGGCAGTATGATCTTGCAGACATGCTTTAGTTTCTTGTAACCGTTGGTTCAATTTCATTTCATATCACGAACTAGATGCAGTCCTTTTCTCTCTATAGTTTCTCGAACGTATTTTAAGGCCTTTGTTATGATGCTACCTAATTATGCATTTACCGGATTTTATTTAATTAACAGTTCTAGAATCGTATTGAAATGGTCGCTTATGTCATATATTTGTGAGATGTTTTGTTTTTTTTTTGCTTAACCGAAATAAGCTTTGACTTTTCCCCCAGTGGGAGTAAATTAACAATTTCAATACACCTATACAGATCTACGTGTCCTAAAGATGAACAGTAGATCAAAGGTTTGTTTTAGATATGCAAAATCAAACTCTGAAAATAAGCAACTTTTCTCTTAGACAAAGGATGTTGGAAAAATGAAGTTAGAGACTTTGAGTGACTCAATAAGGTCAACTTTTGGTCCATCGGCAAAACCACTTCGCTAATGGTATGTATTCTTCACATTTCTCTCTTTTGTAATTTCTTCCTCCTCGTTGGTCTTCTTCATTTTGTAATCTTCCTTTCAAATGTTTTTGACTTTTTTTACCTTTATACCCATTACTATATTTATCTCAGCTTGAGTTTAGTCAGATGTTTGTAAAAATGGTCATTGCATTTTGTCAAAATTGTGGTTCAAGAGAAGCTTCACTGTACAAAATCAAACAAAGATGAAATCGCCGCCTGAGATTGTGTAGTCCAGGCTAAAGATGTTCGAACCGGAGATCAAATCCTGTCTCTCTGGACCTGGTCGTCCCTCTTCAGCTGAGGAAAAAATTGGACATTTGTGTTTTATGATCCGGTTTAAGTTCGGTTTTTTTTGTTAACTTTTTTGATAATTTCTATTTCTCCTGCATGATTACATTAGGATTGAGGCCAAACCGGATAGGATTTGGATTGTAATCAGTGACATGTTTGGAGTCGAGCTGTGTGTTTATAGTTTTAATTTGCGTAAACGACTAGTAATCGAATGGGCCTGGACTATGGACAAGGGGTATGGGGTGAGTAAAATTGCAAGAAAAAGGAAAAAAAAAATGAAAGGGGGCGTTCCGAGAATTGAACTCGGGACCTCTCGCACCCTAAGCGAGAATCATACCACTAGACCAAACGCCCGTTTGATGTTAACTTATACGGTACCTATAATTTATTGAACCATTAGTTTTCGTAGTCGACCGAACATTCTTCATTTTCTTACATATCATATCATATCAATTGTTAGAAAGTGTGACCAAGATTTTTTTTTAGATAAAAATGAGGATATTAGCTTTTACTTTTACTAAATTAATCATAAGTTTGTAACTATTATGGAATAAAAAAATCGTAAATAAAATTATTAAATTTTGTTAATAATATTTAAAAAATGTAGTATATAATTTTGAGGATTATAAATAACAATTATTTTTAGATTATTACCGTTTTTAGGTTTTTTAGACTTCGATTGATAACATTGATGATAATTTTATGGCATAAGTTACATTTTATCTTACACATACATTATGTAAATTTTCTTATCAATATGTACATGTTACCAACGGGAACCATATGTACCATCATCTTTTACTGAATAAAAATGAAAACCTTAATTGTGCTTTGACTTGTATTTTTTTAGGGTCAAATAACATAATTTGAAAACCAAAAATTTTGATTTGGAATTAAAAAAAAAAAAACCCAAATATGTAAACCTTCCACTTCACTCGGAAGGTCTGATGATACAGGCATGAAGATTTTTGTGTGTATATATAACAAGTTCCTCCTCTCTTCTTTTCCTCCTCCTCCTCTTCTTCCTCGTTCCGTTGCCTTACCCTCTTCCCTCCTCCTCCTCCTCCTCCGCACCCAAAACCCCCAGATAGAGAGAGACAAGTGAGATTGCTCCTAATCAGAAGCAATCTCACCTTTGGGATAACATATTTTCAACTTTTTTCTTCCCGGTGACTCGAAAAACGAAGCTTCTTTTGCTTTTCATTTCACAAAGGTTCCTACTTGAAAACTCTGGCGGCTAACGTTTTCGCCGATCTTCTCACTTCTCTTTCGAAGTTTCGTCTTCTAACCAAGGAAACGAAAGAAGCTCCTCGTCACCTTTTGAGTAACGTGATCCGTTCTAACAAAGGTTTTAAAATCAAAATCTCTGATTTTTTTATTTTTTTATTTTACCATTTTTGTTCGATTTTTCCGATGATAGATCTATTAGTAGGGTTAACGATTCCGTGCTGTTTCTTTGGACTTGGATTTATTTTCAGGGTTCTTCGTTTTATTTGGCTGCTAAAAAAAAAAACCTGATTTTTTGATTTTCTTGGAAGAAGAGATGAAGAGACTTAGAGAAGATGTTCAACCTGAACCTGAACCTCAAAAGCGAAGGGCTGAAGTTTCATCTCGAGGAGAAACGTAAATCTCTCTTTTTCAATTTCGCTTTTGTTCTGTGGTCATTAACTTGAAAAATAAAATTCTTCAATGTAGTTAGCTGGAGTTTTGAATATGCTTTTAAAGTGTTTTAAGTTACATGTGTTTGTGCAATGCAGAAACAAGCAACCTAAAACCCTTGATGCCCTGACGTATCTCAAATCTGTAAAGGATATTTTTCATGACAATAAAGAGAAATATGAGTCATTCCTTGAGCTCATGAAGGACTTTAAAGCTCAGAGGTATATTTACTTTGCTCTTCTCTTCTCTTCTCTTCTCGTTTTTAGTTTCATTCTTTCTTGTTTATAGAGGTCACAGAAGGAATGCGGGTATCTGTGGATGTCACAGTGTGAACTGCGTGTGTTTATGGTCTCTTATGTTGCTTGCAGAATCAACACTGAAGGTGTCATCGAAAGAATTAAAGAATTGTTCAAGGGTTACAAGAACCTACTTTTAGGTTTTAATACTTTCTTGCCCAAAGGGTATAAAATAACCCTTCAGCCGGAGGAAGAGAAACCTAAGGTCCGGGTGGATTTCAAAGACGCTATCGGTTTTGTCACCAAGATTAATGTTTGTATGTGATGTGGTAAATGACGTTCTACGGTATATGTTGATTTTTTTTTTTTAGTTAAGGTTTACTGGTGTTTCTTCGTTTGCAGACGAGGTTCGGAGATGATGAACATGCGTACAAAAGTTTTCTAGACATCCTGAACATGTATAGAAAGGAAAGAAAGTCCATCTCTGAGGTCTACAAAGAGGTATGTTTATTGTTAATGCAGAGACTTTTAATTCTTCAAACTTTCTTTTTCACATGTTACTTGTTAGAGAGACAGTTCTCTGATATTGTCTGTTGTGTAGGTCACTATGCTATTCAAGGGCCATGAAGATCTGCTCATGGAGTTCGTTAATTTCTTACCTAATTGTCTAGAATCAGCTCCTTCAGCAACGAAGGCAGTACATCGTCACAAGGGCACTGCAACTTCTGGCATGCATTCTGATAAGGTTACTCTTAATTCTGATAAGGCAATATTGCAGTTAGCAAGGTTTTCATGGTGGCAGAAATCCGTTATGGCCATATATCCTTCCTACACTGTTTTAAGAGTCTCATAATTTAAGATCAAGATAAAATATGCATTTTACGTAGGGATTTTTTTGAGTGAGAAGTTGATACACTCTTATTTACACAGAAACTAAAACTGCGATGTAAGCTTGAGGATAATTCTGAACACTCTGACCAACGAGAAGATGGTGATGAGAACCTTGTCGCTTGTTCCCCTGGTAATTCTCTGGGTCTGTTACATTTTTTCTACAGTTCAGCTTTATGATTGTGAAAATGTCTTCCATTATCTAGTGATAAGCAAGCAAGTCTTCTCTGTCACAAATGTGCCAACATTTTGATACTGTGACTATGGTCAATTTCTTGTTTGTTTATGACTTAAGTAGTCAGTGGTATGTATCTTGGTTCTGGTGTTCAAATTATGTTTAACTTTTTGCATAATTTTTCTCTTCATTTTTCTATACTGATCATACCCAATCTTAACCTTTTGCAGAATCCTTCTCTTCATTTTTGTTATACTGTGATCATACCCAATCTTGTTTTTGTTAATGGTTTAAGTGGTCAGTAATTTATATCTGGTAATGATGTAGTTAATTTTTGCAGACTCCCTTGTTAAAGAAGGTCGTCCAGGAGATTTTCAAGATGATGAAAATAGAGAAGATACTGAAACAGATACAGCAGATAGAACTGAAAAAAGTGCAGCATCTGGCAGTAAAGATATCGGAAATCACAGACCCACCACCCCGTATGTGGGAACACCTATAAATGAACTTGATCTCTCTGAATGCACTCAGTGTACGCCAAGTTATCGGCTCCTACCAAAGGATGTGGGTTTTTCCTTAAACAATATTGTTCTATTACACTTTAATTTACTGTATCATTTTGTTCTCTTATAATCATATGGTTGGTCTTTTCCCATGCAGTATGCAGTTGAGATTCCAAGCTACAGAAATACACTTGGTAAAAAGACACTCAATGACCACCTGGTATCTGTCACCTCCGGGAGTGAAGATTACTCATTCAGTCATATGCGCAAAAACCAGTATGAAGAAAGCTTATTTCGGTGTGAGGATGATAGGTATGATCTGGTAGTTTGATGAAAAATCTCGTTATCCACCTTTTATATACAGTATAGTAGGCTCATATATCCTCGTTTTATGACCAAATAGATTTTCTCCTATTACTTTGGCATGCTTAAGTTTATCTTTTATGTGGGAGGGACTTCTCTCCTTTCATATAGTTTGCCTGGAACCTTTCATGTAGAAATGGTGATTCTTTGTTCTTGGTAGAATCCCTCAGTTTAACATTCCTAATGCGTGTTCAGGTATGAAATGGACATGTTACTAGGATCTGTAAGTTCAGCAATCAAACACGTGGAAATCCTTCTGGAAAAGATGAACAACAACACTATCTCAGTAGACACTACTATATGTATCGAGAAACACTTATCAGGTAAGTTGTTAGTTTGGAACAAATCTAGTTTGGCTATAGATTGTCTGTTCTTCATTCATTTGTGCTATAACACTCTATGTGATTGTATCTAATAGCTATGAACTTAAGATGCATTGAGCGGTTATACGGTGATAATGGGCTTGATGTCATGGATCTTTTGAAGAAGAACATGCATAGTGCTTTACCGGTGATACTGACGCGCTTGAAGCAGAAGCAAGAAGAATGGGCAAGGTGCCACTCTGATTTCCAGAAAGTTTGGGCTGAAGTATATGCTAAGAATCACCACAAGTCACTAGATCATCGTAGTTTCTATTTCAAGCAGCAGGACTCTAAGAACTTGAGCACAAAATGTAAGCTTCTTTATTAAAATTCTACTTATTAAGTTCATTATGTGAAAATCTCAACCTACTTTAGGATTAATAAAGCCACATCCATTAGCAACTTCTTTCTCAATCTCGTCATTTTGAAGAGAGGATGGTGAAGCGAGAGAAAGTGTTGTTTTTTTTTTAATAATAGATTGCTGATTATGAGAGGAGAGTGAAACCATATTTTGTATTTATTTCGGAGTTACAGTTTTGCATCAATGCCATTGTTTCGTTGTGGAATACAGGTTTAGTGGCAGAGATAAAAGATATCAGTGAGAAAAAGCATCAAGAAGATCTGCTTCAAGCTATTGCTGTTAGAACTATGCCCTCTTTTACTCCGGATTTGGAGTTTGATTATTGTGATACACAAATTCACGAGGATTTATATCTGCTAATCAAGTATTACTGTGAAGAAATATGTGCCACTGAACAATCAGATAAGGTAATGAAGCTGTGGATAACCTTTTTGGAGCCCATGTTTGGCACTCTTTCGAGGTCTCAAGGTGACCTTGCTATGGAAGATGTATCAAAGTTGAAAACCAACCAAGAATTGCATGATGCATGCGTGGCAGTGAAGGACAGCTCTTCTGGGTCAAAGGGTAAACATCCAATATCCCCAAAACTGCTGAAAGATAATCCAACAATGCAAGGAAGCTCGCCTGGGAAAGATGTCTCAGCCAATATAATGAAAGGTGCTCAGCATGATAAACTGCAAGATGATACAGATATGTCTTATGAGGTAACCCCTTGTGTGTGTGGAATTGTTTTTAAACTCAGGTTGTATGCACTTCAGTTGTGATGAAATTAAATAAGAGGTTTCCTTACTTAGTTATCAAATTGACACCTTGATGAGCAATCAGTAGAGACCAGTCATCAGTATATCTATTTACGAAACTTTATTGATGTTTACCTAATTTGGTTCATTGTCCGCAGGTTATTCAGTCTACCAAACTTGTGTCAGCCAGAAACGATCAGATAATGGAGGATGTATCAGTGGTAAATCATGAGGCTGAGCGAGAAGAGGGTGAATTATCTCCCACTAACAGTTGTGAGCAAGGTAACTTTGATGTTAGCGGACAAAATGGCCTCAAGCCTTTACAAAGGGTGATGGACAATGTAACAAGCAATACATACCAGCAAAGTTGTGATAAAAAGGGAGCATATTGCACTGAAACGGGAACAAAGGGAAATACTCACCCTGAAGATGACGAAAATTGTCACAAGTTATCAGAGGATAATGAGACCGCCTCTGAAAAGGTTGCTTCAGGAACCAAGTCTGGTTGTCATGAAAAGCATAAGGAGCCTATTAGTGTGGCTGGAGAGGTGGCTAATGGAAAAGAAGGTGAAGATGGATCCTTTGCATTTACAGAGCGGTTTCTGCAAACTGTAAAACCTGTTGCCAAGCATGTGTCTTGGCCACTGCAAGCTAGTGAAACTTGCTCTCAGAATGATTCTCGAGTTTTTTACGGGAATGATTCTTATTATGTGCTATTTAGGCTTCATCAAGTAAGGAATTTTTTGAAGCAAGTTTCTCAAGTCGTTAATATTCTTGCTATTTTTCTCCTCCCGTGTTAATTTTCTTATTCTTCTGCTAATTTTCCAGATGTTGTATGAGAGAATACAATCAGCAAAGAAACATTCAGAAAAGAAGTGGAAGGCTCCGGATAACACAACTCCTGATTCTTATCCCAGGTGATTTATCTTCCAATTTAACGTCTTTGTACTGAAAAATGGTTCGTTACTGATTTTGGAAGCATAACACTTTTAGGTTCATAGATGCACTCTATAATTTACTTGACGGCTCTAGTGACAATACAAAGTTTGAAGATGAATGCCGAGCTATTTTTGGAGCACAGTCATATGTTCTCTTCACATTGGACAAGTTAGTTCAGAAGTTTGTTAAGCATGTAAGCAAAATTAGTGTATTGTCATCTCAACCCTCAACTTCCATTGCTCTTTTTTTATCTGACTCTTTCTTGACATTGGGATGGTTTGGATATGCTTCAGCTGCATGCTGTTGCAGCTGATGAGACAGACACCAAGCTTCGACAACTACATGCGTATGAGAACTACAGAAAACTGGGGAGATTCGTTGATCTAGTGTATCATGAGAATGCACGTGCCCTCCTCCATGAGGCAAACATATACCGGATCAGATATGTAGGTTTCTCTTAACTACGCATCTTTGTCCATTCAAATTCCATAATGTACTCTTATAACTTTGGAACTGATTGCAGTCATCAGCAAAAACACGTCTCTCTATTCAGCTTATGAACTGCGGGAATAACCAGCCTGAAGTAGCTGGTGTAGCCATGGAGCCGGATTTTGCAAATTATCTACAAAAAAAGTTTCTGACATCCGTCAATGATGATGAGAATCATGGACTGTTTTTGAAAAGGTGAAGGAAGTATGATAAAAGCATATGGTGTGTATGTGTAACATATATATATATATATATATATATATATATTCCTTAGGTCCACAGTAACATTTAACCATACTCGTGCAGGAACAAGGAGAAATTCACTAGTGTAAATGAATCTTCGGGGGATACAATTGCAATGGAAGGATTGAGTATTATTAACGAGATTGAATGTAAAATGGCTTGCAGTTCTTCAAAGGTACAACATATAATGAAACTCTTTTGTGTTGGGAAAACTTGCTGTCTAAAATGTACATTTGTGGATGGCTGAACCTTACTTTGCCAATGATTTAACTGCTGTAGGTGAAGTATGTAGCAAACACATCAGATCTTTTGTATAGAAGCAAACAGGGGAAACCGAATTCAAAGGGACCGAGGCTTAAAAGAGTTAGTGAAATTTCGAAACAGAGAAGAATATCGCGGTTTCACATTATGCTGAATTGCAAACTTTGTGCCTTGCCTCCTATATAAACTGGTACGTACTCAATTCTTCCATTAAATTTTCCCTCTTGCATCACATAAAGGCCGTGAGAATTTCCTTGATGTATTGCTTCTACATTTGCGATACTTAATCTTGTTTCAGGTGTGTTAGTGTTGAGGTTCCTGATGGTAGCGGCTCTTATGGCTCTTATAGGTTATGCAAAGCTTTTGGTGGTGGAGAAGTTTACTTGTTTTTGACGTGACATGAACTAGGATCGTATAGCTCATGATTCACTAGGCCACATTTGTTCTGTTTTGCGTTTGGAGCCTTACATTTTGGTGTATAGTTTTATCAGAATAGATGATACGGAAGTTGCCAAAATCGAAGACTCTAATTTTGTTCATTCATCATATACTTCCTTTTACATTTTATCTTAGAGAATGTGGAATAGTTTTTGGATGAAAAGAAAAATAAACCTAAATCAACTAAAATGTAAATCGAACGTAGCACCGTTCATATCCGATGAACAGTCCGGATCGGATCACCCAATCCAAAATTTATTAAAAAAAGGTTATCGACTAGTGCAATGGTAAAATAAAAGCTTTTACACAATAGACTTTGAAACAGAGTTGTGCATTTTAAATTAATAGATATAACTACCACCACCATGCCTAAAACTATTAACAAGAGATATTTTAATAATGTAAATTAATTTCAATTTTTAATAATAGAAGACACGCGTAGATCAACACCTAGTAAGCCTATATATGTAAAGCCATATTTTCCAAACTTGTAAGTACTCATAACATTACAAAGGCTTTCTATACTAACAAAACTAGTCAAAATGGCACACAGTGTCAATCTAGAATTGGGTCTAAGCCAATATGAAGATGATCCTTGGGTTCTAACGAAGAGGCTAACTGACTCTGATGTTTCCATTAAGGCTCAGCTCTATTTACCGAAACAACTGATGGAGCACTTTATAGTACCGGAGATGGGCAATGAGCTTGTCCAGAAATTGGCAGCTGGCATTGATGTCAAAGTCAGAGATGTTGACCGTATTGACCATTCTTACACCGTAAATCTTAAACTACGCAAAGACGGCCAGTATCATTTCGGAAAAGGATGGCAGCTCTTAAAAAATACCAAGGGTTTAATAAAAGGAGATTTTATTGGCCTCTATTGGGATAAGTTGGCAGGAGAATTCAAGTTCAAGCATCTCAAAACTGGATCACCTCACATGCCTAGTAGTAGTGGTAAAGGGGAAACTTCGACACAGGAGAAGGAGAAACAAATACTCAAGTAACACAACTATCACAGAATTAAAGACAAAAATAAAGATTAACCTTAAAGTATATATATTGTGGAAATGTACACACATATGCATGCATATATAGGATCATAATTACGTAGAGTTTGCATACTAAAAACTAGAAAGGTAGACTAATTAAAGACATGCTTTGGTCGTGTACTCATGTCATCCTCGCTGTCGCAGCACAATGATAAAAAAAAATATATATATGTTGCTCGTTATGAGTTTAATCAATAATAAATCTTTCACATTCTAAAAACATTTCATAGTTAACGAGATAGCTTTTTGACCAAAAAAAAAAAAAGTTAACAAGATAGCTAAAAAATAATGGCAGAAAACCTCAATATGGAATTGAGTTTAAATTCATGTTTATCGAAATTTGTATTATTTTAAGTTAGTCATTTATACATATTCATATAGTATAGGTTGTTCACATATTGTAGTTTACAGTTTTAGCATTTTAGCCTTCATGACTTTTGCGGTTCCTAGCAAACATCCTGGCCGTTAATATCGTAAGCACTCTTCAAAACCTCTTTTGGAATCGGGGACTTTGAAATGAAAGACGACAAAGACACAATCTGAGTCCCAGGGTTCTGACTACTCAGCCCAGATACAGCCAAAGCAGAGCTCACCGTATCAATGTTATAGAGAAAATGGATCAACCCTTTGGGAAAAACGAATGTCTCACCCGGATGAAGCTCCTGGGTAAAGACCCGACCCGACGTATCCACGAACCCTACGAGAAGCACACCGTCGAGGCAGACCGTCACTTCTGAGGCACGTGGGTGCACGTGCAGTGGAACGATGCCGGAGGCCCCGAAGTCGAGCCGGGCCATTGTGAGGCCCATTGTGTTGATACCTGGGAGGTTGGCGGTCGTGGTGACAGTGACGTTGATCATAAACGGTTTGACCTGAGTGTTTCCGGGTCTGGATAATGCGGAGGTTTTAAAGTCGGAGACGGTGGCTTGTGTCGGATCTTTGCAAAGTACACCGTTGAGAAAGATTTGTTGGTGAGTTGAAGGAGGAGAAACGCAGTAGTCTTGGAGCGAGTCCGGGTCAGATTTTACCCCAACCATCAGAAATGTGAACGTTAATAGTAAGTTTAGAAGCATAGTGAGAGAGAAGTAAAAGTTGAGTTAGAGTTTGTAAATAATGAACTTGAGAGTAAATGATGTTTAATAAGTAATTTTTTCTATCTTGTGCTTGCTTTACAACTTTCTATAGTATATGATTATTCTTTATATTCAAAGTTTGGATATATATGTACTCTTTGTTTGTGTTACAGAAGAAGCAAGACAACGTTCAATGTGTAAACCAAGAAATTAAGTTTCATTGTAGTGCTGCAGAATTTTATTTTAAGCAGAAGTCATTAGTAAGATCTATTTTATTAGCCGTTAAGCAAAGAAAAATAAAACTTCCCTTCATACAATGGCCTTTATCATACAATACGATCACTTTTAAGAAAAACGTCGTAAATTTTTGAAGATCCGATCGATAGCACTAAACAGTATTCCCAGAACCAGTTGAACTAACCATGTTTAGATAGAATGAAACACAAGGTTTTTGTTGCTAATATAGTGATCGATGGTGCATGTAAAAGAGTTATCGAACAAACTTGATTATATCACATAGTGTGTATCTTGACAACATGTCTATTAAAATTATGTGTTTGACCCATAATAATTTTTAAACGATTGAGTTAATCAAAAGAACGAAAGAAAAAATTAGACTGTAACGGTCTTCGAACATTGAACAAAAAGAATATTAACTAGAGGTAGATAAACTCAAGTAATGTACTAACTAGTTGGTCTCCGTAACAAAAAGGAAACAATTCAAGATCATTAATTCGAATACCGACAACAAGAAAGAATCTAATTTTACTTGGTGTTGTTTCCACTTCGAAGATAATAGAAATAAGATTCAAAAAAAATATATATATATATATATATATTTTCTTCAGAAAAATAGCAAAGTATTAGTAGCCGTGGACAAAAGTAATCTATAACATGTCAAGGGTAAAGCAAAAAACGTGGAAAGACACATGCAACAGCGATCGGGACACTACAGTAACCAAAGATGAAGAAAAATAAAAATAAAGATATGGTAGGGAGATTTATTCCCCCACACATGAAGGGACAAAACGCTAACCAAAGGAAATATTTTTTTGTTTAAATTTATTGCAAAATTATAAAAATACGCCAAACGTGAGGAGTATCGTTTGGGGATGATTTTGTTTCTATATACATTGCATCTACAAAATTTTATAATTTGATTTTATCCTTCCAATGTGGTTGGCTCTGTCATTAACAGTACACGACTATTTAGTATCACTAATCTGATTCTTTATTCTTTTATCTTTTGTTATTTCATAGTAGTAATTTAATAAGTGAACAAAAGTCATGTGTGGAAACAGTTTTGTTCATCGGTTGAGTTTAAAGAAAAAGAACACCCATTTTTAAATTTGGATTACAAGCTAAACCAAATTTCAAATGAATGAGAATATCAATTGGACCATGTCATTAGATTGTTACATCCGTCTTTTCGATGATAACTCAGTTTGCGGCCAACCGCCTCGCTACCTCTAGCACGGCACCAATCCGATATCCGTAACACACACTTTAAGCAATATACTACAAAAGTTAATGTATATAATATTTGTATGATCTCGTTGTCAATAAAACACTGAAGGTGTCCTCTTTTAACTTTGGCTAATTAAAAGCTAACTCAAGCTTAACCTTTCTGAGTTATAACGGATTATTAACCTTTCAAAACCGTATCCATATGAAGATCTCCTAGTCGGGTAAAAAAAAAACACATCCTATGGATTAGAAAAAAAGAACACCCAGAATGGGTGCCAGGGACAACGGATCTATAGAGACTATTTATGGAGAAATATGTCCCAATTGAAGGGAACAAGAGTCGCCCATTTCCAGCTTTGCCATTCATTCTTTTTCTCCCACCTTTGTTGTTTTTTAATTTACTTTCTTGCTTACTCTCTACACATCTACACATGCATAATGATGCTTCGATCCACACTTCTTTGTAGTATATTGAAGTGTTCTTAAGGGTTAAATTTGTATATTAAAAGTTGCATTAGAGGCCAGAGCATCGGCTTATACAAATAGAGATATCAATACGTGACTACTGACTGTAATAGGGAATATTTTGGTTGGTAAACTGATACCTGATCAAGCTCTCAATTAGTCTCAACTGTATATATATATATATATATATATATATATATATATACTTATGTAACTCTTAAATTACGATGCTGGATTCAAATGGTAATTACTAGTTGTAGTATTTGGAAAAGAAAAAAAAAAAGCATAGCTCTTTGATTCTTAAAAAAAAAAAAAAAAATCAGAATTTCTAGCTAACGTATTGATAATAAATAGAGAATGGCGTTTTACAAAACTCAAATAACTCTGTGTCATCAAAATACAGCGTTTTATCCTAAATTCAGTTTAATCAAATCTTCAATTAAAAATATGTATGCAGGTTTTTAAAGAATTGACAAGGGATCCTAAATGTCTCTATAATTTTTATATACATTGCTTGTCTATGCAGGTTCATGACTAAGTAAGAAAGATCACATAACCAGACCCATACATGTATGATAATTTAGGACCTAAACACATGAGATATTTTGCCTTAATTACCAAACAAAAAATAAAAGAAAAAACTTTGTGGAGAGAAAATAAAATGAAAGGAATAAAGAAATAAGAAAATTCGAAGAAAGCTTTTTAATAAGGAAAAGGAAAAGGCCCACGTGGAGCGAGATTTTGTTAAAAAAAAAAGGACATCTATAAATTTGACGGCGTTAAGTCAACGTGCAATTAAAAACACCGTCAAAGGTAAAACAAGTTAACGGAGATAGATATTACACGGCGTCCCAGAAAAAAAAAAAAAAAAAAAGAGTTTTTTGCCCCACACTCTAATCTAATCCGGGACTCCTCATCTTCTGCCTTCGTATCGGCGATTCCTCCGGCGACGACGTCAACACATCGTCATCTTCATCGTCATCTATTGGCGAGGACGAAAACATCTCCACCGGAGAAGAAGAAGAAGAAGAATCCGACGAGTCATGCGAGATAGTCAACGGCGGAGACGATTCAGTCGAAATAGTCAACGGCGGAGTAATAGTAACGGGATCAGAATCTTGAGGAAGCTTCCGTTTGTTACCGTTGGAGAGTTTGACGTCGTCTTTAGTAGCTAAGTGACTTCTGAGGCGTTTGACGTCGGCGAGCTTCACCGGTTTCAGTAAGAAATCTTGAGCACCTTCCTCAAGGCATCTGTTCCATTCATTCATCATATATCCCATTATCAAACCTAACAGTTTCCTTAATAAAAAAAATCACAAAATCTGTTATAAAAGTATCGACAAGAGTCTCTCTCTCTCACCGATCGATCCTTGTCAATACGTTCTCGGACGACATGATTACAACCGGAACTTCTCTAAAATTAGACGATTCCTGTTTCAGATCACACCGGAAATAAATATTCCACATTGTTAATTCAGAAAACAAAAATCTAAAAAAAAAATGGGCGGGCGGGGGAGAAAGAGACCTTGATCTTCTTGAGAAGCTCGTAACCAGTCATACCAGGCATACAGTAATCAGTTATGATCAAATCAACCTTCAATCTCTG
>NC_025687.1:4519263-4534344 GCF_000633955.1 Camelina sativa
AAAAAAAAAAAAAAAAAAAAAATCAAATTAAATCACGAATTCGTATTCCTCCTCAAAATCTCTCTGAGTTAGAAAACTTACATCGAGTTGAGCAGAAGCTTTGTCATTATCTAACCCTAGAAATTCCAAAGCACGCCATCCACTATCTACCGCCGTTACTGTCATAATTAATAAACCAAACCACCCGAGTTTTAATTATTTTGTTTTTTCCGGCGAGGAGAATTATAAAGAGAAAAAGAAGAAGAAAGAGGAACCTTTGCAAGAGTTGATACGAAGCAATCTCTCGATGACAATACGATCGACGAGACTGTCATCAACGGCTAAGACATGAACTTCGTCTAAATCCGACGGTGCTGGTGCAGATTCCATTCCTCCAACGCTCATCATATTCATCTCTGCTCTCATTAAACAAGAAACGCCACCGTCTCTGCCCATAGACGACGAGTTTATACTACGTAGTAACTGATGATAATTAAAGAGAGAGAGAGAGAGAGAGAAGAAGAAGAGCTCACATCTGTTTCTTTTCTTTCCTCTTGTGTCTTCCTTTAGATAGTTTTTTATATTTCTGTGTTGTCTTTATTCTTTTTCCTTTCAAACAAAAAAAATAAAAAATCAATCTGTTTTTTTCATTTGTCTTTTTTTTTTCAACTTTCATTTGTCTTTTTTTTTTCAATTTTATTTTTTTAAAGTTTACAGCGAGGAAAATCCAACAAAATCTTTGGTTTCCTATTTTATGTGAAAAGATGTATGTTTTATTAATTAGTTTTCTTTTGTGCAGTGCTTTTAGGGTTGAAAAAAAAATGAACTTTTGTTTTTAATCTTTGAAAAACAAAAATAGTATTTATTTTTTTTTAAATGAGATTTCTGAAAATCCGGTGGGGGCCTATTTTGCGAATATCATCCAGATATATCCGTACAAAGGAATCGAAATTATTTACAAAGAAAGTATATGTATACAAATAGAAGAAGATGGTGGAGAGATATTATATATATTTGGTCAAATGAGTGTGAGTGAAAAAAACTTGAAAAATGGAATCACCATTTCAATTCATAGTAGATGCGGGCTGCTCCGTTTGGGATTGGGTTTGGTCTTTTTTACTGTTCTATGTGTTGATTGGTCAGTTTCTTCTACTTTTATCATTTTGTATTATACAAATGTACTACTAATTCAAATAACTATATTAAAGTTGACGAGAAAATCAATATACATCTGACTTATACTACAAATCTATGTTATCCAAACAATTTAATTCCAAAGCTGTAATTTATTTATATCGTTTTCAAATTCGTAAAAAAATTAAAATACAAAATAATAATAATAAAGAATTTTGCATTGACGTCCACATTAAAATTAAGATCCGCGGGACCCATGAAATCTAAAAGAGAGGGTCCACTAATATTTTGTTAAGAACAATTTATAATAATTAAGTGGTGGTCCTTTTCTTTTTTTTCCTTTTTTTTTTCTTCCAAACATAATTTGCTGTTTCACTCTTTTAGACACCACAGCACAGCGTATCAAATCTTCGAGATTGCTTTTGCTTTGTCTTTCCCCACCCAATCTATTTTATTTTTTTTACTTAAATAGTTGTATATCAATAAAAAGTGTTTATTAAGTTTGTTAAATTGGTCAATGCATTGTTTCACGAGATTTATAATGTTTAGTTAAAAGAGATTTTTCTTCTTTTGTTGATTTCGTTTTTTTTGTCAAACTCCTTTGTTAAAAAATATACATTGTTTCAAATAAAAACTAAAAAATTTCACTGCAACATCTAACAAAAGAAGAAAGAAAAATGCTCAATGACGCGTGTTCAAAAAAAACATAGAAATGGATATGCCCATTTTTATAAAACAATTTATGCGACATTTAAGATTTGATTTGTGAATTGATTTTTCAAACGATATGGGCCAACGAATGATGGATCAAATCTTCATGATGTCAACTAGAAATCGAGAGTTGAACAAATAAATCCATAATAGTTGTGATCGACGTGTCGCACATAAAATCAATGTATATCTTTCTTTTTTTTCTATGAACGTTGAACATCAATTAAAAAAAAAAAAAAGACATTGACATTTTCCTTTTAATAAATTTTATTTTAGTACTCGATTGAGGTTTGGAGCATCTTTTTACTCTAATCATTATTATTGTAAGTATTTTCTCGGTCTTCTTAATTAAAACCCTCCTTCACAAGAATATATTTCTAGCAGTAAAGTTGCTGATTTGTTGACCTAATTATACTATTCAAAATCATGTAAAAATAAATCTCTTATATTTCAACATCTCCAAAATTTCCCCGGATACACACGATTACCAATGGATGTATTGGCTTATGTTCCTTTTTAATACATCTATACTAATATTTTTAATTACAAATTTGGAAAATACTTCATTTTTAAAAGAATTACAAAGAAATCATGAAATTACAACTGGATATCAAATGGTATGAGTAGTAGATTAGTTCGCAAATTTTCGATCACTAAAAGTTTGGTTAATGTCAACTACCAAATAAAATAAATCGAAAACTTGATTTTGATGACAGAAAGCTACCCAACATATATATTGCTTTATGATTTTCAATGTGAGATCCTAACTTTTGTTTCACAATCACAAGCTCCTATCTAAATACAAAAAGCCACAATGCATTGTTGGATCTCTTATGAATGACACTTTAACAAAGAAAAGAACCATTAGTCTTTCTCCTTCCTTGGCTTCTACGTTGGTTTCGGTTATGTCTCCTATTGATATATTCAGACCTCTTTATCTTTCATATAGTCTCTATATTCCTAATCCTAGCTCAATATCTAGCTGAGCTTTTTTTTTTCTTTCTTTCTTTTGCTTCCAAATTATGTTATTTTTTTTTTAATCAAAATTTTAAACATCAATATTAGATGAAGACATTTTCATCTTTGGTGGAGGAAAAAAAAAACGTTTGTCATATTCTAAGAAAATTTTCGGCTCTAGCAGGTACAAAGCATATAATAACAAAACTTCGAGACAACTAGAAGAGTACAAGACAGTTTAGACAGAGGTAATAAAACACTTTCCAAACAGTATTATAATGTAAGAATTTCCTTGAAGTTTATGGGCCTTTAACAACACAATTTAGGCTTCTCTATCTTTATTTCTCACTAGTTAGTTGTTGTATGATTTGTATTAGCCCATGGAGGCGAACATTGTTCAGTTAATATATAAAGATTAAAATATGATAATGAATCTAAATATATAACCTGAAAAGGTTGGGTTGGCAATCGAAGTAGCTAGTGAAGCTTTTTGATATTCATGTGTGAAACTGAAGCTTTTAGCGAAGGCCCAGAGGTGTCTGTGTCTGATCCATATTTCATTAGGGTCGGACAATTACATTATTATCGAGATAGGAAATGTTTTAATTTCTGTTATATAAAATTGGTTAGTACATCTTTAGATGTTTCGATGTATTAATTAGTTGTGATACTCGTACAACCCTTATAAGTTTCCTTAATTATAAAGAGACTTACTACCCAATGGAATACAACTACATCCAACCTTTTAACAACAAAAAAAAGTGGTCAAGACAAGAGTTAAACCTTAAACATGGTCGAATAGATCAGGTTTAACGGGTACCCTAGACTAACTTATTTTTCAGAAATGGGTTTTGAATTGTAATGTTAAGTTGTTTGATGGATACCAATATATAATATAACAAGAGAAGGTGAGGTGGACATAATTCAATAAGTAATTTATTTATATATAGATATTAATATATAGGTTTACTATATAAAATAATATAGAAACCAACCCACCCACACCCAGTAGCCACCACACAGAAACTTTCGAAAAATAACCATAATGAGCTAAATTATTCCACATGCTATTGGATAAATATAAGATTATTGTTGACAGCATACTTATTTGGAATTATTCTTTCCCTCGATTGCTACAATATACTTAAAAAACAAAGGACCTGAGAGAGAGGAAAGAGCGTTTGATTGCATGAGACACCAATTTGGTGCCAAGAAAGTCCACCAATCAGAGATCTTAGGTTGTATGAAGGAATACAATTATAACACCTAATAAGGGATTAATTAATATTATTTTAATTAATTGTCTTGATCTATCTTTTAAGTTACAAAGCAGTGGGGTCTTGATGGAACAACTGTCCAAACCAAATGCCATTTCAATATTCATTATACTTATTTTTATTAAAATAAGATTATCTCATGACTTGATTCACCTGAAAATAGAATAATCTATACCTTTTTTTAATACCAAATTTCTTTCTGTATAAAATATTGTCTTCTCATGCTTTATGAAGATTTGCCCAAGATCTTGTTTTGAAGATTAGACTTATGAATATAGTTTTTACTTGTTAAATAGTATAGATGCTTGCATCATTGCCCACTTCTTGTATTCCTTCATTTGGCAACTAACCATTCTCTCTATTTTAATTTAATTATTAATATGCATTCATTAAACATGGTCAAGATAGGCTTTTTCTTTCTTTTTCTCACAGTACGTAATTAGACAAATAAGATTTGGTTTAGGTGGAAGACATTGAGATAAATTACAAAAAAGCTTCAATTCATGCTCCATCATCAGATCTCTTTGCGAGCAACTTTAATTGATGGGAAAACTGTAAAACATTAATGAATAGTAGTATCACAAGAGAATACATCACTATAAGAATATCCAGTAAATTTATAGACTATTTTTTGTTTCCTTTTTTCTTTTTAGAGAATACCGAACCGACGACGATTCGTTTTATATTTTGTTGCATTGCTCTTGAGTGAACATTTCGTTTATTCGCTTAAAAATTATGATGGACATGCGTCGTTCAAATAGAGTGAATTTTTAATATTATTTTAGGGATCAGAGTATTATTCTTCAGCTTCCATGTTGATTATAATAGGTTTTTGGGGCTAAATTGGTTAGCTTTATTTTATTTCCTATCTTTCTTTGACTTTTGATAGTATATATCAATAATAAGATATTAACATCTTAATCTTCTCTTGTAGCTTAGAATATAACTTTTGTATTATTTGTCACAAGTGGTGTGATCGCTGCATGCCTTTTCATATATACTTTTTAAATGTATCGTATCTCAACTTAATCTAACTATTTTATTCACGCACTAAACAGAAAGTATTTTCTCACAATATTTATAAGTAAAGGTTATCACAATTAAGCAAATGTATGCATAATGCATAAGACAAAGATAAAAACAAGTTGACAAGTTAAGTCTTTATATATATTTTTAATTAGTATAAAGAATTTTCTATCCCAGTCTTTATTATATAACGTTCCTATATATATATATATATATGTATGCGCGTGGTATCCACATATGTATAAACCTCTTCCGTGTTAGTGTAATACTTATTGTACCTATCAAGGTTTATTTTCCAAGATCATTTCTCGTCACACCTTAGATTCAAACAAAGAATTTTATTATAAACCCTAAAATATTATAACTCGATGCTGTTCATGACTAATATAAAAAGCCCTTCCAACAATATAAAACTCCTTAAGACATACAAAATATTATACTACAGATGCAATGCATCATTAAATACAAATTATTAAACTAAACGTCCTTCGCCTCCTCTATTTGCTATATAAAGAAGATCATTTACACATCTCCTTAAGCTAATTAAACCCCATCGACAAACACATATACATAGATATACACAGATATATGTCTATATCTCCGACAATGTCTCGAACAGGCGAAAGTTCTTCGGGCTCGTCCTCCGACAAGACGATAAAGCTATTCGGATTCGAACTCATCAGCGGCAACCGTTCGCCGGAATCACGACGGCGGAAAGCGTGAGCTCGTCCGCAAACACGACGACGACGTCGTTGACAGTGATGAAAAGACTCGAATGCCAATACTGTGGCAAAGAGTTCGCAAATTCTCAAGCTTTGGGAGGTCACCAAAACGCTCACAAGAAGGAGAGGTTGAAGAAGAAGAGGCTTCAGCTCCAAGCTCGACGAGCCAGCATCGGATATTATCTCACCAGCCACCAACAACCGATAACGACGGCGTTTCAGGGACCATACCAAACGCCATCGTATTGTGCGTTCTCCTCCATGCATGTGAATAATAATAATCAGATGGGCGTGTATAACGAGGACTGGTCGCCGATGTCATCGCAGATTAGCTTCGGTAGTAAGAACACATGTCAAGATCTTAATGAACAAAGCGGTGAGATGGGTAAGATGTACGGTGTACGACCGAACATGATTCAGTTCCAGAGAGATCTGACTTCTCGTTCTGGTTCAAAGAGAAGCATTAAGTCGCTGGATCTTCATCTATAGGTCTCACCGGAGATACGGCATAACAAAGATATATATATATATATATATATATATAATTAAGTTATATACTAGTGGTGTATTTTATTGGGAAAAAGAAGGGAAAAAAAAAACACGAAAGATAGTGTTCGTGATGCAATTTGAGTTTTATTTATTAGCTAGGTTAATGTATGTTCTTTAAAAATTCATAATCCAAGTGATGTTGTAGAAATATTCAAAAAGAAAAGAAAAGACAAAAAAAACTCAATTAGAATACTTATCCAGCAAATTCTCGATCCTACCATCGTCATCCGAAAACAAAAACAAATTAGTATAGAGTGGATCAACTATTGATATATTATGGAATAATAACACTACGCCATAGTGATCAAACAAAATCATTTTCTTGTTCCTTAGCTTCGTATAGTTTAACAAAATCTCAACTCTACAAGGTTTCTATAGTTTTATCATTCGTTATTGTGTGCTGTGTTAATAAATGGTGCATTGCTTAATTGATGGAGGAAACATGTTGAAACATTATCACTTTCTTGTTGCTTAGTCTATTTATGGCCCATGCGTACGTTCTTCTCTAATTGTACATTTTTTTTTACTTCAATTGTACATTTTAATTGTTTTTTATTACCATATGTACATATAGATATACTTCCAGTCGTACGTATATTCCCATTACAAGTAGTGCATACATGTGTTTATACGTGCATGTACTCGTACACGCTTCAATTTGATTTATAGTCAAATTTTTAAAAAATAAGGAATTAAAAATTTAATCTCACAAGTTAAAATATGATCTTTAGTTCAGAAAAAAATTAATAAAAACGCTGAAAAATGTTATAAACACAAATGTCACACTTCCTTTCCAATTTTCGTTTGCATTTGACGTAAACTAATTATACCACCACATAGGTATAAAATACAGTCTTGAACTACACAAATCGTTTGACAAATATAAAAAACTACACAGATCCAGACTCTACCGTAATTAGTAGTTACTTGCATTGTAATATGGATTTTACTTTGGGACGCTAATGAGGCATTTTTGTGCTTATTATTTTCAAACATACCTTTAGGTTAATATAAATAATTCATCTTCTGGCATAAAAAAAAAGTTACCGAATATTTCATACACTCTTATATAATTTGGATTTGTATATAATTTCAAATTAGATGTGTATGTATATAATTTGGATTTTTCATATCTGTAACCTTTTTACTCTAAACCGATTAATCGAGACTACAATTTTGTTGGCTACAAATGTATGTATAAACAAAAGAAAGAGACGAATAGTTTTGATTATTTGACTTCATTTCTTTTGAGACAATAAGAGAGAGAGAGATATGTGAAGTCTGAAAAATACTCCTAAAACGAACCGAATAAGTGAATTTAGTGGTGACATTGCTTGACTTAGATTTTATTCTTTCAAATAGATTTGGTTTAGGAATATTGATTCGAAATTTCCCATTAAGTTTCTAAATAAACCTGTGCAGCAATTCATAATTGTACCACTTATAAAAATACATATTAAATATTTTAAATGGAGTCGGCAGGTTGTATATTTTAATCAATAGCGTGATTAGAATGATAAGCTTAAGATCCAACATCCAATGTCGGAGGTTCCTTTTAATTGTGAAGACACATGTCACTTCCGACACCAACGGAACTCCATTTTGCTTATGTGTGTGTATTTAGATGCTTATCCCATTTCATTATTACTTTTATTTAAGAAAAAAGTTTTCCTTTATTGTCCATTTCGTATGTTTCCTATTTTTGGTAATATATGTTTTTGTTTAACTTTGAAACGTCGCGCTCCTTGCATATGAGTACATAAAATACGAGCGTTCGACCAAGTTGGAATTTGCGTAATAACAGTTGTAAATTTGTAGATTTCTGATTCCTTTTTCTTTTATTTTCTGAATTCTAGCAAAAACATTTGTATGTACATGATCTTTCCTAACGTAAAATCATGTAATTTCTTATTTGTTTTCGTATACCTTAATTACTCATGACGTCCTCTCCATTTTGATAAAAGAGATGCGATAGGTTTGCTCGAATCCTTTGCCTATGATGATAAACTTCAATCCTTTGCCTGTGATGATAAACTTCAAAGATGTTGATCGTGCATGGTGTGGTCTGTTTGTGGTTGCAATTGAGATAGTGGCATGTGTGGACTAGGATGATCCACGAGTATTACAGAAATGATCGGTTTTGTGGAGCGTTATAGAATTGAGGACATAATTAGCAGTTGTCTAGATATAGCTTCGAAAACCGTAACTTTCCCTAAATTAAAAATAAAGTTGCTACCTAATATAAGAGTTTTCGTATGTTTATTAAGCATACATGCAACATGTTATCATGGCATATGTATAATCATAATGGAGGATAGCTACTGATTAAAAGAACGAAAACACTAATTATCAGTTTTGAAATGATATTTTGTTTAAAGAAGAGATAATGTTATCTAATGTTGTGGGAGACAAGGATAGATCCAAGCCAGGTAAGGTTAGCTTGTTGATCTAAATTGATTAAACATTTAGTTGAACAAAACTTCGCCATCTGTACCACCCATCCTATATAATTATTTCAATTAAATGGATTATAATTTAGTAAAATGTCATATATGCCTCCATTATAACTTTTATTATTGTTATTATTGGCATTATTGCTTTCTTAAAAGCAAGGTTTATTACTAGTATTTAGCAAAAGCTATTGATTGGTCACTATGAAGCGTTATGTTTGACAGTCAAGAAGAAAACTATACATAACGCAATACTTAAATTAAATTGTTATATTTGAATTATTATATCAGGTGTAATCTTTTGAAAGACTCCTTCTGTTGTGTGTGTACTTGTTATCTTATAAAAAGGACAATATCATTTTCTACGTAAAACAAAGGACAAAAATTATTGGTTACTATATTAGTTGAATGATTCTTGATCTAATTTAAAACATTAGCGTTAGATGTAAGTTTATGAAAATAAAATTGATTTTATAAATGAATCAGTTGATCTATAACAATAATTTGGTAGAGCACCCATCAGACAGATCTTATAATTTCTTCCAGAAACTACGTGATTAGAAGACGTGTACTAAGTGACAAGTAAAATATAAATTAAGCTTAATCTAATGCATAGTTGGCTATTTGCGTTCATCATTATTTGCTAAATAGTAAATATTCGTTTCACGTCGTGTGCACTGTGCAGGCATCAATTTGTTTTTTTTTAAATACTTTAATTGTAGTAAATAAATAGTCTAATGACAAAAAATAAAATAAAAATTGTAGTAAAAGAGTCCTAAACTTTTCATAATTTTTACTATCTTACAATATAAAAAAGAAGTTATAAAAGAATAACTTTTAACCGTTGATCATGGTATTGATTTTTGGCTTCCCAATTCGGTTTAAACCTCGAAATGTAGAAACCCGATCGATAACCACAAACCGGAAACAATGTTAAAAAGAAACAAACCGGTCGGTTATCGGGAATTGATTTCTAGGGTTTTAAGGTTTTGACTGACGGTTGACTTAGGGCGCGCTTCCCTGCTTTGGTTACCACAGAGAGACAACACATATCAAAGCTAGCTAGCTGCTCTTTACCACCTCTTTGCTCGCTTCTCTCACCATCATCCTTCAGGTTCGTTCTTTGTTTTAGTTTTACGAGGAATTGGAATCAGTTGGCGTAAGTATTGGAATCGAAAGCTTCAAACTTTATTCAAATTGAGTTTTGTTTCTTTCTCAATTAGATAGCAAAGCCTATGACTTTGGTTTTACAATAAGCTGTGTTTGATTGAATTTTGATTTGGGCTTTAAGGTTAGGAAACAAAGAAGAAACTAGTGCGAAGATGAGGAAGAAGGTAGACGAACGTATTAGGACTCTGATTGAAAACGGTGTTAAACTCAGACACCGTTCCATGTTTGTCATCGTTGGTGACAAGGCTCGTGACCAGGTAAATATTGCTTTTTATCGAGGATTTATACTTTGCATTTTCCTTCTCGGGGATCAAAGTCTAATGCGTTTCTAATTCGTTATGTAATAGATAGTTAATCTTCATCACATTTTGTCAAAATCGGTGGCCAAGTCCAACACAAGTGTTTTATGGTGCTACAAGAACAGACTCGACATTAGCAGGTTCGATTTTTATCAACCTTGAGTTTGAATAAATAAAGATATTTCCCAAAGTTGAAGCTTTTACCTGAAACTTTGTTATTAGTGGCTTAATTGAAGCCTAGTTAACGGGTCAACACATTCTTTAGTGCGAGTTTCTTTTGGTCTTTCCATGTCGAGAATGATGGAACCTTACCTTGTGAACTAATTTACGCATTATGTGGAATATTTGTCTATAACGTGGTCCTAAGATTTAAGAATGGAAATTGGTTTTGTGTGCAGTCACAATAAGAAACGTTCGAAGCAGTTGAAGAAGATGAAGGAGAGAGGACAATTGGATCCTGAAAAACTTGACGCTTTCTCTCTTTTTCTTGATGTGGGGGATGTCACGCATTGTTTGTACAAAGACTCTGATAGAATTCTTGGGAATACTTTTGGCATGTGCATCTTACAGGTACTCTCATTATAGCAGAAGATATATGTTTGCTTTAGGTTACTCATATTTTTATTTTCTTTCACGTTTAATTTTGTTTCTTGATACATTCAGGATTTTGAAGCTCTAACTCCAAATCTACTAGCACGAACAATAGAGACGGTTGAAGGGGGTGGGCTTGTTGTATTACTATTACAATCGCTTGCTTCACTTACCAGTCTCTGCACAATGGTTATGGTATTGACACTGACTTTCGTAGTTATGTTACTTAACTACTTATTTGTAGTTACATGATTGGTTCTATTCATATCAGGATGTGCATGATAGATTTCGAACTGAGTCACACTCTGAAGCGTCCAGACGTTTCAATGAGCGATTTCTATTATCACTAGCGTCTTGCAAAGCATGCGTTGTCATGGATGATGAGCTGAATATATTGCCACTTTCGTCTCATATCAGATCTATAACTCGAGTTCCAACAAAGGAGGTAAACTTTATAACAGATTCACATTTTTGTTCCTTGGGTTGTTAATTTTTTTTGTATTTCATCACACCAGTTAGCATCTTTACTTTTTTACTTTCATGTGTTTGTAATAAAAGGATTCGGAAGGGCTTTCTGAGGCAGAACGAGACCTGAAGAGTTTGAAAGATGCACTAAACGATGATTTTCCTGTTGGTCCTTTGATTAATAAGTGTTGTACATTGGATCAGGTATGTGGTTTAGTCACCTGTGTACATTGGATTAAGATAACATCACTTTGGATCAGGATTATATATGTGCTTTGTCGTTTGTAGGGTAAAGCTTTTGTCACGTTTTTTGATGCAATACTGGATAAGACCCTCCGCAGCATTGTTGCTCTGATTGCTAGTCGTGGGCGTGGAAAATCTGCTGCACTTGGTCTAGCTGTTGCTGGGGCTGTCGCTGCTGGGTAGGCTTGAGTTATTGTACTCTTTTATTCATGTATGTTCCAATAATATTTGCTAGCTTATTGGCACTTTATCTTATTTGCTGTTAGGTACTCTAATATTTACGTCACAGCACCAAGCCCAGATAACTTGAACACGTTATTCGAGTTTGTTTGCAAAGGTTTCGATGCACTTGAATACAAGGTAATGTGAACTTCTTTCTTCTGGATATGTATGAGGCATTATTCTAGAAATTTTTCATGTTGGGCTTCTTCCATTTCGTTGCCTGAAAGCTGGTGTAGTCATAGATTTGAAATATGCACTATATTGAGGAAGAAGAAAGAGTGTTTTGCATGTTAATTCGAGATATCTATATAGTTTCCTGAACACTACCTCAACTATATATTTTGTAGGAACATCTTGAATATGATGTTGTGAGAAGTGTGAATCCTGACTTTAATAAAGCAATCGTACGGATAAATATCTTTCAAGCAGCACAGGCAAACTATCCAGGTTTGTTCAATCCTTGTTTTTGTTTCTTTACTAGCCGTAATTTGTGTCGATCACTAAGTTGCTTCATTTTCTGTTTTTTTTTTTCATGCAGTATATCCAACCACATGAACACGAGAAGCTCTCACAAGTGGAGCTGTTGGTTATTGATGAAGCGGCAGCTATTCCTTTGCCAGTTGTGAAGTCTCTACTTGGCCCTTACCTAGTTTTCTTATCATCTACTGTCAGTGGGTATGTGAAACAGGAGTAAATTACATTACCAAAATATTGAAAGTTAATATGCATGGTGTGGTTAATTTGGGTCAGTCAGGCTACTGATTTTTGTTTGTTTTGCCTTTCTTTAACAAAGCTATGAGGGTACTGGTAGATCTTTATCCCTCAAACTCCTCCAACAGTTAGAAGAGCAAAGCCGAGCCCCTGTTACTGGTGTTGAAGGCTCTCTTTCTGGTATGTAACTGCTACATCTAGTTTTTACTTTTGGCAAGTGGCAATCTTGAGATTTTTTTGTAAAGATCCCAATATTGTATTTAAGGACATAGAAGTTCATCTTTTTAAAATTATTGCTCCAATACCTATGTGTAGTGGCTTATGAAGAAAAAAGTGTTACTAGTATTTTCGTACTATGTTTATGGTTTTTGAGTAAACTATTGTCCAATGCCTAGGATTGAGGAATTTGTGTGAATATTTTTTCCAAGAACGTAAGTTTTGTTGTTAAGTCAGGCCTTAAGGGTCTCCGAAGGTTGACTCGACTGAAACTTCATGCTGAGTAGTCATGCATTATGATTTTAGATTTTAGATTACTGTGTCTGATGGGTGTTCATATTCATTTTTGATTACTACTTTCATATTTTAGTATGTAGTATTAGATAGCCTTTTTTCCCTTCGTCCTCTAGTTGATGTGAATCGTTATCTCAGGGAATTCCCTGACTGTCTGAAGTTTCTTTGGATTCAGGTTGCCTTTTCAAGAAAATAGAACTCAGTGAATCTATTAGATACGCTTCTGGAGATCCAATTGAATCCTGGCTTAATGGATTACTATGCCTTGATGTTGCTAATTGTCTTCCAAATCCTGCTTGGTATTGAGATTTCTTTCACTCAAAATAGATAACATGTTGCTACACATTCTTGCCAACGAGTGATCTAATGACTGTTTTCTTTTCTTGTTTATGTAGCCATCCTCTGCCAAGTCAGTGTGATCTTTATTATGTCAACCGAGACACCTTATTTTCTTATCACAAAGACAGCGAGCTGTTTTTACAGGTAATTATAATAGTTTATTTTACTAGCCAAGTACATTTAGCTACCAATATTTTGTTGTTAAGGCATTAAGCGGCATTCTGCAGCGAATGATGGCACTTTGTGTCTCTTCTCATTACAAGAATTCTCCTAATGATCTTCAACTTCTGGCGGATGCTCCTGCTCATCATTTGTTTGTCTTGCTCGGTATGCAATTGTTCCTCCTTTTCATTGTTAGAGATAATCATCAGATTAGAGTATTGCCTTAATTTCTATTTGGTACAGGTCCAGTTGATGAGACCAAAAACCAGCTCCCTGATATTCTGTGTGTTGTCCAGGTATAGATTTCTTACTTTCTGTTCTGGTTTTTAGAATTGTTTGTTTGGAGAAAATCAGTTAGTTGGACTAACATTTAATAAAAGCAGATGCATCTTGGCGTTCTTATGTGATTGATTCTGGATGTAAATCATTGAAATTGATATTTTTGCAGGTCTGTCTCGAAGGACAGATATCTCGGAAATCCGCCGAAAAAAGTTTAAGAGAAGGTCATTCACCACATGGAGATCAAATACCATGGAAGTTCTGTGAACAGTTCCGGGACGTTGTTTTTCCAAAGCTTTCTGGTGCCCGTATAGTACGCATAGCAGTCCACCCCAATGCTATGAAAGTAATTTTTCTTATTATGGTCACTTTTATTTATCTTATAGGCTTCCCTGAGAGAACTAACAAATTCTTGATTACATTCTATGTAGATGGGATATGGGTCTGCTGCGGTTGAACTCTTGACCAGGTAAATGCATGATTACAAGTACAACGTAATTGATTAATACATGCAGATATTTAATTGATTGATACGTGCAGATACTTTGAGGGTCAGCTAGCTTCAATATCAGAAGGTGATGATGAACTGGATGTGGAGCCTTCACCAGTTAGAGTTACCGAGGCTGCTGAAAAGGTTTTTGATTTTGTTTTAAATCTATCCTTGTGGGGTTTTGTATAATGCATTCCAGTTCTTACTTAGTTTTTTTTTGTTTTCCCATAGGTTTCATTGCTTGAGGAACAGATAAAGCCTCGTGTCAATCTTCCACCTTTGCTGGTTCCTCTTCGTGATCGACGACCTGAGAGACTCCACTACCTCGGTGTCTCTTTTGGGCTTACTTTGGACCTTTTCCGTTTCTGGGGAAAACATAAATTTGCTCCATTCTACATCAGTCAAATACCAGTTGAGAATATCTCTTTCTCCCTTCTCCTGAATTGCTTATTCTTGCATTGTCTAGTAGTTCATAACACAATTTCTATATATGGTTTTATCAGAGTGCTGTGACTGGGGAGCACACATGTATGCTTCTGAAACCATTAACATTAAGCAACGACGAATTCGAAGTTGATGAGTCGGATGAACTGGGCTTCTTTGCTCCCTTCTATAAAGGTTCATTGATTCGTTAACTGAAATCAATTGTTTCTGTATCTCCTAAGTATGGTTTGTTTTAATTTAATGTTTTGGCCAATTCTTCTACTCTGTTCAGATTTCAGGATAAGGTTTTCTAAGCTGTTGAGCGATAAATTCAAGAAGATGGATTATAAACTTGCAATGAGGTTAGCGCTA
>NC_025687.1:4535108-4556597 GCF_000633955.1 Camelina sativa
TTTTGGCCAATTCTTCTACTCTGTTCAGATTTCAGGATAAGGTTTTCTAAGCTGTTGAGCGATAAATTCAAGAAGATGGATTATAAACTTGCAATGAGGTTAGCGCTATTCATTTTCGTTTCCCATGCAACTTTGGACCTTTTCTGCAATACTATTGTAGGTTTGACATTATACTTGTTGTGTTGATAATATTCTCATTTCTCTCTTTTGTCTAGTGTCTTGAACCCTACGATCAACTTCCCAGAGGTTGATTCTTCGGGGAATTCACCAGATGGCTTTTTGAAGAAACTCGCCGGTGTCCTTTCACCTTATGATATGGAGAGACTCAGAGCATACACTGCCAATCTCGTTGACTTCAATCTGGTTAGATCAACTTTCTGAAATTCACGCAATTTATGGAAATATTTACGGACTTACTCTGCGTAAGCAATATATTGGGATATGTAATCTGCTTAAATAACTTACACAATGATAAAATTCTGCTAACAGATTGAGACAAATACCAACCACTTGTTCAAGCTTGATATTTTGTCTTCTCGTTTGGTTTGGTAACTATTTTTTATTTTGTTATCTTCCCAAAGGTTTATGACATCTGCAAAACTTTAGCTCATCATTATTTTCAAGAGAAGCTCCCGGTCTCACTGTCATATGTTCAAGCATCTGTACTCCTGTGTTTGGGCTTGCAGGAGTCGGATTTCTCGAGCATCGAGGTACAGTATCTCTACTCTTAATTAACCTTCGATGATCTGGACTGCTGCGTTATGTTTTACCACATATGTGGAGATAACTTGTAGACACATCTGGTTCTGGATGCTCTAAATTGGATATTTACGTTGACTTGCAGAGACAAATGCAGTTAGAGAGGGGACAAATACACTCTCTTCTATTGAAGGTTGGAAAGAAGTTATACAAATATTTGAATGGAATCGCAACAAAAGAGATTGAATCCACCTTACCTCGGTTGAAAGATGTAAGTTCAGATGGAAAAGTTAACAGTATAATTCCGTGTTCTTTTGCTCAATCATAATATCCTCCCTCATTTTTGGAAATTAACAAATACACACATGAATATTTGATTGAAATGATTCATGGTGGCTTTTGGTTGCAGAGAGTGCTTGAACCTCACAATGTATCAGTAGACGAAGATCTCAGGGAAGGAGCTAGAGAAGTTGAGGTAATCACTTTTGTTTCTGTGCATGCGTATATACTATTTTGGTTGCCATGCAAGGTCGAAACATAATTCACACTTTCAAATGTTTGGGTTTAAAGGAACAAATGAGGGCAAAGATAGAAGAATTGTTGGATCCCGAGCTGCTTGAACAATTTGCTATTGGGGACAAAGACGCTGAGGCTTTGCAAAAGTCTAAGATCTCTTCAAGTGGTCTTATAAGTATTGAGTCCACCAAAACAGATAACAAGAAAGAGAAGCCAAGTGGTTTTGACAAATCCGCCAAAAAGAGAGGCAATGATAAGCACTCCTCCAGGTCCAACAAGAAGAGAAGAGCCTAATGTGGAGTTCATGTAAACAATTGCTTTTTTTTTTTTGTAACAGTGACCAGGAAATTTTGATCATTGGGTTTTCTATGAATCTGTATATTTATTAAAATTTTGGTTTGATCACAAAATGAAAAAAAGAAAAACCTGCAGATTCTGTTTGGGCATTCTACAACCATAGTACAAAGTTTTCTATTGAACTATAACTATATTATTCTTTTACAGCAATATGTCAAACTGGATCACATCTCTGCAGCAAAAGACTTGCCACATCCACAGGTTTGTGTAGCGTTAGGGTTCGTGAAAGAGAAGCCTCCACCAATCAAAGCATCGCTGTAATCAAGCTGCATTCCAAAAAGGAAGAGCATGCTCTTCGGATCACAAACTGCAAAAAATTGAAAAAACAGAGCTTTCACTTTACAGAAGTATAACCACTCGACTGCAGAAGACAACAATAAACTAGAGTCTAGTTCAAAAAATGGGCAGCAATGTATTCATCTGTACCATCTACTTGACAACAGGAGTCTAAAACTTAAGCCAAGAACATTATCGAACAACCTCAACTCTTTTGCTTCAACACACAGAAACTGACATGCATATTCTAAGTATGGCGAGTCTACATCATCAACCAACTTGCTGATCTTACTCTTAGATCTTATTATATCATCATGATGGAAGGATAGTTACCTATAGTGAATCCTTCGTATTCAATGTTGGAATCATCTGGTCTTGCGTTTGCTCTATTCTCAAAGTCCATCGTGTAAGACATCCCTGAGCATCCTCCTTGTTTGACACCGATTCTCAAGCACAAATCTTCCCCACGTTCTGATCTCATCTTACTCAGATGCTTAAGTGCATTATCAGACAAAGATATCGCCGGCTTCAGTCCCTCCATTGAAGGTGCTGCTGAGAAATTCAAAAAGCCTCTTTATATTCTCATAAAAAAAGCAATCCAAAGTAAAGCAGAATTACGAGGAGACATATATAAGCAATCAAAATCATCAATTTCAACGAAAAAAAATCTGATTTTTAAACAAAAAATGGCAATAACAAGACATAAAGGAGAGCAATTTCGTGAATCAAACAAAAATACGAACCTGGAACTGAAGTGGATCGAACATAGAGACGGTTTCTCTTACTGAGATTGAGATTGAGATTGAGATTCACATATGATAAACAAGGAAACGAAATCGAATTACATGAAACCACAGAACGTAAACTTGTGTTAGAGATCCTTAGCCCAAGAAAAGTTGGATTTGAAGTAGTCGTGATTCCAGCAAACGCCATAATCGCCTGAGCTGAGGAACCTCTCAAATGCGTGTATTAGAAGAAGACCAAGAAAAAACAAATCTTTGCACTCAATGAAAGTTTTAAGTCCACATGTTAATTTGTTTTCAGGTAGGTGTGTGTGATTGATTTTATTTTATTTTTGTTTATGATTTATGAACCCTAAAGCATGTCTCTTTCGTAGCTATCGGGTCATAATTTTAAACCCGATTTTGACCCGGTTATGAGTTGGGTCTTACCCGAACCTAAAGGAAGAAGACACACACATAGCGCGAAGGTAAACAAACTTCATCTTCTTCATCGTTTCTTCTCTTCTTCTCTGATTCGTCGCTTTGCTCTCTTCTTATTTCTTCATCTTCTTCAGAGGTCAGTTCACACAGTGCATATCTCCCGAGTCTATGCATAATTAAGTGGCTCTTTTAATGGCGTCTTCTTCCACCAGCTCTCTCAATCTCCACTCTCTTCCCAAGGTAGTAGTAATTCTACTCTTCAATCGCTTGTTCCATTTCACTTCTTTTTGGCTTCTAACTCCGTTTCCTCATTGAAATTTTGAGAAGGCTTCTTCTGGGTTTGGCCAATGGAGGAGGACTGGGTTAAATCCGGAATCTTTGGGTAGCTCCGTTTCTAGGAACCGATTGTGTCTTTCACCGGTGGTGGTTCTCAACCGAAGTCCGAGACTTCCGGTGATCAAAGCGTCGTATAACTCTGAGGGTGGCTCGAAGCGTAGTAGTAGGGTTTACAAGGAGTCACAGGCGGCTAGTGGTTTTCCTAATGCTCCAGTCCAGCAGATTGCGTCTTCCGTCTTGCCCTTGGGCTCATTTGCTGTCGTCACTTTCGGTACGATAATTACTGTGTTTTCTCATCCTTTTATGTGTAAAGTTAGTTTGCTTGGTATTGTAGGTGATTGGTATCTATACGAGAGATATTTAATGATAAAAAGTTTCATTTTTTCTCTCAAAATCGTCGATACTAATTTGTGTTTTCAGCTGACAGTTTTGTGGAAAGTGGTTGAGAAGTTCATGTCTCCAAAGGCTCCAAAGACTTCTGCTGGAGAAAACAAATCTTCTTCACAGGGAGTGAAATGGTCCATTGGGGCCGGTACTAATTTGTTACAAGGATTTGCTGCAAAGGTTGATAGAGAGGCCAAGCAGAGGCTTAATGAATTTGCAAAAGAACTCAGGTCGTTCAGAAGTGTTGACATGTCAGGTGCATTGAATGATTTAACTGTTATGACATTACTTATTTGCTGTTTCTAATTCCTCATCTCTTTTCCCTAAGTGTGGAATTTATCCTTTGCCGGGACAGACAATTTTATTAAAATTAAATGTGATCGGTAGTACCATCTTTCTTTTGTCTTAAGAGATATGGCTGAAGTTCAGGACAGTGTGTATAGAGCCAATGGATAAAGCTCATCTGTGTTTTAATTTGCAGGATGCAACTTTGGAGATGAAGGATTATTCTTTCTTGCTGAGAGCCTTGGGTATAATCAGGTTATAGTTCTCTTTTGTTTTTCACATCTGTTATCTGCCAACTCATTAGAGTCCTGATATTCTATGTTGATTGAGTAACCATATCCATGTTTGTGTTTCAGACTGTAGAGGAAGTCAGTTTTTCTGCAAATGGAATTACAGCTGCAGGAGTTAAAGCCTTTGACGGTGTTCTTCAATCAAATATTATGTTGAAAGTTCTTAACCTCTCTGGAAACCCTATCGGTGATGAAGGAGCTAAGGTTAATGGAAATATTATATAGTCGTTTTAAGTTTAATTACCGGGTGTTTGATGGTAGAAAAATCCCCAGTTCAATCAAGAGAGGAGAACATATCGATTTCTGCCTAGATCTTTAGCTCTAAAATAACATGGAGCTTATTCTCTGTTTGTACGCTCCTTTCTGAGAAGGGTTTCTCATTCGTTTTTTCTTGTAATGGCAGACTTTATGCGCTACACTGATGGAAAATTCTAGCATCGAGATACTTCAGCTGAACAGTACTGATATAGGAGATGAGGTTTGTTTGAGAAGATGCTTTGTTTTACATGTTTTTCAATCTCCTAAGTTAGTCACAATCCTTTAAAATGTTTTCATGCTTTAAATAGTTCCAATGTTCTTGCGCAGGGTGCAAAGGAAATTGCTGAGTTGTTGAAGAGAAATTCAACCCTGAGGATTATTGAGCTGAATAATAACATGATTGACTATTCTGTAAGTTCTTTCTGATCATGTGTATACCGTTATATTTTATAATTAATCACCCAGGTTTATGAATTTAACCTGTTGTGTCTTTTTCCCTTCTTTTGAAATGGAGGTAGGGATTCACAAGTCTTGCTGGAGCTCTTCCTGAGAATAATACAATACGCAACTTACATCTCAAGTGAGTTTAGGATTATAAGTGGATGTTTTCTTTTGGGATTTTTATTTATTTATTTTGTGTATAGTTTATATCTCTGACATACTGATTTATGGATCTGTATCAGTGGAAACTACGGTGGTGCTTTGGGTGCCAATGCTTTAGCTAAAGGGCTTGAGGGTAATAAGTCTTTACGGGTACAAATTTTCCTCATGTCTCTTTCTGTGTATATCGTATACCATTTCGTAGTTTAGACTTTAGATGTGTTATCTTATATGATGCTTTAAAGGTACTTTCTGATCTCATTAAAGACAACCAATGAATTAATGTCATCAACAGTTGATCTGTTCCCTTGGCTTTTCTACCCACAGGAACTTCATTTGCATGGAAACTCTATTGGAGACGAAGGGATTCGAGCTTTGATGGCTGGTCTATCTTCCCACAAAGGTTTTTCAATAGAACACTCTTCATACGTCTATATTAACTCTTCCTTGCCTCTACTGTAGATCAGTAGTTATACTGAGATGCATTTTTGTGTGCAGGGAAACTGGCTTTGCTAGATCTTGGTAACAACTCCATCGCTGCAAAGGGTGCCTTCTATGTAGCAGAATACATCAAGAGAAGCAAGAGCTTGGTTTGGCTGAACCTGTACATGAATGATATAGGCGATGAGGTACATACATACAATTTATAACAATAAAGCTGGATTGTGTCTGTTGCTTCTCTAATATCTGAAAACCTTGTCTCTTTTTGCTCTGTTGTCTATCTTTACGATTTTCAATGGTTTCAGGGAGCTGAAGAAGATTGCAGATGCTCTGAAGCAAAACCGTTCGATTGCAACCATTGACCTGGTGAGAAGTGACCATCTTCTCCAGTCTCCCAAAGTTTTGTACCTTGCGCCCAAGTCGAGCTATATGTTCTGCTAACACATTTTGTAATATAGGGTGGAAATAACATCCACGCCGAGGGAGTTAATGCGATAGCTCAAGCTCTGAAAGATAATGCAGTTATTACGACGGTCAGTGTCAAAAATCATTCTCATCTTTGTTTCCTTGTTCACTTATAGCTTGGATGATTATGACACTCCCACTGTCATTATTTCCTCAGTTAGAGGTTGGTTATAATCCCATAGGACCCGACGGCGCTAAAGCATTATCTGAAATTCTCAAGTTCCATGGAAATGTAAAGACGCTCAAACTTGGTTGGTGCCAGGTAAAGCCTGTCCATAACTCTTTTATCTATAAAATAAAATACTTTTCACAATTGCTTATTTCGTTTTTTCATTGTTTGATTTTCATTCCTCTGTCCTGCAGATAGCTGCAAAGGGTGCTGAACATGTTGCAGACATGTTGAGATATAACAACACGATCTCGGTTTTGGACTTGCGGGCAAATGGACTAAGAGATGAGGTTAAATTTTATCAGCATTCAGCTTGTTTTATATGTACTTACAATATTTCTACCAAATATGCTTTTTTTTTTTTTACAATTGTGAATGATTGTTGTTTTCAGGGAGCTTCCTGCTTAGCTCGGAGCTTGAAAGTAGTTAATGAAGCTCTGACATCCATGGATCTAGGATTCAATGAAATACGGGTAACAGAGAAGATACTTTCTACATTAACAATACTTCTCTTCTTTTGTAAGCAGCTTGATCTTATTATCCTGACTCGTTTGCAGGATGATGGGGCATTCGCCATTGCTCAAGCTCTAAAGGCCAATGAAGATGTGACGGTTACATCGATAAACCTTGGGAACAACTTCATCACCAAGTTTGGACAGGTAAAGAAGAACACACATGTATTTCCAATGTTTTCGTCATGAAAGATTCTGGTTGCTGAGAATATGGTTATTTGTTTGTTTAATCCCCCAGAGTGCATTGACGGACGCTAGAGATCATGTTCTAGAGATGACTGAAAAGGAAGTAGAAATTTTCTTCTAGGAGAGACAAACTGAAGTGAAGAAGACTTTGTCACTCTGTAATTTTTGCACCATTAGTTGTCGTCTCATTCTTTATTAACGTGTGGGGTGATGATTCAAACGAGAGAAAATTGTTCTTTTTTTTTTGGGTGGGTTTTACGGTAGGATTCAATTTCATTGAAAAGAAAAGTTTAATGAAAAAAATGGTGTTTGGTGTGACGAAGAAAAGAGAGGCTTAAGATCTTATTCAACTCAAGCTGTCCACAATGCATGCATGCTATGCAATCACTAAGCCTCGTTGCCTTTGGGTGATGCTAAATACAGCTCTTTTAGTGTTCCAGACTTGTTTGCTCCTCCTGCTGTCGGTGAGTATACAGCCACCATATGCTTCAGAATTGTTTGCAGTCGGGCCCAAAATTTCAAGAGAAGCTCCTTGTTTAATTCTTTCTCATCTTCTTTCAAAATGTGACATCCTTCAAGAAAACAAGACAAGTCCGACTCGAGCATCTGAAACTAAACAAAACAGAACATTGAAATACGGCATCACGCAAATGCATGAATGGCCAAATTTTCAAATCTATGGATCGAGCACTTACAAAGTTTGATTTCTTTACAAACACGAAGGACGTAGCCTTGAACGTCCAAATTCAACGGCACGGCCCTGAATTGGTTTTCAGTGGGTCATATTATATATAATTAACCTTTTTAGAAAAAAAAACACAAAGGCTACGGGTCAAGTGAGGAGTTAGAACTCTGGTTAGAATGGTTAAATGAGTTATGTTTTAACCAAATGAGATAAGTTTACTCATACGTACTACATAACATAACAAACAATTTGTAATATAACTGGGGTCATCTGACCCCATTCCCTTGAACGTAGGTCCGCTATTGCGTCCAATGATTTCTTATAATTCTCATCTGCCAAAAGAGGGTGCTCATTGGCTTTCTGATGACATTACTCGTAAAAACCTTTTGCAGCGACTATGGTGACACCTCGCTAACTCAACACAAGCGCATGCGACTTCAACTTTATCAGCTTCCCCGAGATATTTGTATGAAGCCAGTGCCCCTCTAAGAGCATCAATGGCTGATAATCGACCAGGAGAAGAATTATCAGTGTTGTGAGAGATGCTCTTTAATACATGAGGTGCAACGACAACGGTTCTGAATGCTTCGTCCAAATGATTACCAAGACAATAATATTCATAACCAAGCTCTATGTAGACTTGAGTTCTCAACTCTTCTGAAACATGATAACATTCTCTATGGAAAAACTGAGTTATGTCTCTGCTGGCAGAAAGTATAACGTAATCTAGCTTTGTAGCCTCCAATTTGATTCCATACCCACGCTTTCCTTTTGGTAAGAGATTGTAACTCCTTATCGCCACTTGGAAATAATATTCTTTGAGTTTGTTGGTAACACTCTAATGTGCTTTCTTTCTACATCATTCTCCTTCCAAAACCTGAATATCTATATATTTTTTCATAAACTAAATAAGTCGCGAGATTCTTATTTGATTATAATATTCTAAAATTTCATTCAAACAAAAAAACCAAAACATGTGATATAATCAAAAAGTATATTTTTGTTTGAAGGTAATTGTTTGGTTTTTTTGTTTGAATGTAATTGTTTGGTTTTTTTTTGTTTGAAACCAGCATTGTAGACTTCAAAGGTTCTTTGTTCCGACGCGTTTGTTGGAGATGCCAGGTATTTGGCCAGTTTTCGTCTGGAAACACCACAGTTCATGATGGTCATATAGCAAATACATGGTCGTCACTATCCTTTAATGCCATCATAGCATTAGTCAATAGGTAGATTCTTATCTGATTATAATATTTCTAACATTCCATTCAAACAAAAAAACCAAAACATGTGATATAATCAATTTTTTGTTTGAATGAAATTTTAGAAATATCATTCGAGATGGAAAGCATATTAGAAAGCATATTTTAAATTCTAGGTGGGGGTAAATTCATATTCATTTTATAATATCTAGACCGTCATATTTTAAATTTATTGAAAGCATATTTAGAAATTTATTGAATGGAACCCCGGTTATCACTGAGTAAATGACGGTCCCTCCACTCAGAGATATAAAGTTTAATCCTATAATCAGCGACTTGTGGGGGTAAGTGACGTCTAAAGTCTCTGTAAACTACATCAGTCTCAACTCCAACAGCTTTAAAAGCTCTAAAAACCCGGCCAGATATTCTAGAACTATGGAGACTCTCTACAACTGGAAGAAGAACAGTATGTAAACCTTCATAACCACGACTAAGTCGGAGGTGTCGTACGCTAGAGAGAAAATGGTCGACGTCAGCATGATTATGGAGCTTCATACTTTCATAATACCAAAGATCCAGCTTGTAGTACTGAAGCCAACCAAAGAAAAAAACATTACCACATTATCATATCAAGTGATTATATAACATGTTTTGGTTTTTTTTGTTTGAATGAAATTTTAGAAATATCATAATCAAATAAGAATCTAGCAAGTCATTTAGTTTTCTAAAAATATATCCAGATATTAACTATACAAAATATAGTATCAAATAGAAAACCTAACAAGTACTATATTTATAACCCAAAAAATCTAAATCATTTCATTTGTATCAATTTTAAAACAAAAAGATTATACCGAATATGTATTTTATTTATTCCGATCCCATACGTATTTGTTCTCACATGTCAAACGCCGCAAAAAAAAAAAAAAAAAAAAAAAACCATTTCTATCTAATTGATCTAAGAATTTTTAAAAATTTATATTATTATTTGAATCTTTAACACTCATTGTAATTAATTTAAATGAATAATGGACCAATGATGCACTCTTTGCCTCTTTGGTCTTTGGCCTAAACAAAAATAAATGTTCTTTGTATTTATATGAACTGACTTTGGGATATATGGGCCCTCCTAATACAAAATGATGGGCTTTAAGATTTGGCGGTGATTATATACCAGTTAGTATAACCAGATTGATGATAACCAGATTGATGACTTACGCGCCCGGTGTATTGTATTGTATTTACGAATTAATTTAAAATTATAAATTCTCTAATTTGTGGCGTTAGAACTCATAACTACTAGTAGTACTTAAGAAGTCCTTTGTAAAAATCACGAAAATTGGTTAGTTCAGAGATTTGTGTTCAAGAAAGCGGAATTAGCTATAAAAACTAAATCCGGTTTAGGACATGTTATCTCGGTCTGGTTTTCGATTCGGTTCGTAGAAAACCAGCATAATTGGGGTACTCCTCCTGCTTTGAAAGACCAAAAAAAAAATCTCTGTTCTGTAGAGAGAGAGAAGTAAAAAAAATGGCGGCAAAGCGAGGGAGAAACCGGTCGCCGTCTCCGGACCCGGAAGGGATGTTCGCCGGAATGATAGTTTATATGGTCGAAATCGGAGTCCAGCGTCGTCGATTGCAGGTTTTTTTTTTTTAATTTACTCGAACAAATAAATTTTTTTTTTTCTCAATCCATATGTTAATAAATTGGACAACATGTTTCTGATTTTGCTGGCATGCTATGTCTGTTTTTTTTTTTTGTGCTATATCAATATGAATGGAAGATCTGGAAGCAGAAGCTGGTTCAAATGGGTGCTGTTATCGAGGAAGATCGGTTAACTAAGAAAGTCACTCATCTTCTTGCTATGAATCCCCAAGCTCTTCTCGACAAGTTTGACAAAAAACGTCTCTCACATTTTAAAGGAGTGAGTTGGGTTCTTCTATCTATTGTGTGTTGTTCATGAGTTGTCTCAACGATTAGATTACTTGGGAACGGCAAAGTTGAATGCTTTCTGTTAAACATTTGGTTTCAACTGTTAAAATTTGATTTCTTCCTTGTTTGGTTTAAACTCGCATTGTTGTTTTTCTTCTCATGAACTGTCTGAAATCAGTTTTAGTATTATAATTTCGACATTTATGTGTTTGGTATCTCGCTTTAGTCTTCAGTAGCCTTTGTTGGTGACCTGATATTTCTCTTCTTGAATTTGTATTTGTGAGCAAGATGGTGACGAGTTTATACATTGGCTGTTCCTTGCAGCGTCTTGTGCTTTACCAGTGGTTAGAAGATAGCCTTACTACAGGAGAGAAGGCTAATGAAGACTTGTATCTTCTCAAAATTCACTCAGATGAAATTCAAGAGCCCAACAAGTCTTTACCTGCAGTAAGTGGTGGTGAGGATAAACCTTCAATTCCAAAACGTACTAAAGGTTCCCCTCATGTTGGTGACTTCAAAGGCTTAGAAGGCCAACAACGCGATGCACAAGGATCACCTGATTCACCTACAAGTTGCAGTGTTCCCTCTACTAGTGCCAGCCCTGGCGAAGGCATTGCAGACACTCCCACTACTAGTCCACAATCAGAGGTAAGCCTGACTGATGAGTTCTTTTTTTTTCCTAGGAGTTAACTATACTAGAAGTTGTTGTTTGCGTTTTCTGCTTTCTCAGCAGGAATGGTGTTGCTATGGATGTTCTTATTTGATCTTCTTTTGTTTTGTAGTCCACATCAGTCTACAAACCACCCGACTTGAACAGAAATATCGCTGAGATATTTGGAAAGCTAATAAACATTTATAGAGGTACGATCCATGGTGTTTGCATATTATACTAGTTTCTTATATGAACTAAGTAACATAACTCTTTCTTTTCTGTCAAAAGCTTTGGGTGAAGATAGGCGGTCCTTTAGCTATTACAAAGCTATTCCTGTCATTGAAAAGTTCCCCACTAGGATTGAAAGCATTGATCAGCTCAAACACCTCCCTGGAATTGGAAAGTCAATGAGAGATCATGTAAGTGAAGAAATGCTTCATATATTTTTTGTGTATGTGGATTTTTTGATAAAATTTTGGCAAGCGTTGCATAAACCAATGCATTCTCTTTTCTGAGTGCCTATCCATAACCTTTATGTATTTCTGTGAGAACAAATCTTTATTCCTTTACCTGAGTTTGGCAGATTCAAGAGATCGTGACAACAGGGAAGTTGTCCAAATTGGAACATTTTGAAACAGATGAAAAGGTAATGTAGAGGCCATTTGCTTTTCTTTGCTTTTTCCTTTTTTTACCTTGAAGAAGATACTATCAATGACCTGAAGCTAGACGTGTCTGATATCTCTCCAACGTTTACTGTTACCACTTTAAATGTTTCCTTACTTTGATTGAAGGTTCGTACGATTAGTTTGTTTGGGGAAGTTTGGGGTATCGGTCCTGCAACTGCATTCAAGCTATATGAGAAAGGACATCGCACGCTAGAAGACTTGAAGAATGAGGATTCACTAACGCATGCACAGAGGTTGGGGTTGATATATTTTGATGATATCAGAACAAGAATTCCACGTCACGAGGTGTGATTCTTAGGCTTCAACGTGAATTTTGTTTGTCTTTATTATCCTTCATTTTCTCCTCATATTTCCTCACTGTCTGTATTGTAGGTGCAAGAGATGGAACAACTTCTACAGAGAGTCGGCGTGGAAACTTTGCCTGATGTATGAGAATTATAGTTATCGGTTTGCTCCATATTTGGGTGATGACATTTAGTGGAATCCTAACCATGGCATGAAAACATTTTAACTTCAGGTGAATATCGTATGTGGAGGATCATATAGACGTGGGAAAGCTACTTGTGGAGATCTAGATATAGTTATCACACATCCTGATGGACAAAGGTACCTACAATCTTCTTACCTCAACTTCCTGCTAAGTTTCCCGTCGCGAAGTTAACTTTAAACTGTTTTTGCTTATTGTCCTGACCAGTCACAAGGGATTTTTGACAAAGTTTGTAAAGCGTTTAAAAGAAATAAACTTTCTAAGAGAAGATCTTATCTTCAGCACCCACAGTGAAGAGGTATCTTTAATACATTTTCTTCTGCATTTGTTCTGTCAATCATCAAAAACACATTACTTCAATTGTTTCAGTGTCTCTTAAAATGATCTCTTTTTGCATTAGATAAAGATTTGTTCTCCCAAGATTGCGCGTGTTATAAAACTTTCTAGTTCAATCACAGTTCTCCTCAGTGATTGCCCTTATTGTGCAGGGTACTGATGCAGGCGTTGACACGTATTTTGGCCTGTGCACTTATCCTGGTCAGGAGCTGCGGCGCCGTATCGATTTTAAGGTAACACCTGAAAACTCCTCATATCAAGCTTATTGCAAAAAAGTACTAAGTTGGGTTGACCATGATTGATTCAACTATCACTAGGTTGATCTCTTCCCAGCAAATCGTTCAATAACAATAGGTCATAAATTGATCACAGGTGTATCCAAGGGATATATATGCATTTGGACTCATAGCCTGGACGGGAAACGATGTGTTGAACAGGCGGTATGAATATGATATAGTACATGTGAACATCACCAAATACATACATTGTTGGTAAAGAAAGAAAAACAGATATAGTTTTATATGCCATGGAAACCGCAGGCTGAGATTGCTAGCAGAATCCAAAGGCTTTCGACTTGATGACACTGGACTATTCCCGGCTACTCACAGCTCTAGTGGCAACCGGGTAAGGGAGATAAGCGAATACATGAATTTTTTGTATAATTGGTTTTAAAGTGAATGAGTGATGATTTTGGAGCTGTGATTATGTTTCTTTCTCAGGGTGCTAGAGGAACTGCAAGTCTGAAACTCTCGACTGAGAAACAAGTCTTCGATTTCTTAGGATTTCCTTGGCTTGAGCCACACGAGAGGAATCTCTAAAGGAATCAAGCCTTTGGTTGTTGAAGCTAAAGAACAGTCTTTTTCTTTTGCTCGTTTTGAATAGGTTCTTCTGTAGTTTAATCGGTTCTTTTTGTAATTGTATATCCTTGAACAACTGAATTAGATGTTGTGATGTTTTGTATATCTTTAAGGTTTAAACTCATAAAGCTTATGGTACTGAGGTAACAAACAACTTGTTGGATTTCAGACTTTCAAATTTATTTTTCAATTTCAAATATTAATTACACGTGTCATAAGCTGTATGGTTTTAGTGTGGAAATAAGATGTTTCAAAGTACCACATCGGAGAGATTGTTGAAAACAAAGTTCTTTATATATGGACAGAAACCGTCAATGGTCACGACCTTACTTGAACAGGATCTGTTCTATAGGCTCGTACCTCTGTTTCCTTGATTTCTAAGGTGACAGGCCCTTATCCCTGGTTGATGAACCATGACCGTGCGATCAGAGCGTGATTAACGGCTACGATCATCCTCGGATGCATCCGCTGCTGTAGAGGATCGTTACTCGGCTCGGTTCTACCTTGCCGGGGTGGTCGCACGGCGGTCTGACAGGTTTCTTTTTTTCACCCTCATGACTTTCTTTTTCCTTTTTGTTACAATTTGAACCCAAATCTTTGTACTTCTTACAATTTAACCCTGAAATATTCGATTCATTAGAATTGAAACCTCTCTAAAACCCTCAGCTTTTTGGTAATGTTTGCAGAGAAAAAGATAAGGTTTTGAAGAGTGAAGCAAACCGTAGTTAGCAAAAATGGCTTCACCATCTATGCACGAAGCTCTCTTCTCTTCACGGCTTCTTCAACTCAATTCATCTTCTTCTAATTCTTCCTCCTTCCGTTGCGCTCTTCCAATTATCTCTTCACCAGCTGCAGTATCATGCTCAATCAAATCGACCCAGTTGTTTAAACAGCGTTGTAGAACCAAAGTGAGGGACTTTTCTCTTTCTTCACTTTCCCGGAGAGGGTTCGTTTGCAGAGCTGCCGAGTACAAGTTTCCGGATCCCATACCTGAATTCGCCGAAGCTGTGAGAGCTCCTCATTTCCTCTTTTCTTGTTTTCACTCAATTTTGATGGGTTGTTGTTGTTATGGATGATTGAAACCTAATTGATGTGTGATAAAACCAGGAGACTGAGAAATTTAGGGACCATTTGTTAACGAAACTATCCACGAGGGATCTTTTTGAAGACTCTGTTGATGAAATTGTTGGAGTCTGCACTGAGGTATTCTTAAATGTTTCTCACTTTCACACTTATATATCTTATGTGACATGTCTTGAATCGTGTTTTTTTACATGTCTTGATAATCTCTATCTCTTAGTCATTGTGTACTGTCAAGTGTCAACTGAATGTGCCTGTTAAGATAATGTCCTTTGTAATGTTGATGCCTCGTTTTTAGGGTTGTGATTTATGCAGCATTTTCCTGAAAATCTTGGGGAATGATTTAGTGATCTTATACTAGTTGAGCTAGAGGTCTAGAATGGAGAGGGTCATGTGACTCAGCTTAGAATTACATGAGCGGTTTTGAGTTTAAACCTATGTAGAAAGTTCAGCAAAAGGTTAGTATGGTTTGAAAATGAGAGGGTATATTTTCATTTACTCGGATCCAAGATGTTGTGGTCTTAGTAATGATCCGGAAAAGAGCCTTGGTAAGGGATATAAATCTAAATCTGGTTTACCAAAAATTGCTTGGCAGTTATTGTTGCGTGATACCTTAGAACCATTCTCTAAGTCTGTTATGATTCTTGGCATAAGACTCGGGAGTAAACGGTTTTTGCTTTGGACCATTGTGGTTCTTGACAGATCTTCGAGACATTCTTGCGCAGTGAGTATGGAGGACCTGGTACGCTCTTGGTCATACCTTTCATTGACATGGCGGATACTCTCAATGAAAGGGAATTGCCAGGAGGTCCACAAGCTGCACGAGCAGCTATTAAATGGGCTCAGAATCATGTAGACAAGGACTGGAAGGAGTGGACCGGTACTGATTAGTCCTCCAAGCATCAAAATATACTCCTTTTGAGTTATTTAGTTCAGTACGAGTATAGGAGTGTCCTCAGTAAAACTTGGAGATTAATTTGCAAATGTTGGTAGTTAATAAGCTCTGTTGTAGTATTCTTTTCCCGGATCAACTGTTTTCACCTGATGGTCGAATCTATGTACGTCAGATCTGTTAAGTGTTGTTGATTCAAGATTACCATGTTCAACATGGCATGTTGTGACGCCATTTAATATTTCATCAAAAACCTTTTTAGTGTAAATTTGCCCAAACGACTTTTGTAACAAGAAAAAGAGAGAATGAAAGATAACAACAACAAAGCTCTTTATTGTTCTAATTCAGAAGTCATGTTTCCTCTGAATCTATATTACAACAACAAAAACCACACTTCTTACAAACTTCCATCGATTTCTCCATCTGCGAAAATATATACATCGACGATAGAGAGAAAAAAAAAGGAAGAAGAAGCTCTGTTCTGTTGGCTTTCTTGAGCTTTATCTCTTCACATCTTGATTGAAGTCTTCATCCTTTGTCATAACCAGGAAAAAAAGGAACCAAAATATATTCAGTAAGGTTCCGGATCAGGTTCTCCACTCTAGATCCAGATACACTGTCTTGTCTCTCGAACAAAAACCAAAAACATTCAGCTTGTAGCTTCGGAGATGCTCTGAAGAGACGGCCTCCATGTTTTGGACTTTAAGAGGGAAGTTGAGCTCATTAACACACGAAATTGCTTCCCTTGTTTCTTCTCCTACCATAAATAAAACAAACAAACCCACATTAACTATATTTTGTCTAAAAGTTGACAAATCCATCAGTTAGAGGAATCTACCGGAACTTTCTTCTCGGACAACTTCTTCACTGTCGTCTTCATCGTTGTCTCAATCTGATGCTTCTTCGTCTTGGCGGATTTCTTTTCCCGTAAAACCTTCATCACTTCTGTATTCAATCGTAAATTTCAAATCACACGAATGAAAACATAAGAAAGAAACAAAAAAAAAAAAGAAGAAGAAACCTTGTGAAGTAATAAGCCTATAAGCGTGGCCAAGCACGAGATTCTCCGTTGGGCGGAGAAGCTGAACACGTGTGAACCTCACAGCCTTCCTTTGTTTCTTATCGTCTCGCTTCACCGCTCCCGGAATATTCTTCTCTTCCTCCTCTGTCAAAGGAACGATGAGAGAGACGTAGTGGCCAGGGTACATACTCATGACCTCGGTGACGGATACAGAGCCATAGTATCGATCAATTTTACCGCCGGGATGCTGTAGAACAAGAAACGCCGCGTTCACCGCCTGACAATTCCCCATTTTCAGAAGGAAAAAAAAAAAATATGATTAAGAAAAGAAAAAAACAGAGTTGTAAAGAGACTCTGTGAAAAAAAGAAAAAAAAAAGAGAAACAGAGGAAACGAAAGTGTTTTTGTTTTCCGGCGAGGGTAGGTCCACACACTCTGCCTTCACTTTAGCTTTACTTATAAACATGTGAAATCACAAAATTTATATTATGGTCTTATACTTTTATCGTTATGAGTTTCATGAGTACAGTTATCTAAGTATTTTAGTAGTATAATGTAGTCATGTAGATTTGTGGGCTGTACCTGACGTTTATAAATTTCTTGTAAACTGCTTTTTATGTTTTGGGAGTTGAATAGGAATAAGGATGGTCGGAATTTAAAAAAGTCGGTTAGATTTGGACAGGTGTGGCGACGCCGAGACAAGAGAATGATGATTAAGATGTCTACTACTACTATGGTTTGTGATTGTTTTAAAAAAAGTGAGATAAAAAGTACATTGACATAAGAGTGAACGGGAAGTATGCAATTGGTGATTTGATTTTGCATATATTTAAACTTTAGTTAAGATTTGAATTAATTTATAATATCCAAATTTATTGAGTTAAGTTACACTATATATTGAATCGATCTAACACGGATAATATGTCAAACGCTTCCTTGTAATGTTCAATTATCTACCAACCATACTTAAATGTATTTTTTAATATTTTATATAATGTTTTGAAACGTATACAATTTTCAGATTTTGTAATAATTAGATTTATGGTTAACAGACGTACTACTACTAGCTAAGTAAGTAACTTGTAATAGGGAAAGACAAGAAGAGATTGTTCTTGTCAACGGCAAAACAGAACGTTTATAAAATACTTATATTAAACGTAATGAAGACTTTTTGTTTACTCTTTTTTGCAAGATCCAATGCATTTCCACTAACGATCATCTTTTTATACTCCCATATACTGTATCAATTTGATTATATTAATGGATATTTATCTCGTTATTTTCTTCTCTTTGTCTACCCTAACATCAAAAAAATTTCCTTCCAATAAAAATTGCTATGGCACCACTTTAATCATTGAAACAACCGCACGCATGCTTAAGTCTTTCTTAAGGCGTTACACACAAGTGAAGTTCGACTAATTTTATGTAATAGATGTATAAGGGTAATTAGTTTTGCTGGTTGCATTATAAATCAAGATGTGACGGAATTTGATCTAGAGAACAAATAATAGAAAGAAACTTCAATTCTTTCCCTGGTATAAATATGCGCAGCAACTAGTTTCACGTTGAGGTCGATGTAAAGTAAACAACGGAAAATTTTAATATTTCGTAAATATTTAGACTTTATTTAAAATTGCATGTTTTATTACTTGTGCATGGCATATTAATTATAATGTTGTGTTAGTACTATAGAGACCAAATCACGTTATGCAGCAACCAACACGTAACAAATCAAGATTTAAGATTGTAAATAGTGTCCTTTCGTTTTTGGTTAGGGCCAACATCAATCGTCAGTTTTTTTATAATGTTAATTAAACAACATCGTAAGTTTAAATAATATAGCTTTTCGTTAAACACAAACAAAACCTAGTAACTAACCATCTAATAGTTTTAATCAATGAATGTATATCCAACAATTCGTATCCCAATTAGTTAGTACTGAACTTTGATCACATGCATGAACATGAATCCAATAAAAAGTGAGAGAGTGTGTGCTTTCCTCAAAAACTAAAAATTAGTCTCAGCTCATTGTAAAAACGTAAAGCACATCATAATCAGAATTTAGGATTTTAAACAATGGAGTATAGATGATCATTTTTATATTTTAATACTCAAACACTTGATCGCATGAAACATATGAATATGAAACGACGCTAACAAACGCAACCTTCGACTACATGTTCACTAGATATGATGTTTTTGCTCCAAAAAAAAAAAAAACAACTTTTGATGGAATTTTTCATGTTTGGTTAAATTGAAATACTGAAATTCTAACATAAAGTTTTCATAAGATGTTAATATGGAATATAAATACTTAAAAAGATAAGAAAAAAAAATTCATAATCTATTAATCTCCATGACATAATTTGTAATACTGTATCACTGTTATTTTGTTTTTTTTTAACACATATTGTAGCACTATTTATTTATACAACACAAAAGTTGGTTTTACAAGTTGGTTTTAACAAAGCAATTAGAGAATAAAAACTAGACCCAAATCCAACAAAAGCCCAATTGATTCAAAGAAGTCAGATGAAAAGGAATATATCCGTTTTATATTCAAGGAAAAGGAAACTGATCAAGAAAAGAAGAAAATCAAGTGACAAAGGAAATCATGAAGAAAAGGCAAACAAAGAAAAGTGGAAAGTGTTACAATAAGAATTAGCAAATTACTATTTGTGTGTTAGAATCATAACTATATATATAATTAGGGTGCTTGTGTTAGAGTTTTAGTCATAAGAAAACCAAAGAGAAAAGAGAATAAGAAAGAAAGAGATTCACAAACAGAGATTTAATAAATAAGAAGAGAGGTTTATGTGTATCATCGGATCAAAGAGATTCACAAGAAAAATCCCAACAGATACTTTTTTATATCATCGGATCAAAGAGAAGGAGGAAGCATGGAAACCCTAACTCGAAATTGCAAGCACCCACATTCCTTCGGCAGTCCGTGTATCGTGTGTGGCAAGAATCTGGATGAAACTGGTGTTTCGCTCCGATGTATGCACCAGGGTCTACGACTGAATCGAGACGAAAGAAACCGGATCCGTAAATCCGATATGAGAATCATGGAAAGCCAGAGAAAGCTCTACTTATTCCTTGATTTAGACCATACGTTGCTTAACGCAACTAGAATCAACAACATCACAACAGATGAATACTACCTGAAAACCCTAACCCTAGAGGACAGAGAGAGTCTTCTTCTCTTCACGGTCACGGTGGAATCAATCGGATATATGACTAAACTGAGACCCTTCGTAAGAACGTTTCTAAAAGAAGCAAGCGAGATGTTTGAGATGTACATATACACTAATGGCAACAGATCTTACGCTCGAGCGATGGCTAAGTTGTTGGATCCTGAAGGAGTGTACTTTGGGGATCGGATTATTTCTCGTGATGATAGTACCGTGACATATGTGAAGAATCTTGACGTTGTGCTGGTAAATGAAGAATCTGTTCTTATTGTTGATGACTTTAAGCATGCTGGTCAAATAAACATCGAGATAATTTGATACAGATTAAGATGTATCACTATTTTGCTTCAAGCTCCAAGAAGTTTCCCAAGTCGCTATCGGAGTTAAAGAAGGACGAGAGCGAATCAGATGGAGCACTTAGTACTGTTCTTAACGTTTTGAAGCGAACTCATTGCCTATTCTTTGAGGACACAAGTAGAAAAGTGAGCTCAGTACTGAAACAAGTGCTGAAACGAGGGAAGGTTTTAAACAACATCAGTCTAAAGACTCCAACAGAAGCAGAGTGTTTGCTCCGAATGCAGAATGAAGCAAAGCCCGGTAAGCTCAAATCGATTCAACTATCGATTCCAACGGCTACTTCACCTCGAGACAAAACCATAAAAGAGAAAGAGAAAGCTCCACCTAAAGACAAAACAAGAGGAACTAGGGAGGAAGCTGCGTCTGTCTCACCCCAACACCGTACGACTAAAGCAGTCACAAAGCAGTCAAATCATAAAGCAATCATCAAGCTGTCAAATCAATTTATAGCCCTCGATTCACTATGTGTAAGCTGATTCTGATATCTGTTTGTGAGCATTAGGGTTTATGTCAAGTGTATAATAAATAAGCCATTTGTGGCATTGTAAGCCTTTGAGCTGATTAAGAATACAAAAGTTCCATCTTTACTATATATAGTTTCATTTTGCTTTCATAGGACACTGAGTCGATATAACTCTGATTCTAAAAATGTTTAAAATGTCATTTAATCAGTGAGAAGGAAAATATTTGCTGAGATTGAGAGGCAAAGAGTAGAACTCTGCACTTCTGTTATCGGTTTTGAACGATCTAAATGGCTTCCACCATTCGGATCCTCGATGTTTCTTTGTTGTCTTGTCCTTAGGAGGCAATGTCATGTCTAGAAATAAGGCCAAAATCCCGGAAATAAACGCTTTAGATGAGAAAGGAACGTTTATGATGATGTTGAACTGCAGTAAATAAGAACAATTTGAGGGTTAGTTTATTTGATGATATCGGTGTTAAGAAGATGTGGTTTCTAGTGTTCTTACCCATGTTGCGGATGTGTGAACGGGTCCATAATCATGGACAATTGTGTACTGGTAGAAGTATTGAGGTATTGATAAGCCCATGAAGATGGAGAATCCTAAAATGAACTTTGTTCTGAAACTGTTGAGATTGCAGAACTGGAGTAGACTTAGACCACCAGCACCTGAGATTTTTGGTTTTGGTTTTGAGCCAAGATATGTATTCATTGCGC